>NC_081559.1:107137883-107171752 GCF_022355385.1 Mustela nigripes
ATAAGTGGCAGGGCCTTGAGCAAGGGGTACAAGGTGAATAAAAGCATCACAGAAATCTGTGACAAGTTATTTTCAGAGTCGGAAATAGAGTCTCTGGGGACTCTGCTGTGGCTTGAGCTAAATCTCTGCATGTTGATGTGTGGCTCTAACAGTTCATGCTTAGACGTCCTGGGACAGCCCCTCTGTTTTAAGGGTTTTGTACTCAAATCATCAGGAGAGATGCTGAAATTAGACGAAATCTAAAGGGCAAATACCTATTCAGTATTTGAGGGCAAGAGAAATACAGAAAGGAAGAGGAGGTGAAAGAGCACCAAGGCTCTGCAGCCTCCAGAATTATTGAATATGTCATTCTCAACCAACGGAGATTCCCCATCTGCCAACCCCAGCCCCCCCTCCCCCTAAACTCACCCAAGGAACTTTTGTCAGTATCTGGAAACAATGTTGGTGCTGGGAGTAGGGGGCTGTGACTGGCTCTAGTGAGTCAGGGGTGCTGCTAAACATGCTGCACAAGAGGCATAATGCATAATCCCCTACCCCCAACAAAGAATTATCTGGTCCAAATGACATAGTGCCAGTGTTGAAGGACTGACTCTGTTTCAAGGAAAACCTTACTTCCATAAAAAAATTTAGGGTTTTGGTCTTCAGGATATTACTTAACTGCTCTGAATCTCAGTTCTAACAAATGTGAACTATAAGTTGCTGTGAAGTTCTCATACAAAAAGTATTTAAAAAGGCATATTAAGGGGCTCCTGGGTGGCGCAGCCGGTTAAGTGTCCAACTCTTGGTTTCAGTTCAGGTCATGGTCTCAGAGTCCTGAGATCAAGCCCCATGACCAGTTCCACACTCAGCAAGGAGTCTTCTTGAAATTCCCCCTCTCCCTCTGCCCCTCCCTCCCTCTTTCCTTTGCTCTCTCAAATAAATAATTAAATCTTTAAAAATAAATAAATAAATAAAAATAAAAAAGAAAAGATGTATTAAATGCTCAATGAGATTACCTACCTGGAAAAATAAAATTAAAGTAATTACAATTAGCTAGAATTCCAAGTTAGAGCTAAGCAGACATTCTAAGAAACAGAAGTTGAATGTGTTTTAATTCTTAGAAGCTAGAAGATCTACATAACACCAGGACCAAAGTTTCAACTTCGTATGGTCAAGATAGTGTATTATTTCATGCATAGGAAGTTCCCAGTACAGGGAAGTCCATACAGACACAAAGCAGATTAATGGTTGACTAAGGCAGGAGGTGAGGGGGTGAAGAGATTAGAGAGGTGATGGCTACATGTTACAGTGTTTCTTTCGGGGTTATGAAATGCTTTAAAATTAATGTTTTGATGGTTGCCTAACTCTGAATAGACTAAAAACAATTAAATTGTGCATTTTAGGTAAACAAATTGCATGGTATGTGAATTTTATCTCAATCAAGCTGTTCCAAAAATACAAATAATGAAACACAAAGTTGAATTCAATGTCAGAAAATAGAGTTTTGCAAAAGAATTGGCCATCGGTTCCTGGAGAATGGCAGGGCTGGCTTTGGAGGGGTGTACAGCAGGAGCTTAGCCTGGGTCCCCCATACCACCTCTTCAATTTTGGCTTCAACTCTGTAACCCCATGAACCTGAGCAGCTCTCTTCCTTTTCATTTTGTACCTATAGCATAAAGACAATAAAACTTGGCCGCCTGGACCATTGTGAGAGTTAGGAATTATACATTTAAAATGTGTGGCACATCACAGATATTCAATATCTTGAGCGTATTATTAGCTATTTTTACAATTTGCCTGTGTTTCAAAAGTTCATTTACAAGTTCAATTGCAAGAAGGGAAACTGATTTTATTTGTTAGTTTGTTTTTTGTTTTCGTGGAGAAAAACTTTTGAGTCTTGGTTCAGATCCTGAGCAAAGGACAGAGCAATTTCTTTAACTCTCTCTATAAAAGATCTTTCCTAGGAGTGCCTTAGGCTGAATTCAGAGACCTGTG
Organism: Mustela nigripes; assembly: GCF_022355385.1. NCBI lineage: Eukaryota > Metazoa > Chordata > Mammalia > Carnivora > Mustelidae > Mustela > Mustela nigripes. The sequence goes on from NC_081559.1 coordinate 107,139,858, forward strand.
AGCAACAGCTTTAACCCATGAGAGCAAGAAGTAAGAAAGAATGAAAACATTTCCTAACCTTTATCTCAACTTAAACAGTTTGTTAGTCTTAAAAAAAAAAAAAAAAATTGTTTACATTTTGTTTTCAGAAACTTTGAAATTTCCACTACTCTTTATTAAGAACAAAAAAAAAGAAAAAAAAATCTTATCATTCCAGAGCATTCTAGTGTTTTCTCTTTGTAATAATTTTTAACAAAATGGAAATCATAACCACATATACTATATAGTCTCAGTTTTTCTGTTATTGGGATATCACTTGCATTCTTGGACATGGTAATTTTTAATTACTTTATAGTTCATATTAGTAAGTATACCATGTTCAATTTAGCTAACCTGGAAATATTAGTGGTTGTAAATTTTTGGTCTTAGAAATAAATGGCATCATGAACTCTTTTCACTGTAAATCTTGGCTGCAGCTCTTGTACACTTTTAGGACTAATTCTTTGGATTAAAAATTATGGAAAATGAAGTATGATACTTTTAGAAACTTTTTTTTTTAAAGATTTTATTTGACAGAGAGAGAGAGAGATCACAAGTAGGCAGAGAGGCAGGCGGGGGGGGGGGGGGGGGGGGCAGGCTTCTTGCTGAGCAGAGAGCCTGATGCGGGTCTCCATCCCAGGACTCGATCCCAGGACCCTGGGATCATGACCTGAGCTGAAGGCAGAGGCTTAACCCACTGAGCCACCCAAGTGCCCCAGGAACTTTTATTTTCATGTTCGGTATTTTGCTTTCCAGAAAGAATGTACAAAATTATGTTGCCACCAACAATATATGAAATTTCCTATTTCCCTCTCTATCCCCTAACTTGGTATATTGGTTTTTCTTCTTTTTCTAGGGGATGGCAAATATTATTTGACATCACTTACAGGTCAGAAAATTTGTATTTGTCATTATCCAATGATTTTTCCAGAAATCAAATTCCATATTTTAAGTCTGATCTCCTAAACCATATGAATTCTTAGAACTCCAAAGTCATCCTAATTACATCATTTTACCTCCAGGCGCTTTTCCCCATCAGATATTCCTGGACGCAAAGCTACTGCTTTCCCAGTCTCTCCACTGAAAACTTCTATTCGTTCAGAACTTTTGGTCTCAGGGAGGTTTTCGGAGGAAAGCAACCTGATAAAATTGCTTTTCCCTAATTTCTGAATAATTACTCGGACTTAAACCTGTACTTTTAAAAAGAGAATTCTTAGAAACTAAACCTTGAAGAACCTCCAGAGCTGTTATTTTGTTATATATATATAACATATATAGACATATTTATATGTAATATATATATATATATATATATATATATATATATATATATAAAACATGTATAACATATAAACAGAATGAAGTAGGAAGGAGGACCCAGGCAGAAAGCAGATTTTTAGAAGGAAATATATCACTTTGCTTGCCTTGGAATCTGTTCCCAGCTTCAGCACCTCTAAAACAAGCCTTGTTTTTCCCAGCTTCTTTTCTTCCTCTTCCGAAACCTCAAATGGTTAACTTGTTAACCAGGCTGCACAATGGGCTCTCTGGGGATCTCTGAAACTTCCAAGGCCTGGGGCCACCCTGAAGCCTGCCTTAATTAACCTGGTGTGAGGCCCTGGGACCTGTCTTTTCAGAAGCTCCCCAGGTGCTCCCTTTGTGTGGTCAGCACCAGCACCGGGAACGACTGACCTAATAATTTTCTTCAGAAGAGTGAAGATTTCACATAGGCTCTCCCTGCAGGCATTCAGGACCATGGAGGAAAAGATCCAAAAGATCAAACCAAAAGGAATTGCAGACCAGAGAAAAGAAAAAATGAAAGAAAGAAAAGAAAAAAAGGAAAAAGAAAACAAACAACCAAGCAAACTCTTATTAATAACAATGTGAAAGAGAGCGACATGGGTGTGATGGGGGAAGGGGAGGGGACCCAGAGTCAGAACACAAAAGCCAGCGTTCTGGCCTGGCCACTCACAGGGCTCAGACTTCTTCCTTTAGGCCACATTCATTTGTAAAAGGAGCAGAGGATGTATATCTGATTACTGGGGCTGTCCCCATGGCCTCTGTTTCCTTCTTCCTTACTGAAGCTCTGATGCTTAGCAGAGCGCTGGGCTCTTAGGGGTTATTTTTTTACATCCTCTAAGTTGGATTAGTTAAGGACTCCTTTTCACCTCCAACAATCTATAGTTTGTCTGCAGATGCAGTATCCTATATTATGCAAATGTATTTCAATCAGTATGCAAATAAGAGTAAAAGGAAGTAAAGACCTACAGCTGGTTATGCCCCCCAAATGCCCCTGCCAGAAGTCAAACGTTCATCACCAGGAAACACCTGATGGAGCCTCTACCTCATTAGCAGAGTCCCTGTGGTTAGGACCCAAACACTGGCTTTTGGGAGGAAGTAAAACTGACAGGTGGAGCAGCCCTTGGGTTCACCCCAAGCAGATGTTCAAGGCTGCAGCATTGACTGCTAGGGAGCTGGCTGGAAATGCAGGAGGGTCTCTTACATCTGGCCTATTGTGAGCAGATGGGACACAGCTGCCTTGGTGCATCACAGCTGGGCCCCCAGCCTGGTGCTGTGCTTCTCCCTGGGCATCTTCTCCAACCATCTGAGGGCTCAAGGGCACAAGCTCTTTAGTAGCTATTGTGAGAAACCCTGCAGACCTTGGCTCTGATTTTTAGTGCTTCCTTCCCAGCTGGTTTCTTAGGGACTGCTCCACTAGGCTCTACCAAATCTGATCTCTTTTACCTCTAGGAATAGCTCCTAATCCATCCCTTGCTCTCAATTTGCATTGCTGCTTCTTTGGCTGAGACTCCCATCATTCTGCCTCCTGGGACCAGTGCATGCAATAGGCCCTATCAGTTCTGCTTCCAGCCTTGATTCCTCCCAGCTGTCCTCTGCCATGGGGTCTTTACATATGTATCTCCAGCCATGTTTTTCCCATGCTAAGGACCCCTCGTGGACTCCCACTGTTCTAAAGCAGTGATTTTCACTCCTGGCTATACATTAGAATCACCCAGGAAGCTTTTAAAAAAATTCAAATGCCTGGGGTCCCATCTCCAAGGGTTCTGATGGAATTAGCTTGACTAAAGCATTCTCCAGAATCATTTATTCAAGGAAACTGTGGAAAGCCATTCCTTGTTTGGCATTGCAGGCCCCTAGGTGATTGGGTCCATCCTCAGTTACCTTCCTATTGCCCTCTCCTGCTTCTCATTCCAGACCTGTGCTTTTTTGTAGTTTTTCTGTCTCCTGAACTCTTGTTCTATGAGTAGAGAGCTCTTGTGCATTTTTCAGAAACTCCTTGAACCATTTCTGCTTTGAAGCATTTTTAGGATCCTCACATGCCATTACTTAGGTTTTCTTTCTTCTCTTCTCCCATATTACTGCACCAACCAAAATGGCAAGTATTGTTCTTTGCTTGCTTCTCTGTTTATCTCACTACCCTGAACTCAAAGGACAGTGTTCTAACCCTTGTTGCTTACATCTGTTCCATTTAATGAAGGATTATAGGCACCATGTGATGTCTTCATACTTCCAGATGGAAGGGACCACTTCGCAGTTGCTGTTCTGTCCATTTGTTTTAGGTAACATTGTTTATTTACAATGTGGCATGAACTGTCCTACATGCACCACTGTATTAACTACTGTATAATTCTCACAATGGCTAGTAAGTACAATCATTTCCTCACTTTGCAGGGAAGAAAACTGAAGCAATAGGAGTAGAAACGCCGCTCAACACACAGCAGGGCACAACAGATGTCTATTGAGTGAAAACATGTGAGGCAATGTGATTTTTTCACAGACACATCTTTGTGACAGGGTTGGTGATTAAGACTTAGTTTCCTTCAGCACGCACCTGACATGAATAGTCTTAATAGATGATATACTTTGTAAAAGGAAATAGTCCCTATCTTTACGACTAATTCCCAAATCAGTTGTCTCAATCAAATAGTCCATCAGGGTAGTATGCACCAAAGACATCAGGGGTGTGAGAACAAGGGAGGACTAACTTGTAATAAACACCTACTATGAGGTGCTTGGGTGGCTCAGTCTGTTAAGAAACCACTCTTGAGTTGGGCTCGGTCATGATCTTGGGTTTGTGGGATCAGAATCTTGCATCGGGCTCTGTGCTGTGAGCAGTCTGCTTCAGATTCTTTCTCCCTCCCCCTCTGTCCCTCTATGCTCTCTTAAAAAAAAAAACAAAAAAACAAACAAATAAATAAATAAACAAAATCTTAACAACAACAACAAAACCCACCTACTATGCCTGCAACTGTCCTAGAAACTTCCCTGTCTGATCTCAATTGATCCTTTTATAATGACACCAAGTGGGAATTATGATCTTTTCAGATGATAAAGCCAGAGTTCAGGGAAGGCAGGTAACTCAGCCAGTGTCACCTAGTTGAGGAAAAACGTTGGGAATGAACTGATCTGTTACTTCTCTCAGATGGGAGGTTGCCTCTGCCTGGAACAAGAATTTAGTATTCTTCATCTATTTTTGCCTTTAAAAACAGTTTATTTTTTCCTAAAAAAAAAAAAAAGGCAAATAAGGTACTTTTGGAAAACTGTGAGAAAACTGAAGTCACCTATAACCCCACCACCCAGAGATGAAATCACCATGGACATTTGGAATTTTTTTTTCCTTTCAACATTTTACTCTGCATTTATACAGCAAGAGGTCTGTTCACATGGCCCTGCCTTTTATTGTAGTGTACAGAAAAATTTGTGTTTTCCCTTTTGTTCTGAAACCAAATGTATCAGATGCGGTTCAGCCACTTTAGAAATAATAGAATTAGAGCAGTAAACAGAGGAAGAAAGTTGAAGTGTGTGGAAACGTGGGGTTTGTGGTTTAAGTACAGGGACACAAGGGGTGCCTGCTGAGACACACAGGGAGCACAGCAGGGGAGGAGCATGAGCCCCCTTGCTCCGGACCGCCCTACTCAATCAGCCCCATGTGGACCTTTCCTGTTTCTTTTGCAGGAAGCAACTTGAACGATGGCTTGTGGCATTCTGTTAGCATCAATGCCAGAAGGGACCGCATCACTCTCTCTCTGGATAATGATGCAGCATCCCCAGCCCAGGACACCACCCGTGTGCAGATTTATTCTGGAAATAGCTACTACTTTGGAGGTAAATTCCACAGGTTTTGAAAGTAAAAGAGGGAGGGAGAATGCAGTGAACAATTATTTCGCCCTGATTATTATTATTATTCTTGGTTTTTTTGCCAATTAGACCATTCACACATGTATACACACACACACACACACACACACACACACACACACACGGGTACCCACTCCCAAGCATGAAATAATGAGAAGCAAACTCTCTGACAGCTGTGCAAATATAAACTATCTAGGTCAGGACAGAGGAAGAAAAAAGAAAAAAAAAACTTTAGCTATAAGAGCTGGTGTTATATAACATGTCCAAAGGAGATTTCTGTAGCTATGCCAAGCTCTGTGATCACATTGGTAAGGAGAAAGTCAGCTGAAAACTTGGAGAATATGTACCAACAGTCAGCAATACGTGCAAAAGGAAAAATCCAGGCAGAAAGGCAAAACCAGCAAGTTCAGCTGTCTAGGCTATTCCTCTACCGCTTTACACTCTGAATCCCCTATCTGTTCCTTCCTTCCTGACATCCCTAGAGGCCATGTCCATGAAGTGGGGCTCTACATATGGGAAAGGTCTAGAAGGCCCATGAACCTGTAGCTTCACATGGAGCTGACGGTACAGATCCAGCTCTTTCTATTGCAAGGTGAATCCTAGGGACCTTCCCAATGAAACACAGGGCAAACTGGAAAGGATGAAAAATATATAAATAGGAATTTACTGCATTTTTATGGGTGCGTGTGCATCTGTATTTAGTTTTTTTTAAGGCATTTCTTTCATGAAAAATATTAGTATCTAATTTCCTAGTCATCTGTTTGCATTAGACAAACAGTCACTGAGAGTAATCTCAATCTCTGTCTGACCTTGAGTGAGACACTGATGGCCCCTGAACTTCTTTATCGAGGACATGGGGAAGCAGAGCCAAATTACTGGAAGACTGCAGTAAGGGCAGGGTATACGTGTATAGCACAGTTCTCTCAACACGGCAAGGAATGGACAAAATGGCTTTGACTTTTGCAGATATGGGCATGGACTGGACCAGTTATCAGGTTGCTAATTCTTTTTCTGTTAGGAAACTGAAGGGAATTATTATGTAAAGTTATAAAGTACAGTCTCTCAAATAGAATTTACAAATCACTTCTCTCATGTGATGACACGTGGTTAAGCCTTGAAATACAAATGGGCATTGCATAAATGTAACATATGCATCTGGACATCCTGGAAGAAATAAAGCGTAGAGCAATACTTTTGTGGTTTGATTTTAAGACCCCATGAAGGGCCTCTGTCCTCCATTCTAAATCTTCTCCATGTATGCAAGGACAATGGATTCCTCCAAGAAGAGAGAACTTCCATTCGCTGTACATGGTTTATGGGTCTTACCTCATTTAATTCGTGGGGTAACTTTGTGAGGTAGGCAATTTTAGCCCCATTTCACAGATAATAGGACTGCGGTTTGTTGAAATGAAATCATTTGTGCAAATATTAGAACTCACCCCTAAGTCCGTGGTGTCCACAAACCACTAGTTTGGGACAGCAAGAAGATGCTAGCGAATGTAGCATAAAGGCTACCAAAGAAGGGCTCTTGGGGGCCCCAAAGATACATTTTACAGACTGCATCATTTTTGCATCACATTCAATGTTTCCCCAACAAAGAGAGAGAAGCATTCTTGTACTTATTTCTGGGGAAAACAGTGTTCAATAATGATGGCATCTGAAATGTCTCAAAGGGAAAATGTGTGCCTTCCCCAAGTTTAGAGGGCACTGGGTTTAGAAGGGGAAGGTTTATCTGTGATAAACAGTATTTAAACAGTATTTAAAGAAGCGCCCCACATGTAGATTGTAAACTTAAGGAAGGTGAAAAATGAGTTTGAGTAATAATAGTCAGCTTACATAAATTCTCTCTACAGCTTCAATTAGAACTTGTAGCATCTCTCTTCACTTTATAGTGTGCCTGTAAGCTGTTAGCCAGCTGCTGGGCTTCTGCCCAACAGTGACTGTCTATTAGAAATGGCTGAAATAATTCCCAATTATTTATGGGTTATTGCCATGTTTTCAAGCTTGCATTCCCATATGCTCTGAACCTATTAAAACCATCAGGATGGAGTTTATAAAGAGCACAAGCACTCGTATACCTACGTTACTCTGTACCTGTCTTAATGAGAAGCAGATATGCCCTAGTTGCTAGCTATGTTAAATCAGGGTAATAGATTTTTTTTTTTTAAGAACACTCTTTAAAAAGGTACAGTGTTAACCTTTCATGTGTGCTATTACAGCCCTATAACTATGTGCGTTTAAACCCCTGGTTCCTTTGGCTCTGGGATTTGCTTTGCACAAGTCTTCAAAATTCCAGTTACGTTCCTATGTGTACCTTTCTCAGGAACTAAGCCTGTTAATGCTAACAATTAACCAGACAATTACTCTGCCACCATCTTTACCCAAAGCGTAATTTCTTTTGAAAGTGTAATTCAGAATTGAATTGTGCATTTAGAGCGTGTTTTGAGACAGAACCAACATTCCCAAGAAGTGATAATGTGTTGCCTCCTTGGGGTGAGCGAAGTATACCATGCAACAGAATGGTGGGTAGCTTACTGATAGGCAAAAAGAAATAAGAATGAGATAAATGTTAAAGTAGTGGTATTCCCTTTAACATATTTTGTTTTCTGTTCTGTACAGCGATTGAGTATGCCCCATTTTGTACCAATTCCTTCTCTGAGAATGCTAGGATTTACAACAAAAATGCGTGCACTGCTGTGAATGAAAAAGCCCCCAAATAATTAGACCTCCAGGTCCTCCATCAATAGGTCGCCAAAACAATGACTGATCATTTCAGTATTCTTCTTCATTTTTTTTTCTCTGTCCCACAGGGTGCCCCGACAATCTCACCGATTCCCAATGTTTAAATCCCATTAAGGCTTTCCAAGGCTGCATGAGGCTCATCTTTATTGATAACCAGCCCAAGGACCTCATTTCAGTTCAGCAAGGTTCCCTGGGGAATTTTAGTGATTTACACATTGATCTGTGTAGCATCAAAGACAGGTAATTATGGTCTCTTCTCTGTTCTCCCGCCCCCTTCCCATTCTCACTGTTCTAAATATGAGTTTCTTTAAGCAAAATTCTAATCCACTGACATTAGCCACATTAGACATAATTGAGTTGCCTAATGGAAAATATTTCTGAAAGGATTTCAGGCCCAGAGAAAAATGGTTTAAATTAGTTGAGTCTCTCTTCCTGTTGACTTGCAGTAAATGGGATATGCAAATTAAATCAAAATACAAATTTGTGACAGGATTAAAATTTTATGCATAAACAACATTTGATTAGTTTGAAGTTATGAGTAAAGCCTAAAGGAGGGAGGGATTACTTTTCTCTTAAACCATTTTTATTCTCTATTGCAGTGAGCGTCCCTTCTAATGAGGGCAGGTGAGCATCAGGCCCTCAGGGTCTAGACCAGAGGTTCAGATGGTGCCAGGGGTGATTCCTGGGGTGGTTGACCTTTGCTGTTGCTACCCCTAACCCACTGCTTCTTTGGCCCAGAAGAGAGTAGGCAGCAGAGAGAGAGAATCCACACTTATACTCTGCAACCCACAAATCTAGCAGAAGCTTGGTTTCTCTCTTTATTTTTTTCTGGGCTCTGACTCCTCTTATATTTAAAGTTTCTAGGTTCAAAGACCTGCTGCAGGAAGTTAAAGATTCTGAATTTTCAACCAGGTTTATCATGCTCTCCACGTTTTATCTCTAGTACTTACTTCTTTCATTCTCACAATTTTGCTCATTCCTGTCAAAATAGCACTTATTAAATGGGTGAATAATATGTGTCTAGTGCTTGCCTATGAGGTGGTGATACAGGGTTCTCTGCTCATGTCTCATTGGGGAATAAATTAGCTATTAGGCACCCATGAAGTGCACCCTTATTTGTGGGACATATGGCAACTGCAACTCAGTCTGACCTTGTGAAGAATGAGGTCAAAAAGGATTTTAGGAAGTGGTGCTGAGCTGGATCTTAAGGAACCAGTAAGACTTGGCTGAGGAGTGGAGAGGAGGTGCTGGGATAAGATAGGTTCTCTGGACGCAGTGTCAGAAATGACAGAGAAGTAGGAGAAATCATGGCTGGCAAGTATTTCATCAATTCAACGTGCCGATTTTTCATTTTAAAATCTCTAATGCTGGGATGCATTTTATAACTGATGGTGTATCATCGTTCAATCAGCATTTCTTTCTTAGTGGCATATAAAATAATGGTATGTCTTACAATGAAGAGTGACTTAGAGTCAACAAAATATAGGTTGGTGGGGGTGTAAGGTGGTCATGGTAGTGGAGTATGTAGTGAATGTGGTTAGAGATGGGGGCCAGTCGCCACTATGAAGAAATTTGTGTGCCTGTGGGATGTGGCCTCATGTGCTAGGTGAGAATCAAAAAGGAAGGTATGAAACTTGCTTCCTATAAAGAGTACTCAGGAAAAAGTAAGAAGGATGGATTGGAAGAGAACCAGCCCATGCTGGGAAGGTAACTGCCTCTGTCTAGGGGAGCAATGATGAGAAGTAGCAGGTGCCTCTTCTGAGCAGCACAGAAATCAGCTCTGCAGGTTATAGTCTCCGCTGATGCTCGGAATGACCAATATAATTTGATGGAGCTTTATGTACACGTTTCTCTGTTAATACCACGACACATGGGATCCTCAGCAAATCACACAGACTTCCTGGCTCTTCTGCTTCATTTTTTTTTCTTTTTTTCTATTTGACCAGCTGGAAAAGTGGGTAATAAAATGTGTGCTTCATTAGAATATGCTAGCTTAGAGATCTCAGAATAAAAGATACTACACAGAATGGTTGCCACCCCTATAGTCTTTATTAACAACGAGGGGAAGCGTCCAACTTCATCAGCCAGCAGAGCCTTTTGCAAAGTGGAGTTCAATAGAGGGAACATTTATCAATAGGGATCTCTTATGATACCTTAATTTCTAATCAAGGATGCTCTCATTATTTTCGATTACATGAAAGTCATTGCCATCTATACTGCATCATTACTTTTGTGTAATTGTGGTCTGTATAATTGTATTACATACAATTGTGTTTTGGTTAATTGTATAATAAGGGATTGTGTTTAGTTTAGTGAGTAAATGGTACGTTTGTCTTGATTTACCAGACAGCGCCTCTAACAGAAGGGGATACTGTGGTAAAAGGCTTTGCTTGATTGTTTCTTGAACTTATATTTAACATTTGTTGCAGAGGATAAGAGTTAAAAAACAGGTGGGTTCTAAGTTGTGTGTTTTATTTTTAATGTGTTAGTTAATTGAACTTGATTTAAGAGCAAATGCAAAGTCTTTGTTTAGACAGAGTTTGCCACTTGGAGGGATAGGGTGGGGTGGAAGAGGTTGGGGTGGAGAAGCCTGGTTCTGTGCGTGAGTATGTTTTCTCTTGGCTGTGTTTTTTCTTAACTGCGCTCCATTCAGAAAAGTCCAAGGAGAATAGCATTTTATCTGACCTAAGAGTCTCTTCTCTCCCAGACTCAATTTTCTGCCCCTTCATCTTTGCCTGTAGAAACCCAGGCCTCCTTCTGGCCTCTCTATGGTTGCCTGCCCAGCCCTCCATCTCCCTCAGAGTGAGCCGACCTGGCTGGCCAGAGGGAGTCTGCCTTCTCAGTGTCCTTTGAGGCTCTCAGTGTCAGTCACTGTGGGAAAACCAAGGTAGCATTTATAGAAGAGACACAAACATTCCAAAATTGCAAGAGCTTCCTCTAATGGGGGTCCCTTACGCCATTTGCCTTTGAGGGGGTGCCTCTGTTGCCCAGCCTGAGCAAATTCACAAACCAGCCATGAGACAATGCTGGTAACAGCTGGGAGAATCCCTTCTCAGGGATTAAGGAATCTAAACTAACAATTTGTATTTCAATCATGGGCCAATTATCAAGCCTTCTGATCTCAGGGAAGAAAGGAAGTGGAGTAAGTGGCCTGCACCCCAGTCTGGCAGCAAAGAGGGTTGGCTTTAGGACGCACCATCTGTACAACTGCCCAATACCTGACAGTCCAACAATGAGTTAGGAGAAGGAGAAAGGGCAGCTTTTTAGGAATCACATTTGGGACAAGACAGCATTCCTAGCAGACCCCATACACTTTCAATAGTCTTTCTAAGCTTCTAAAATATGATGTCCATCTACTATCCGTCCTCTGTGAACTGAATCTTCAACCTCACATTTTCCTCACCCTAGACCCCTGTACTTATCTCTTGCAACCCTCTTGGCAAAACATGATATTCTAAACTACATAGAGTGAAGTCACCCTTAATAAATGCTTCATTCCATGAATGGCTTTATCATACCCTCAGGTACTCAACCTCATAGATAGGGATTGAGGGAATGAGTGAGGCAGTCTTATGTATATACTTGGGTAGTGTAAGACGTGGTACGAGCTGCCGAAGCCCTGGTGATATAACGCCATCAGTGTCCCCATTTTTTACACAGGGTAAACTAAGACCTGGAGACATATGCCACTTTTTCCATGGCCACAGGATTGAACTTGTGGCTCAGAGTTAAACACTACCAGGTTTGCTCCCTTGTACTTCTACGCAGCAGGCACTGACCTGGAAATGGCAGTCATTGTGTGTCTGTGGCTTTTACACAAGCAACGCCATCTTCTGCCAACCATATAAAAGTTTTTCAGGGATAATCAATATATTCATTCTTTGAAAACACCGGGTGCCTAATGAGATTTTGTTTAGAAGGGGGACATTCAAAGTGGCATGTGGTGCCAGGTGCGTGGTTTCTGAGTGAAGTAAATCCTGGTGATCCAGGTTAGGAAGTGCCTCTCCCTAGGATTTTTGTGGCAAGATCTACCAAGTCACTTTGGAGGAGCCATGCCAGTCCTGCTGAGTTCAAAATCCAGGGCAGGAGAAGCAAATGACCAAATGTTGTCTACAGATTTGATTGGAAGACTGGATCCAAGGTGTGAAGCCAAACTTGGAGGAGCAAATAGGGAAACTGTCTGAGGTGAGGGCAGGTGGAAGTCACACCTAGGCGGATTCATTAATCTCTGGGCAGGTGGCAGCAAATTTGAGAGGTGATAGAATGTGTTTAATTCCCAGTGTACTACTTACCAGCTTGAGATACAATACATATTATTTAACCTTTTTGTTTCTGTGTCTTCTTTTGTAGAACCAAGATCATAAAACTTACATTCACAGTGAGAGTTAAATGAGACAGTGTGAGAAATCAGGTTCATAGCTGTATGTCTAGTAAACAGTAGCTACTCAGTAAATGTTCTCCAGGTCAATTTCCATAATCAAAGATTTGCTAGCTCTCTAGATTCCAGCTTTCTAGCTCTCTAGAAAGGAGAAGGCTCAGGTCTCTTTTTGAAGTTCCTCAAGCCCAACATGGCCACGTAATCCCCATAGTTTCTGGGATGGATCCCCATATATACACCTCATACATGTCCTCAAGTCAGTCTGTTCAGTTACTTGGACTTTGCACTTTGATTTCCACAGAGATGCTCTCTGGGCTACCAAGAGACATTTATTAGGAAGGTGTCCATCAATTTGGGTTCCAAGGTTGCAGTCTGTGGATTCTCCTAAAGCATTGCTTCTCAGGGCCTGGATAGGAAAAGGAAAGCATGTGATCGATATACCAAGGGCACAGAATTTAAGACAGTCCTCATTTCCTGGTTCATGTACCTGTGGACCCCGAATTTACATAAACCTGGAAGTGAGTGTTTCATTAAGTTTTGCAGGCAAATTTCAGCATGTTTACATCAGAATGATGGGAGGGATACTTAAAAACCAAATTACTGGGCCCTATCCCTAGAGTTTCTGATTTTACTATGGTGGGCCAGAGGATATTCATTTCTAACAAATTCCAGGGCGCTGGTGGGCTGGTCCTGGGACAGACTTTGAGTACTACTCCCTTAAAACCTCCGACCCTGAAGGTCAAGGTATTGTATAGATTCTGAACAAAAGTGGTGTAGGTGTGGGGAAGAGGGATGGCTCTTGCCCCCACTGGACACCCAAGCAGTTGTCCTTCTGATCAGAATCTCATCAGGTCTCTGAAAATTTCCAGCAGCTCTGTCTCAATGTCCATCTCCAAAGGGGTGCTGAAATCAGTCCCTGGGACACTATTGGTGGGTGGGCACAATTAAATTCCATCTGCCTCCAGATTATCCTGGTTCTTGTCACTCAGCTTCTCCCCTCTTTACCTTTACAAACAAATTTTTGGGGAATGTAAATGAAAATAGTTGGAACTTCAGTAGTGCCTGAGCAAAGGGATATTTTGATGTGGAGGGAGTATGGGTCTTAGAATGCCTGCAGCTGCCAACGAACATCTTTGTCTTTGTGTTATCTGGGGGACAGTTGACTTGTTGGCCTGCTGGAAGTTACAGCTCCAATCTTTCTCCCTCTCCCTAAGCCTCACACCCTGTGGGTGGTGGTGGTGCCATTCTACTGAGAGTGACTCCACCCTCCAAAGCATATTGCTCCACACCTTTATAAAGACTGATAGAGACTGATTCATCTGGTCTTCTGGTGCCTGGCAAAGGGTCTCCATGGTTGTGGGTCGCATTTCCTGCCCCCCTTCCTCACAGAGTGATGGTATTGAGGAACCGTCCTCAAAGATCATCTGGCTCTGGTTTTGCATAGAAGGTAATGGAAGTCTAAGCAGAGGGTGACAAAGCCAGCATGGAAGTTGGGTCTTTGCTATTGTATCCTACGGAGACTTTTTTGCTTTGACCCTTTTAAAACAAAACGATTTGTTTGTTCCAGTGAGAAAATCACATATGAAACTCTGTTTTAAAATGTCTTGCACCAGATAAGTTATGAAATATGGCTTCTCACTCCCTAACCACTTCCTTTTCCCCCAACATACATTCATTTAAGAAAAGCATCTGCTAAACTCTCCGGTCAAGATTCTTACCTTCTTGGTTCAGAGTTTGGAGTGTTGTAAACACTGAGGGTGGAGAAGCATTATTTTGGATGACCTCCCATAAACAGACTTATGCTAAAAACCCACTCTGTGTGTAGGAGTCTGTTAAAAACAGTAGGATATATAAAAAGATTACATTTCATGGTAATGCATATGTTTTAGTTCTTCTCTAAAATTGAAAGCCTTTTCATTGGGTGCCAGAAAAGCCATTGTAAGGCCAATGCCCACACAATGTGAGCTTCTAACTCTAAAGTGAGAAATGCTACAATATGGTGTTCTCCTTTAAATCATGGGATGGAGCCAACATCAAAACAAGAGCACTTCTGGTGTTTTTATTTATCATTGTAAGTTGATTTCATGGAGGAAAAGAAAGGTTATAGTTTATATAATAGATACTGAGTAAACATTCTCTAAGTATTTCATTTAATTCTTTCTGCAGTCCTGCAGTCCACAAGAGTGCTTCTCAAAGTGCGGCTCCCAGACCTGCACCTGGCAACCTGTTAGATGGACATATTCTCATGTCCCAGTTCATACCTTCTGTATCAGAAACTGGGGGAAGGGGAGCAACCTGAGTTTTAAAAGCAGCCCCCCATCACCACCCAGAGATTCTGATGCAAATTCAGATTTGAGAATAATGGGGTTGCTCTATTATTATTATTTTAGGGATAAAACCACCCCTGCTTAGGAAAGTTCAGTAAGCTGCCTAAGGTCACATTTTTCGTATTTGGTGGAGCCAGAACTCAAATCCAGATTTTGGTGATTCTTCAATCCATAGAGAGGTAGAGGGCCTATTGCTGAAAGGCCAGAGAAAGAGGTGAGATGTGCTCAGTCATTCAGATCAAGTCAAGGGAATATCACTGAGGAAATAAGACTTCAAGAGCTTGATGGGTGGGCTGGGCTTAGGGAGGTCAGGCAAGGCTGTTTCAGGTGGGGTGGAGTGCATGATGCTGGGACTGAGAAAGGGTGAGGTGCTGGGTGTTTGTTTGCTTGTGTGGAAAAAGCTGCACTGGCATCACTGGATAAAAGAGAATTTAAAGTCAAAGCCATAGGGAATTTGCAGCAAATAAAACACATTAAAATCTGAATAACAGACTATGTTAATAGTTAATCCTAAAAAATGTTTACTGCGTACCAAGACATTTTTACGTGTGTGAGTTTGTGTGTATGTGTGTGTGTTATCCTCACAATAACCCTATGATGTGGGTAATATTATTAACTTTGTTGTACAGGATGAAATTGAGACAGAGTGACACTAAGTAACTTGTCCAGGGTCACACAGGGGATACATGGCAGAGCCTGGCTACAAACCGATGAGTCTCATTGAAGAGGTTTGGCCTCTCCTTGCACTTAACCACTTCTAACTTTGTAGTTAGGAGGCATCCTATATTCTTCATCAGGATTGCAAAGTAGACAATGATGTGCTTTCATCTTGTGTCCTAGTCATGAAGCTGGTTTATTTCTGCAGGAATAGATGAACTACCAAAGGTATCTGAAGTGTTATACCCTAGCAGCTAATTGCCACAACCTTGTGACAAGCACACGGATGCTCAAAGAGCTTAAAGTCTCCACCTTGATATCTTTGGCCTGGTTAGGGAACGGAGGAGCCTCAGAACTTACTCGGAATGATTGCCTTGAGGAGGCAGATTTTGAGTGGATCTGTTTTAAGCACCTTTCATCTAGAAAATACTGATTTACTCAACCACTTATTAAATGAGGGTTATTCTCCCTATCACCTATGTTATAATTCTTTGAAAGTCAGGGGAAAGAAGGACATTGGAGAAATATGGAACTTGGCTTTGATTTGAATAAGTTGCTGTGAACGAGTACATCTGTGTTCTGTTACCAAACTCATCTCTCTCGCCCCTTGTTTTTACAAGAAAAGCAGATCACTGTCTTGATGAAATGGTACTTCTCTACTTGTGCATGAAGAAGGGCACCAGGGCACCTTTGATTCATGGAAAACACAGAGTGCCAACAAAGCCAAAGGTGGCACTTCTTTCTGTCCTATCAGAAGGTGGTGAGACTGGCTGTTCCCTCACCAACCAGTAATCTGAAATATTGATGCAGGAAACAAAGCCAGAACCATGAGCTGGGTGAATGGTCACAGGTGCTTCCGAAGAGGAAGGATTCATTCTGAGAGCTATAGTTATGAAGTTAAGGTGAGGTACACACCTTCAGAGAGCAGTAAGATAATGTCTTTCCAAATTGGGAGGTGCTTGGAGCATCTCTCCTGAGACATACTGGCTAAGAAATTCAGATGTTTTAGATGACACAGAAACCAAGGCAAACTTTTGATCTGGATCAAAACATGGGGGAAAAAAAAAGGCTATTTTAGATTCTCAAGTGACTTCTGGCAGGCAGTGCTTATATTTAACTGTGCAGAAAGCATTTCTAAATTAATAAGTAGAAAGAGATTTTTCTTTCTGCTCCCTTCACACAATCATTACATCACTATGCCTCACCCAACACTCTGATAAAGGCCTTCCATCTGTTTGCCCCGTTCTCCAAAGAGCGCGCCTTTCTAAGTGGCCCGTGTCATATTCGGGTTTTTCCTCATTTACATTAATGTCCACTCATGGGGTCACTGAGTCAGAGCCCTTGTTACCTTTAACATTATTTTTCCCTAGTCCAAAAGCATGCATCAGTGGCTCATCGTAAGCACTGTTTATGGGCACAGTTGGAAGAGAAAAGGAGGTTAACATGTTTTTAGTTGGGGAAAAAGCAGATGTGACCTGTGATAAAATGTGCCCACCTGTTTCTGCTGCAAAATCTACATTTAGAATCAGTTCTCTGTTATTTTTATCTTGCATTAAGGTATCTCACAGGAAGTCCCCAGAACTAGAATCTGGCCTCCTGGGTTTTACTGTGACCTGACTTCTGAAGGCTGGGTTTGGCCCCACTGCTGCCTGCATAATGTGTACGGTTGCCATGATGATATGCCATTGCTGTAACCATTACAAAAGGGGAAGTTGGCTTTCCTGAGCAGCGGATGAGGAAAACCCACCTTTGCGTAAATTCAAGAATTTACCTTACTGCAGAATCTGACTCAGGCTTTCCACGGGGTGAAACCCCTGCTGTTTACACTGAACCTGACTTTGGACTCAACAAGTCACTGAGCCTTTTCCTATCTCAGCTTCCTCTGTGGTCAAACAGGGACAATAGATGCACTTTATCTCTTGAGGGTGTTAAATGAGAGCAACATGATCTTACTGCCTTCCTCTTGGATTGTGGTGAGGACTGACTGTGAGAAGGAAGATAAAAGTTCTTAAAGTTAAAAACAAGAGAAACAGAAATGGATGGGTCTGTATGTATCTCAGCAGGCCAGATTTTAGAAAACCCATATACGAGCAAAAAAAGATGACACTTTCCTGAATAATTTACCTACATCCATAGCCTATTTTATTTTTTGGACAGCAATTAATGTTTTCACTTGCTTCAAGTTAGAGATTTGAAGTCTTCCCTCCAGGTTTAGCTTCATCTTCAACAGACCACTTTAATGTGACTTACTAGGGTCTTTCTCTCCTAACATTGGGATATACTGTGGACCAAGCCAGAGATTATCTCAACACCTGGAAAATGCAAAGGGAAGTGTTACACACCTAAAACAGATAGTTATGCAAAAGAATATGAACATATCAAACTTTATAGTCTCTGCACTTATGTAATACTTCATGTGTCCAGAGTATGATTAACTTTAGTATAACAAAAAATGTCATTATCATCTTGCTACCTGCTTTTATCCAAATTGAAAAACATGATTTTCACTATAATAATTTGATAAGGGACTATCTCTGCCCTCAATGTTAAAATAATCCCAGATGGTGTTTAGCAGCTCAAGGTTTATAAATTTGAACAGAAAATTTTGTTGAGAATTACAGAACCTCCCACTCTGAAATGAGATCGGATGCACAAGTTTCAGAATTTGCAGGTGCACAAATGTGCATAGGCATTTACACACACAGTACACAAAGTATGACACTATCCAGAAAGTCCTGGTGTACTTCTTGTTCCTGCTCCTTGAGAGACTGTCCATACTCTGCTAATCTTCCTGTGGGATCCACACATTCATTCAGCAAGTCTTTTCAGAGAGTTTACTATGTGCCAAGCACTTTTTCCCCCCTGGAGATCCAAGGCTGTGCATGTCACATAGTTGCTGGTGTTTCCCCTGCTGCAGTCTTCCTGGGATCCTTGGATCAGGAATCTGTTTGTTACTATTGTGAATCATTCATACACTCTTCATTCATCCATCCATCATCCATTCATTCATTCATTCATTTATATCTTATATTTAGAACCTCTCTGCTGGACCAGGGCCTGGGTAGGAGCTGAGATTTTACTTACTTGCTGAACAGAGTAGATTACACCTGACTTCAGAAAGCTCCATGGAGAGACACAGATTGACCAAATAGTCTTGGACATAATCATACATGCTCCCAAATAGGAGGATCGGTATGAAGTGAATACACAGAGTGCGAGGAGAGACTGAGAGGAAAGCTGGTTTTTAAGGGGGTGCAGACCCTGTGTCAGGAAAGGAAGTGGGTGACATTGTTCTCAGACTCTGCGAACAGAACCAGTCTGGATCAATGACTTTTCTCAGAGATTTGCCCTTTCCAATCCCTCTTACAAACCTCTGGCTAGTGATTCTGATCTCAGTGTCCTCGCTGTGTGTCTTCTGCTGAAATCAGTGTTTGCTGTGGGGACTAGGTTATGAGTACTGGAAAGTTCTGCTTCCCTTAGTGGGAAGAAACTTCCTATCTGGGTTTTTAACTGAAAACAAATTTCCTAAATTTTCCCCAAATATGAGTGTGCTGGGAATTCCTCTGTGTGCTAGGCATAGTAACATCCCCTTAATTCATCCTGATCCCACATAGACTGTCCTGGCTGCCATGGCTAAAGGGTTTACTTTTACCTTCTAGTAGCACATTTCTAATATCATATAGGCTGCACCTACACTTAGCAAAATGGAAAAAAAAAAAAAAACACAAAAGTCCATGTCTTCCCATCCAAAATAAACACCTGTATAAAGGTGGGAATGATATTTTAGCTGGCACTTTGGTAAAGCCCAAGAATCTGAAAGTGACAGGAGGCATATGCATTTTAAAGGTCATTCCAATTACCATGCTTACTCATGCTAAGCTGCAACTCTGGGGTTCTTGCGAGAAGATCCACACATGGGAGTGGGAGGGGGATGAGAACATGTGGTTGGCAGCACTTGAGCAAATAGTAAGGGTGGTAGTACAAATTACTATTGTTTCTAGTGATATTAAATAATTCTTCAACATCTGAGACATTTGAGAAGAAGAGGGGAGGCAAGCATTGATAAAGAAGAGAGTGAATCCTCACAGTTCTAAAAAATGTTGATGCCATGATGTCTTTTCCTGGAATCCACATTTTGCATGGTCGTGTGGGGACCCATGAGAAGAGGCTGCAGATGAGCTCCTGACTGCATTAAATTTGCCATTTGCAGCCACTTCATTCTTTACATCATAGAGAATTCATAACACAACTTTTCTTGATAAAATTATCCTAAATGTAGAGCCACTTTTGAGATAGGGAAATAAAATAGCAGAGAACTATTCTCTTAGTGGCAATTTGCCTCATATACCTCTCTCCTGCTACCTGAAATATGTATTTTATTACAAGTCTAGTTGTGGCGAAATTCAGATTCTGTGCCTACATGTCACATGCCCTCTGGCACTGGATGGAGTGAGGCATTAAACACAAACATCCAGGGGCGCCTGGGTGACTCAGTGGGTTAAGCCACTGCCTTTGACTCAGGTCATGATCCCAGGGTCCTGGGATTGAGTCCCACATCGGACTCTCTGCTCAGCAGGGAGCCTGCTTCTCTCTCTACCTGCCTCTCTACCTACTTGTGATCTCTCTCTGTCAAGTAAATAAATAAAATATTAAAAAAAAAAAAAACACAAACATCCACATCCCCCTGCTTGCCTTTTGAGGTCTCCTTTGACCTCTCCTCCCTTTTCCTTCCTATACCCCTTACCTCCTATATTAATGCATCATTCTATCTATATGCATTTACTGAGCATCTCCTGTGTTCCAGAATACATATAACTCTGCCTGCAGGACACTTAAGAGCAAGAAAGCCAGACAAAATAGCAGACATTGTGCACAGGGACACTGGTGGCACTGAGGGGCATGAAAAACTTCATGTAGCTTTACATCTGAGCTACATTTTGAATGGCAAGCAGAAGTGAAAATAGCAGTGGAGGGGCACTCCCAAAGTGGACATACTCCCGGCCCCAGAGCAGTTGGTCTCATTCCAGCCCCCCAGCACTTGGCTGGAATTTCCTCCCAACAGTTTTTTCCCCCAAATTTGCCCATCTCTCAAAGACTCCTTTGAATCCCACCTACCCTGTAGAGTTTCCCTGACTATGACTGATGCTCACAAAGACCTTCCCTTAGGTGACTGTCTCTAGCACCTTCTTTTCTCTTTCATTTAGCCCCCAGTCATGACTGATACCTGTTTTATACCTTGCCTTCTGTGGGAAAGTCCGTGATATCTACTTCTGCCTTCTGTTATGAGCACATGCTTTGCAGTTATTGTTGGATAAACTGAACCTTCCCAGAAGCTGCTGTCAGTAGCTGGGGATGAACTGCACGTGTAACAGACAGAACTCAACACTTGGAGTTGGATGGAGTACCTTCCCAAGAGACAGAATGAAGTCGATCATCTTTAATATCTTTGCACGTCTCAAACTCTGGAGACAGTTGTCCAAGATTTGGGAATTAAGGCCCTTCACCTCTTTCTCATATTGAAAACTTCCCCATGTGGTTCGCACCAAGTATTGCTCTATTTGAATAGCTAAAGTGCCTAATAAAAGCAGCTGGTGCCAGCTGTCATCGTTCACGTGGTGTTAAGTGCTCCTTCTGTAAGCACTAGCAAGCAAGAGTATTTTTGTTTAGCAAGGCCATCATAAAATTAGACAAGCAAACCAGAGCAATGTGTTTGAGCAATGTAGCCTATAAATATTACAGTGGAAGGAAGCACATGAGCACATTATCCTTAATACAATCTTATGCTTTAAGGAAAAATGAGGGGGGGGGAGTTGCAGCTCTGCAAGAAAAGGGGAGTCTGAATAGAAGCCAGCTCTAGAGAAACATACAGAATGTCTGTGGTGACTGTCAAAGGATGTCACCAGTCTCCTAGTAATAGGATCTGGGAAATGTACCCCCTAGACTCAGTGAGCTCTAAATAGCCTTCTGGAGACTGAGTTGGGAAGGCTTGTGAAATTGTCATTGTTTACCTATTAGAAGTGGGATAAAAAAAAAAATGAGGGGGTGCCAGTGTGTCTGTAACTCTGTCAGCTGTTTATCTGCAAGTGAAGTCATTGAAGATGAGTAAAGTTTCCCCAGGAGCCCAGAGAGCACCACCAGAATCATATACAATCCATACTCTGTCACATCTTTATTTTTTCTCTTTCTTTTTCTGAAATGCCTGGCAGAGACTTAAACAACATTGTTATTATTCATTGGGCTATGTCAAATTCTCTAGTGTTTTCCAACATAGAAAGCTACTTCCAACTTTTGCCAAATGCCATCTAAATCTTCTTTGTAAAAAAAGTATATATATATACACATATATACATATATTTCCATATATATAGACACAAATATATGGAAGATATGTATATTTTTCCTTCTCCTATGAAGTTTTTCTCCTACTTGTTTCTGTACTATACCTGGAATCATCTAAATTTAGTAGAATTCAACCACAGGATGGGTGCCATGCTAGGCTTTATCCTCTACCAATTGTCTTGTTGAAATCTATATTAAATGTTTAAACCATTCTCATTTTATAAAGGAGAGAACTGAGGTTTATAGGTGTTAAACGAGATTATTTAGTTATCAAGTATTAGAAGTTAATGGGCTCCCAAGCAACTTGGAAATAAAAGGAATAGTATTGGCCTTTCAGAATTAAGCCAAACATCTCATATAGGTCTTAATGGGTTAACTTGAAGATACACAGCATCTATTCCAGGCTGAATTATAACTAAATTAATGGCATCAAATGCGTCCCCTGAATTCCCATACTCCTGATGTCAGAGTGAAGGACCATCATGGATCTGACTGCCTAGGAATGGATAAAACCTATGGGGATGTAACATAAATGTTTGTTTCAATGAATTGAATACTAATTGGACTGGACATCTACACCCCGATAGAACATTGTGCAGTGATGGAAATGATCTCTTTTGTGTTGTCTACACCTAATCCTTAGCAGCTACTGAGATCTTGAAGTGTGGATGTTATGACGGAGAGAGATAATTTTTAACTTAATTTAATTTTAATAAATTTAGATCTAGATAAGCATGGGTGACTAATGTCTACCGTATTGGATGATACAAGACTAGACTCTCTGCTTGTGTCAGTTCGCATGGAACTACATTTTTTTTGTGCTAACTTAGCAACCTAGGACTGCACCTGGAGTAAATCTAAAGATTAGGTGTGGGCTTCAGAATCAAGACCTGGTGAGTGAATGTAATGCCAACCACAGCAGCCCAGGTTGTGTATGACCATGGTATACCTTTCTATACCTTTCCCCAGAGACATTTATATCAGAAGAGAAAAGCTTATCACTCTTTGCTTTAATTTCTTCCAAGATCCTGGACAAACAGGTGCTTAACTGTTACTAGTTCAAAATGCCAAAAACTTTATATTATGTAAGATATAACTGTACCATGTAAAGTATTCTTTTACTCTGTTGACAGGTTCAAAGTTACCTTCTAAATAAGGATATACTTTGAGGAAATATGAACTTATTATTTAGTTATATATCATCAATAAAGGATTAGTTTTTTTTTAAAGAGAGTCTTCACTTTTATTAATTTTTTCTTCATCTCAAGTATCATAGAACATGCTAGAGTTAGTTATTGACAGATCTCTAAAACCCACCTGCCTGAATCCAAACAATTCAGAGTAAGAAGTAGACCGAGGGCCTACAAAAGCTGTGTGAGTTCACTCACAAATGTGGGTTTGGATCAGTCAGTCTGTCAGAGAGTACTGGCATTAAATTAGAAATCCTGAAAACATCATTATTCTGGTTTTAAGTTTAACTGACTGACCTAATAGTTTTGCAACCCATGAAGCTTACTGACCTATAGGAAGGGGACATATTGGATAATCCGGTGGATATATCAGGCCTTTTATCAGTTATACTTTTTGATGTAAATCCACAAATTGGAATTCTAGTCCACACCAGTGTCTTGTTAAGTTTGTTTGCATGAGTCACAGTTCTGGAGACTAATGGTCCTGGTAATCTGGGAAGATTGGATTTCAGAGTTTGCAAGTTGAGACCAATCCTTGGATGGGATGCTTTCCAAGGTAAAGGCCATCTAATGGGTCTCTGTTGGCAAATAGTTGGCTTCAACTGAGTATTTGTACCAGCACAAATGGACTCAACTCAAGATTCATACCAGACTGCAGATGCTAACCGAGCACAATTCCTAGTGCTATCAATGGATTAAAAGCAATATTGGGGTACCTGGGTGGCTCAGTTGGTTAAGCATTTGCCTTTAGCTCAGGAGATGATCCTGGAGTCTTGAAATCCAGCAGGGGGTGCCCTGCTCAGCACAGAGTCTACTCCCTCTGCCCCTCACCTGGGGGCATGTGCTCTCTCTCTCTCTCAAATAAATAAAATGTTTTAAAAAAAATTTTTTTTTAAATAATCTTAAGATTTGACCCCAACCACATTGGAACATAGCTTCAAATTTTAGAATGCATAAAAATCACTTGAAGTACTCTTTTTAAAATGCAGATTTTTGGACTCCACAATCCCAGAGATTCTGATTAAGTTTAAAGGAGATGGAGACATGGAATCTGTATTTTATCAAACACCTCAGGAAGTCTGCTGTTCAGTCATTCAGAAATACTGTGTCAGCAGATTAAACAAAGAAATTTCCCTATTTTGCTCATCATAGTACAGTCGCATCCAAATTTTCTCTACACAGTGGGGGACAACACTCCTAGTTCTGCCTGATGTTAATGGTATTCTCTGAATAACGATTGCTTTGTTCAAATAAGTTTGAGAAATGCTGGAGTAAGTAAAATTAAATGGGTTTCTTTACTGCAGGATTTCTCAATATGTCATCTGGTGTGTGTGTGTATGTGTGTGTAAATGTGCACCTTGCATTTACAGGCTATGCAAGAGAGGGATAATTAGAAAAATTTCACAACTTCACAAATATATTTGACCACAAAACCCTTCTTTCCACAGACTACTCACCCACATAATAAACTTTTGGAAATGTGAGTACATCAGAGTAAACACCAGGAGGTGGTCAGTACTGGAGACACTGTGGCTTCAAAAGCTAACATTAAAGAGAACCAGAAGGTCATAAGCAGATGTTAGCCTTCCTTTTTCCTTTTTCTCAATAAAGCAAATTTTTTATATTAAGGAAAAAATTCCTTCTAATTTTGATGCCTTGAACTGCTGCTTTTGATTTGTATACTCCCAGATTTAAACCCTGCCTTTTACACTTCTGTAATCTTAAATAAGCTGCTTAATATGTGATCCTCACTTTTCTAGAGATAGTGATAATTGCCTCACAGGATTGTTTTATGTATTAGCTGGAATAATTACTGTGATAGCCCAGCACTAAGTCTAGCACACCAAGTGTACCATTTAATAAATGTTAGAAAGGTTAACATTCTTTCAGATATATACATATTTGGGGAAAATTAAGGCAGAGAAGGAAAGAAATAAATATGATTCTTTTCCTAAACCCTAGAGCTTGCAGATAGGCTGCAGTATTTGTACCCACCATGATAATGGCTTCAGAGATTCCCAAGGATTCCAAGATAGAATTTAGACTCAAAGGTAAAAGACTGCAGCGGATGACTAGTGGTATCTGCTGAAGAAGTACGAGGGAGAGAAAGCAACTTTTTCTTAGCCATCCAGGGAATATTAAGCACAGAAATGCCAGGTGGCCCTTGGTCATCTAAGAACTGTCTGTCAGCATGCCATTCAGTTCCAACTAAATAAAAATACAATTGGTGAACAGTTATGGTCTGAACTTTGCAGTGCTGATTACCAATTTTGAGAAGAGACAGATCACTGTAGGCTTAGAACAAGTGTTCAGTTTTAGGATATCACTTAAGCTGAGCCTAAAATGACAGAGAAGATTGTATTAAAAAAAAAAAAAGATTTTATTGACTTATTTGAGAAAGAGAGAGAGAGAAAGAGAGAAGTGGGCAGAGAGAGACAGAGGAGCAGGGAGTGGACACCAGACTCTATAGATCCCAGGACTGCAAGATCATGACCTGAGTCAAAGGCAGCCCCTTAACCCACTGAGCCACCCAGGCACTTTGTTATAGGCAAAAGTAAGAGACATTGAATGCAGGCAGTGTGTGGTTCCATGTGTTAAGATGGGGAATGTGGGCAGTCCTTTAGAGGCCATCTATAATTCTATGTGTTTCAGATCTCTTGTTCTTTATTATCTTCTATTGCTCCTCCTTCCTTCCCTTCCCACCAAATATGTCTGTGAAAACTCTGGCAGAGGACCAGAAACCAGGAGACGAGAACAGAGTGGACTGACCCATCAAGCTGGGCTAACCTGGTGCCCTCTGAGGAGTCCTAAACTTGACATTAGAGAGACAAGTTCTTTTCTAACAGAGGACAGCTTAGATTGCAAAACTTGGCCATTCACAGCCATACTCCCTGCCTTAGAGGGGTAATTAGGATACAGACAGAGTGAGGGAGGTCAGCTCGCAGAGCAAAGCAAAGGACAGGGAGCAGTGAATCCATCCTGGTTGTACGTAGGTACACGGGCTCACCTGCTCTATATCCATTCTCCCTACTGCTTGCAGTTCCGCTCTTAACTGTGTCCTGTGAGCCTGTGTCTCCTCCTTGACCTAGGATAGCTTAAATGTTGAGTATTTTCCACTAAGGTTCTCCTGAATATAAGACATTTCAGATCTTACTTTCCATACCTGTAAGTCAGATAATGAAGAATCTAAGAAGCCCAAAGGAAAACAAAAACAAACAAACAAAAACAGATATATAATAATCATAGGAAGGATTCAGTATTTTCTTTCTTGTTTGTGTTCTCCAATATCTCTGTGTTCCAGGGTCAAAGCATTTTAGCTGGAATTGAATTCAGGGCCTATGCCCAAGACAGACACAAATTCAGGGACCAAGGAAACTGTTCACTGTGGGAGGAATCATGGTGCCTACCTGTGGTGGCCAGTGGTTCTACAGCTAAGCAAGGCATGATACTTGAAGGATTCAGGTCTCTGCTGCCTTAGGTCTCAAGCCCCAGAAACAGAGCTTAACTCAGAGCAGCGGCTGCTCCCTTCTCTCCAGGAAGTCAGGTTTGCTCTGCCAGTAGACAGGACACTGATGAAACTTAAATGAGCGAAGATGAAATGTGACCTTTTTTAGCAGCTCCGGAGGTTAGCAACAGAGAATGGAAATGTCAGATCTGCATAGACAGGCTAAGTAGCAAACTGAGCTTAGCAACTTGCAGACCAAAGCTGTTCATGTGCAGGGAGAAACATATCTGTTACAGAAAGAAAGAAAGGAAAATACACAGTCTGGGTCTGAGTGAATGGAAAGAATAATGAATTTATTGACACTCATTCGTGTTCCGCCAGACCTAATGATTTAGAAATTATTTTTGCCTTGATTTTACTAAAGAGGAAACTAAAGCCCAGGAAAACATAAATAATTTTGAGCATAACAAGAGCCGGAAAATGACAGTAACTAAGATTTGAACTTGAATCTCCTTAATCTGAAGTCTGGGTTGTTGGAATGGACCCTATGCCCTTTGTGAAGAAGCTCACATTGTCCTTCAGGGGAGGGTCCCAGACCAGCCCTCAGTGGTAGCAGGCTCAAAAATGAGAGCCTCTGGTAGAGGCCCTAATTCTCTGGTTCTTAAACAGCAGCTCAAGTTTAATTTGATAGCATGACCTTTAAAGTGAAAAATAGAAGAACCTTATAAACATGCCCATATGGGTCAGCATCCCAGATAATCCAGCCCTGCTGGTGTCCTGTCTGTTCACACTCTTTGTGGATTCCAGGGGCCATGGCAGAGACCACAACAGCCAGGGCCGGCCTTGCCAGCCCTAATATCCACTGGAAAATAAAACCTTGGTGGAGTCAAGATAATAAAACTTGAAAAGAGATTGATGAACCCAATCATCCTGTGTTCTTTTTGTCTTGTATCCGAGAGGTTTTCCTTCTTTCTGTTTTGGCAATGATTTTTTTTTTTTTTATTCTGCCAAATAAAATCATAGGACTATCCGTAAAAGATAAGAGTAATTATTTGAGGATCAAATTAAGTATTTCTACACTTGGTCTGTGAAAACAATGAAGCTCTTTGAGAGATCGCACACTGCAGTCCTGTGTTAGCTTCAGGACTCAGTCTATGTAGCACTTCTAAATATTTAAAAAATCCTGATTCATATAGGTAAGTAGCTACCAATATAGACAGGTTTTGAATACCTTCCCCTGAAATAGCTGATATTTTTCAGTAAGATTTATCCAGCAGCGTTCCAAAGTTAGTATAATTTTTCTACTTCAGATTTGTGACCTGTATTCATTCCTTATAAACACAAAAGTCAGATAAATGCATAGTCAGTGTTATTGCTTTCTATAATATGACATTTTTTTGATGTCATGTTCATCCATTCACTTGTTCTTGCTGTTATTATGCAGTCGAAAGAACATGTGGCTAGCAGATGTTCCTGAGCTTAGCTGGGCTTAAATGGGTTTATGTGGGTTTCAGTGTAGCAGAGGCCTCCCTTCAGCCACTCTACCTTCTGGGGCCTGAGCAGACCCCAAGGCACCCAGATGGTGCAGTGCAGCCTTCCTTGTCATAGATGACACTAGTACACTCATTCCCATGAATACATAGGGAAGGCAGAAGAAGATTGATATCAAGGTCTCCAGGGTTAACCTGAAGCACAAAACTAGCAAATTGCTGTGCATTGTATTAAAATACAAGGGCACCTGGGTGTCTCAATTGTTAAGTCTCTAACTTCAGCTCAGTTCATGATCACAGGGCCCTGGGAGTAAGCCCGACATTAGGCTCTGCATGCATCAGGCTCTGTGTGCGTCAGGCTCTGCACTCAGCAAGGATTCTGTTTGAGAGTCTCTCTCTCCCTCTGCCCCTCTCTTCACCTTCACTCTCTCTCTCTCTCTCAAATAAATAAATAAAATCTTTTTTAAAAAATCTGATACATAACTCATTGTGTTTAATTTAAAATGTAAAAAAAAAAAAATAGAAATATTTGCAAGAAGAGCCCAAGAACTAGAAAAGAGAAAAAAGAAATCCCTCTAATTTGCAACCCCTCTGACCCATCTCTGTTGAATGGTTCTGGAACTTGAACTCAACTGGCCCCTTGGTATTCAACTGCACTTTGAGGACCAACAGCTTTGGCCCTGTCAGGGAACTTGTCAATGCAGAACTTCAGTCTCTAACCTAAAACTACTGTATCACATTTTAAACAAAATTTAAGCATGGAACCAGACAATAGAATCATTCCTATTCCTAGTGGGATATGAATGATGGTCGAAATTTTAAGAATAAGGCCATTCTGGTAATCTGGAAAGCTCTATTGTTTGCATTTTTTGGTTAACATAACAATTGGGATATCATCTCCAGGATGCAAAAACAAAATCATTCCACTGGAAGGCACACAAAACCTTCTACCCTACAGATATGTAGTAGATAAACCCAGACCAAATTTCTCTCCTATAAGTCTAGAGCCTGTCTGTAAATTGTGTGGTGTGTTTCCATTCCAATGAAGCACTTCTAGGCCATTGAGACAAACGGATTGATTAGGGAACTTCAATTTGGCCTTATTTCGTCAAAATGATTCATATCAGGGACACCTGGATGGCTCAGTCAGTCTGCCTTCGGCTTGGGTTGTAATGCCGGGGTCCTGGGATCAAGTCTGGATTCTGGCTCCTTGCTTGACAGGGAGCCTGCCTCTCCTTCTGCCTGCTGCTCCCCCTGCTTATGTGCTCTCTCTCTTTCTCTGACAAATAAATAAATAAGTTGAAAAATGATCCATATCAGGTTAATAGATTCCCTTGTGATTTTTGAAACAACGTTATATTGTTATTTGGAGAAAACAGACATTTATCTTTGTGAAATAACCAGGTGGCTGTGATTTGGTATTAGTTTCGTGGTCTCAGCTTACTTCTCATATTAACAGTATTGGACTAGATAACACTGATATATTCATGAATCAGAGCATCCTTTGCTTTGCAGAAATGGCCTTTGAAGAACACTGAACCTCTCTTGGCATAAAGTTGAGGTTTGCAGATGAGTGGAAAGAGGACTTTCCTGTTTTTGCCAGAACAGGGAGGAGGCGTGCCCACGGTGTGTGCTGGGGTCCGTCTGGAAGCTGGGCAGTATTTGGGGTCACTGAGGTGCACAGCAAATTCCTTTGACTACCATTGGTTTGTCCATTATCTGGGGATCTTCTCCGCAATGATTGACAATTGGCTCCCTGCTGTGAACTAGACCCTGGGAAATTTAGGAAACTGACTTCTGACACCTTTCTTTTTATTCACTTAATTCCTTAATGTCTGCATCTGCTGTAATTACAACAAATTTCAATTATAATGAAGATCCAACTGTTGGGGTAAAATGGGATTATGGTAATTGTTAGAGTGGAGAGGCATAGAAATAGGTTTCAAAAGCTTTCAGGGAAGCTATCTGACCAAAATAAGATCAATGCGGTTGGCTGCTAATTAAAGCAAACAGACAAAGGAACTCAACCTAGCTGATTTTTAATGTATGAGCTTCATTAAAAGGCTTACATTAGTCAGCTTGCATTTTGAGGACTATTGAAATGTTTTGTTCTTTTTGTCTCTAAGGAAAGCATATAGAAATTGAAACTGACCTTCAACTGTATAAAGAAGGGATGAGAATTCTTAAAAAGGGAAGCAGTTCAATGGAGCATGAATACATTCAGGCTCGTTTATAGGCGACCATTTATCTGAACATTTGGGAATTTCAAAGGTCTGCCAATAGGTGTCCTATTCATTTCAATCTGTTATGGGGAATGAGGAAGAGGGAAATCTCATACTGAGGAAAAAATATTTCTGTGGGTGTTTATAGAAATACACTGAGTGTTTTTTTAGGCTGATCTAAACAGATGACTTCCTCTAGCTGTGTTCAGGTTGGGGCTTTTTTTGTGGGGTGTACATGTGTCTAACAGCGTATGTGTTTAAATAACTGTAATAGAAGGGTAGATACTCAGCAACACAGTTAACCATTGTGCGGATTTTCTTAAACACAAGACCCTTTCCTTTTAATTTTTACAAGAGACTTAAAATTACATGGATCAATAGAGGACCATAATGAATGTGATCATCAGGAGTGTATTACCAGGTGGGCTTTGTTCCAAGGAGCAGAGGCCTCACCCACTGAATTTTATTTTCAGAGATTAACAAGGGAGGTAGAGTTAGTTAGACCTTGATTTGAGTGCCTGCTTTGTGCTGGTGGGTGACCTGGAGCTCTCTGAGCCTCTGTGGCTTTATGCAGAAAACCAGATTCATTCACCTGAACCTCTTCTCTTGTCCAGCTGATCTGCTTTGGCTAAGAATGTGTTGGGACAGCCTGACTCACTCTTCTTCTTAGAGACCATTTCTTAAGTGAATGAGCTTCTCTTTATTGCTGTCTAATGGCAAAATAAAATGGGAATGTAAGCCCGTGTATATGTTGATTTCCAGTTTATTATAAAGCCATGACCAACCCAGAAGTAAAAAGTGGGATGGTACTTTTATGCCCACATTTAACTACTATTAACAGATTACTGATTTGGACCATTTCTTCCTAGATCTTATTTTCTCTTCAATGAGGGCAATAACAGCAGAAGCTACGCATGATACTCTGCAATGTGCTTTCTGTAATTAATAGTATATTGCACATGTAGAACTTTCCAGTATCCTTACATACAGATGCATGGATTCATTTTAATGGCCTCATAACATGCCATAGTATGGAGGTGCATCGTTTCTTCAGCCATTCCCCAAATGGTGGACTATGTTTCCTTTTTTTTAAATTGTTGATAGTTATAATAATTTTATATATATATATATTTTGTAAAAATTGTATCTATTTGAGAGAGAGGAGAGCGTGAGGATGAGTGGGGGAGGGGCAGGGAGAGAGAGAGAGAGAGAGAGAGAAAGAGAGAGAGAATCTCAAGCAGACTCAACTCAGCATGAAGCTTGACATGGGGCTCAGTCCTACAACCCTAAGATCATGACTTGAGCCAAAATCAAGTAGGATGCTTAACTGACTGAGCTACCCAGGGGCCCTAGTAATTTTCCATATATCTTTGCACATATAAGAAAGTATTTCTGGGGCATTATTCCAAGAAGTGGAATTGATAAGTCAAAGTACATATATAATCAAAATTTTGGAAATGCCACCGCATCAGTGGCAATGCCCTTCACAAGTTCCATGAACAACAAGGAACATAACAGGGAAACACTTCAAAGGCCATAGAGGAACAATGTGTAAAATAAGAAAAAATACTCAGAAAACATAAACAAAATCAAAAGGACAACTATCTAATATATAAAAAATTCAGGGCACTTGGGTGGCCCAGTGGGTTAAGCCTCTACCTTCAGCTCAGGTCATGATCCCAGGGTCCTGGGATCGAGCCCCGCATTGGGCTCTCTGCTCAGCGGGGAGCCTGCCTCACCCTCTCTTTCTTTCTTCTTTCTTTTTTTTTTTTTTTTTTTGTGGCCCACTGTATCTTTCCAGCTCTCATTTTTTTTAATTAATTTTTTATTTTTTATAAACATATATTTTTATCCCCAGGGGTACAGGTGTGTGAATCACCAAGTATACACACTTCACAGCACTCACCAAAGCACATACCCTCCCCAATGT
>NC_081559.1:107176752-107255901 GCF_022355385.1 Mustela nigripes
CGACACTCAGACACCCCCGATCCTTCTGTGACCCTGCGGGACCTGAGGCCATGCTGACCCCGCGTGGGCTTCGCCCCTGTTTAGCCTCTGGTGCAATGTCCCTCAGCGGAACAGACTTTTAAAAGTCCTGATTTTGTGCGTGGTTGCTCTGCCACTTGCCGGGAGCCGGCCCCTCCCCCCTGGGTCTATCTTCCCGTCGCTTTGGATTCACTTCTCCGCCAGTCCTACCTTCCAGAAAGTGGTTGTTTTTCTGTTTCCAGAATTGCTGTTCTTCCTCTCTTCGATCTGCGGATGGATTTGCAGGTGTTTGCAATCTTTAGATAATCTATCTAGCTGATCTCCGGCTAGCTGAAGCAGTCTCAGCCTGCTACTTCTCCGCCATCTTGACTCCTCCCTCCTCCAGCTCTCTCCCCCTCTCTTTCTGTCTGCCTCTCTGCCTACTTGTGATCTCTGTCTGTCAAATAAATAAATAAAATCTTAAAAAACTAAAAAAATAAAATCCATTGTTTTTGACCATAAAGTACTCACTAATGTGACAGAGACACAGAAGAAGAGGAAGTAGAGAAGGAATTTAGTACTCAGCAAAGAGAAGCTGCCCTCAAGGTGAGGCTCAGGGTCCTATGCAGAGCCTGTGGACTACACGGTGCTCCCCCATAAAGTGGGTTAGGAAGGTCAAACTTAAAACCTGAATGACCAGCCAACACAGGTGTGATGAAACTGTGGTATGCACAAAGGAGGACTTATTTATTCAAATAAGATGCTTTGTAAGGTTATTTTTGTTTCAAAGAGTGATACTGAGTTTCTTAAAATTATAAACTCAAAATCTTGTTTTTTTAAAGTTTTCTTTTTTATTCTTTAAAAAATTCAGTTTATAAAACTGTATTCTATTAAGTCTAGCAAGTATTAGAACTCAGGTCTAAAAACCCTTTGAATAATGCTTAATCCTATTTATGGATTTAGTTACTTAAATACCTTCAAATACATTAAACTTCATTTATGATATGATTGATTTACTTTCCAAGTTGTACAATTTATGGCATTACAAGAAAGAATGCCACAAATATTTCTAAAAGTTAAGTATCCAGAAAATGAACATATAACTTTGGGGAACTGAATTTGTCTTAGGTGTTCTAGGAAGATTTTTAAGGTCCAAATCAATTATACTTCACTATTTATTTATTTGAAGATGTTATTTATTTATTTGACAGAGAGAGACACAGTGAGAGAGGGAACATAAGTAGGGGGAGTGGAGGAGGGAGAAGCAGGCTTCCATCTGAGCAGGGAGCTCTACACAAGGCTCATGACCTGAGCTGAAAGTAGATGCTTCATTACTGAGCCACCTAGGCACCCCTGTTCTTCACTTTTTAAATTGGTGTTTGCAAGACATATTAAATAGGCCAAATTCCCTTAAAAATTACAAATACCAAAGAACCTGAAAAAATATATATAGCTAAGGGTTAACATCTGTTAAGTTAGGCTGGTGAGCACATCAGTTGTTTTTGTTGTTTTGGGGGGACCGGGCTTCCATGTGTGTCAAATACGCAGAATTAAAGGAAAGAAAAGCTAAAAAAAAAAATAAATAAATACTGAAGAACTGTTATTTTTTTTCCCAAAGTTTATTATAATCTCGTTGCAAGAGAAAGACCTATCTCAGACCAGTTCAATCCATTCTTGGGTACCTGGGTGGCTCAGTGGGTTAAAGCCTCTGCCTTCGGCTCAGGTGATGGTCCTGTGGTCCTGGGATCAAGCCCCGCATTGGGCTCTATGCTAGGTGGGGAGTTTGCTTCCTCCTCTCTCTCTGCCTGCCTCTCTACCTACTTGTGATCTCTGTCTGTCAAACAAATAAATAAAAATCTTAAAAATCCATTCTTGGCAGGAGCTGTTTTGAAGACAATTTTTTGGGGGGAGGGGCTATCAAAGATATCCCTTGTAAGACTGGATTTTTTAAAAAATAATAATTATTATTACATTCCTTGACTTGTTACAAGACTGTTTAAGTTAGGTTCCTTTTGAAGTGGACCATCAACCAACATTGGTCTTTACCATCAACCAACAAAGTCCATTATAAATATGTTTAAGCATTTTATCAAAGTCAAGAATACTGGTTTCTTCACAGGAAGATGTAGATTATACCATATAGAATTTCTAGCTGAGATCAGCTTTGGGACCATTTTTCTCTCTCAATACCTTATTCCTTCTTAACCCCCAAACATTAATACTGAGGTCTTGATTGTCATAAACTTTTGGTACTAAATTCAGAAAACCTGGAGGACTAAAAATTTCATGTTAATAGAGGACACTGACTATGCTGAGTGATGGAGATGTGAGCACAATCTTGGTTAATCCCGGTGGAACACCCCGAGAGCTGTGTACATGTGAGTGTTCAGTCAATGGCTCCAGGACATCCTGGCAGGCTGGCCATGAAGCCCATAGTCCTGCACTCAAAAGCCAACTTTGGATCCTGAATTTATCTTCTGTTTTGCGGAATAGACCTTGATGGACTACATTTTTCTCTATTTGTAGGATTATACAATTACAAAGTTTATTTTAAACATTATGTCATCAATTTTTAGATTGGTCAAATAGCTTTGTCTAGCTTGGGATAACTTATACATTCTACCAAAAGCAGGCCCAGACTAGAAACAATCAAATTAACTCATATAGGCTTAAGAAATGTAGAGGGAGTCTCCATCATCTGGGGGAAAAAAAAAAAAAAAGGAAAGGAAAGAAATCAGAGCAAGAGTAGGGTAGGGACAGGGGCTGTCCTAGCAGTAGCTTTATTTGAAGAATTTCTTTCTTACTTTAAGAATTCAACAATTTGGTCATGAAAAGAAATTGAAAATAGAATCAAAATCTCTTTTCCCTGATCTTCATCACTGAATTTATAGAGTTTATAGACTCAATTATGTATCATTTTGCTAATTATATAATAAATATGTCTTTTATTCTCTAGTTCAGGTTTATTTATTGTCAATTGACCCATTTGTCACTATCTTTCTCTGCTCTAACCTCAGCTCCAAGTTTGCTAATGACTTTCTGGAATCAGTGGTAACTATATGAAGGCCCCCTCCATCCCACTCTTCGCAGAAGTGGTGCCTTAATGCATGCTCGGAGTTCACCTTTAAGGAGGTGCATCATCTGGTGTTTGGCAGAGAGAGGATGTATGGTGCTTGGGAACACAGGTTTCAGTGACAGGCAGCATAACTCACCTTCCTGGCTCTGTCACTTTATATCTGGGCAAGTTGTTTACCCTCCTCTTGTCTTTCTTCTCTTATTAAACAGGGAAAATAAAACATTAAAACAACATCTCAGAAATGATGGTGAGCACATGTCAAAGTTTCATTTCAGGTTGTTGGTGAGAGGAAAGTTTTCGGTGGATGTGTTTTGTAGGAGATTAGCTGCGAAAACAACGTTCCGTTAAACACCATTAGGATTGTCACAAGGCTGGCTAAAGGTCATTGCGTTTTGCAGTACCTTGTTAAAGGTAACAATAATCAAGGTGAAGGAAAGTGTCCTGATCATGCTGAAGGCTTTTTTTGTTAAACTAAGTGCACCTAGAGAAAGCACATCCATCCAGGTCCAGCTGCATATGAAGGATCATTAGAAATTTAGGAGATAGGGATTCGGAGTGCTTATCTCCTAACAATTTGAATTGAGGGTCTTACCCCTAAGATTGTAACAGAGCTCTCACTCTTAATGGGGTTCTCTTACTCTGGTAGCCTCTCCACTCTTCTCTTTCTGGGTCATGCCTTCAGTGCCTAGTTTATGGCAAGTGGAAAAAGAAACAAAGTACCAGTTTAAAGAAACTGATTAAAGACTATGGAAATTATACTCATAAAACTGCCCTTAATAAATAAGCATATTGGGATTATACATCTTTTATTTTGAGTGTCAGCTTTACAGATGAGTTTTTCTAATCATAGTATGTATTGAACCAAAATGAACCAAGCTAGAAGCATCCATTTTTTTTTTCTCCTCATTTTAGGAATATTAGATTGTCCTTTACCAAAGCACTGTTTTTGTCTTTCAGAAATATATCATTTTTTTTAAAGTGACCACAAGCAATGAATTTCTATCCTACACTTTCCTTGGTAAATTGAGTTTATTAACACTTCAATACAAAGTCTATGTGAGGCTTATTAAGGATGAGTTCAAAGTGCCCAGATATTTCTTACTGTTTTCCCCAAGACCTCTTCTACGACATGCTCAACTAAATTTGGAAATCTTCATTTTTAAAATATTTTAAAGTACAGAAGAGAGGGAGAAATGTGTGTTTTCATTTCTTTTTATATTTATAGAATTCTGTTTTACAAAGTGTTAAGATTCTGTTACTTGAAAATCACAGAATCCCGGTTTGAGCCAGCCTGAAAGGAATGGGGGTTTCTCTAGAATGATCTCAGGTTATCTCACAGCATGTGATACAGAGTAAAACAGCCAGCCCTCAGGAAGTTCAGGGGTGCAACCAAATCTTGGAAACAACAGGAACAAGCCACACAAGTTCTATCAGGACTCTCCATCTGTCTTTTCTGCTGCATTCTGCACCCCAACGTTCTCTCTCCCTCTTTTTCTCCCTTTCTCTTTTGCAGCATGTAAGTTTTCTTCTTGTGGCTGAAAATGTTGTCTCTTAGAACTTCTGAGTTTTCTATTTTATAGCTTCAGCCATTAAAAAGAGTCCAACCTAAAACTCCTTGGCACCAAAACCAACAGGTTACAGGATTAAATGCCTACCAACCTGGTTTTGCTCAACTTTCCATTTTTTTTCTTTTTTGAAATATTTATTTATTTATTTATTTATTTATTTATTTATTTATTGAGAGAGAGAGAGCATACATAGCGGGGAGGGACAGGGGAAAGAGTTTTCAGCAGACTCCCCGCTAAGTGGGGAGCCCTACAAGGGGGCTAGATCTCACAACCCTGAGATCAGATCTGAGCAGAAACTAAGAGTTGGATGCTCAGCCAACTGTACTAGGTCCCCTCAGCTCTCCCTCTTTAAAGCAAGTAACTTTATGTTAGGGAAGGAAGAGGAGCTAATAATAGTATAATTTGCCAATCATGGAGTGCCCTTGAGTTGTATGTGTGTGTGGGTCTTTATTTGGTATCGGGGGAAGGAGAATGGAATGGATTCGGATAGTGATAAAGAGTGTGTTGACAGTTCTAGAGGGAAAATCTATGGAGAAGATGCATTGCAGGAGCAGCATAATTCAGAAGCAGGGAGGTGCTGGGATATAAGGGAAGAAAGGTATAGGGTGAGTGGGTTTTCATGAGCTAGGCTTTCCCTCGGGGCATACCCTGAGGCAGAGGTCCTTGCTTGGAATATGTAGATGAGGACACTGATGCTTCAAGGTTCTGTAACTCCTCACAGAACAAGGTTAGTTAGGGAGAGAGACTTTCATTCATCTCCGTGACAAATCTTTTTCTTACCTTTTTTTTTTTTTTTTTTTTTTTTTACCAACTGGGAATGGGAATCAAGAGGAAGGATAAAATCTGTATTAGGGAAGGCACCCCTTGTTTTTATTTATATATTGATTGGTTGGTTTCTGTGAACGTGTTCTACAGAAAATTTACTGGTTCTTTTTTCCCCCTTTCTGTTCTTTAAGCCATAGTTGGATACCATGGAGTCACCAATATGCTTTCCCCACACATAAGCTCTGTCAGCACAATTGTGTGTTTGCTGTGCTGAGCGGAAAACTTCTAATAATGTCTGAACATATGCAGGAATATTAGTTTCTGAGCTTTGAAACAATCATTGCTGGAGGGTTTCCTACCTATATAGAACATTAAGGATAAATCATCTTACTTTTGCTTGCCTCACATTCTCAGAGGCTACACAATGAACCCTTTTATTATATTAGACTACTTCCATAACCTCATTGTTCACACCCTCTCCCTTTTTAAATCAGTGGGATTTTTCTCCCATAAAGATTATTTCAAGAATTGCAGTATTTATCACTGCTTTTAATTTTAATTTTATTCATTATAAGTATTGAGCACTTGCCAGGTTATTTCTTGGTCACAACAGTGCCTGCCATGTAGATATTTTAAATCATGTATGTCAGAAGTGAAGAGAATTGCCCAAAGACGCCATGCAGTGAATAGCTGAGCTGGTATTTGAACTCAGATATAAGTGACCCTAAAGCCCATGATCTCTGTCCAGAAGATAGGAGCATTGCCTTTACTCCCATTACCTCAAGTGATCCTTGACATCTATTCTTCCTATCAGTTTTGCAGTACAATATATTTGGTTTGCTTTGTTGTGGCCATGCTTCATATCTCAGATTTTCACTTAATCCAGTCTCTGTTATAATCCTTTTTGCTAACTGTTTGCAGTAGCTCTATGATAGCCCATTCATTTTATGTACCACAACGTCCCTAAGAAATTTTCCAGTATTGGATATTATATTTTGAGTTATATGCTTAAGATAGAACCATTTAAGTGTGATTGTGGGGTCAAATTCTACAAATGCTTTGGAACATTTTTAATATGTGTGGTGAAAATATTTTTCAGAATAGTTATAGTGTTTTCATTGTAATTAATAAAGGCTTCATTTTAAGGGGGGGTTGGGCTGACATTTTTTGAAATGACAGTATTTCCTTGCATGTTAAATGAGAAGGTACCATCTTTTCTAATTTCATATGTAGCTTAAAATAGATTCCTGGCCATCACCCAAAAGAGAATCATGAGGACAGTGGCCTCAATTATGTGCCCCCTTCTCACTTCCTTTTAAAAATGTAGAACCTTTCCAAAATGTAAAACCACAACCTTTGTACATTTTATTCTATAGTAAATGAAAAATCATATAGATTCTGACCACTTCAAATTAACTTTAAGTCAATGGCAACTTGCCCCAATGTTGAAATGCTCAACATTGCCTAAATCAGCTCTGATCCTTTCATTACATAGTAGGGCTAGATGGTTCCACTCTGTGTGATAAAGCTATAGAATTATTTTGCTGTTGCTCAAGTCTGATTTAGGTATAGACATACAGCAGACCAATTTCTACTATCAATTCATACAGCTGAATGTAGACATTTTTTGTTTTCTCCCCTTCATTTCAGTTGAGTTGGTTTATTTTGTTTGCTTTTGCTTTATCTCCTGTTAGGTGTTTGCCAAACTACTGTGAACATGGGGGAAGCTGCTCCCAATCCTGGACTACCTTCTACTGTAACTGCAGTAACACGGGCTACACGGGCGCCACCTGCCATAACTGTGAGTACTTATGATTTACCCACAGAATGAGCAAACATCCAGGAATACCAGTGTTAACTTTAGGATGCATTCAAATGGGGCGGGCACTTTTTGTCATTCATTCAACATGTGTTTCCTGAGAGGCTGTCATAATATGCCCGTTCCATGGTGGCCATGTGAGACGGATAAATGGATACAAGCCATATCCTTATGGAATTTATGGTTTGACAGAAACACAGGAAATGGAATAAGTGTTGGAGGCACAGGTGAGATGATGTACATGGGCCCACAAAGGAGAGCTACTAAGTCAAGTACATTGTTTAGATGGGCTCAGTTGTGCTGCTCTAGTCAATAATCTAACATCTCAGTGGCCAGAGTAACCGGTGGTTGTGTCCTGCCTGTGTTACGTGCTCATCTTCCATTGGCAGATGTCTCTCTCCCACTTTGTTCTCGTTCTGGGATGCTCACAGAGCCTCCATCACCTAGAAGGTTGTCATGGCAGAAAGAAGCAGTAGGAAGCATGTGCTCACTATTGAAAGATTCTGCTGGGAAGTGGCAAACATCACTTCCACTCACATTCTGTTGGCTGAGTAGCATCACAGGGGCACACTTGAATTCAAGAGGAAGGGAAGTACAGTTTTGCCATGGGATCAAAGAGAATAGAACCAGTATATGGTGCTAAGTGCAGAAGACTGCATGCCAGTGTTAGGGAGGCATCATATAGAAGACCTGAGCTAATCTTTGGTAGGAATGCTACAGAAAAAGAAAAGCAAAAGCAAACTGAATCTCTAAGTGATTTCACGTGGCTGGAGAGTCCTGACAATGAGGAGAAGTAAGAAGAGATGAAGCAGGCAGCAAGGCAGACTGGAACATACAAAGAGCAAGGGGTGACGAGTAAAAACTAAATGAATAGCATGAGCCCCGATTACTGTAATTTTAGAGTCTCGTTGGAGTCGCCAAACAAAAACACATGCCAAAATAGAGATTTGTCATTTAGAGAATTGTGTGTCAAACTGTGTGAAGTGAACTGTGAGTATAATTTAGAAAGACATAATCTGAAGGTGCTAGCTATAGTTGTAGAAGATTTCATCGGAAATGTGAGCTGTGAAATTGACTTAGGAGGTAGGAGAAGGACCTGCTAGGGTAAAAATGTAAGAACAAAGCCAAGGACCTGCCGAAGACTAGAGTGAGGTCCACTTGGAGCAAACTTGCCAGGGTCTCTTAAGCTCCTGGAATGGCACTTAGGGATTCAGAAAATGGGTGGGAGATGTTGGCACGGCTGAATCAGACTCTGATCCAGAATGGGCAGTGTCATCACTCTCATCCCTGAAGACCTCTCAGCCATTCTATGGCCTTTCTGTGATTTGTAAGACTAATTGACCAATGACGCCCACAGAGCTGTCTAATCCAATCAGAGATGACATAGCCCAAAGGTCATCATGGGATGATGCTACTGCTGTTGGATGCCTATGAAAATGAAAAGCACCACTTAGCTTTAAAATGAAGTCTATTACTTAAAATCTATAAGTGTGGAGCCTATTCCAGAAATATTGTCCTTAAATAGCCCGGAACAATCTATGCATGCACAGACACATTGCATGATGCATACAGTACTGTCCAGATTGCCAACTCAGTGCTCTTGTAAGAAGCACAATGACAACGAGAATAGCTATCGATGTAATAGTGAGGACTTCGAAGGAGATTTAAATCAAAGCTACTCAATTTTTGGCCAAATCACATGACAACAAGTCTAAGATTTTTCAAGCTGATTCTGTTCACTTTTTCCTGAAGTAATTTAACACTAATCTGAGGGGTTCATCTCTATGGATACTCTTCTCCTTTCATTTTCTCTATCCATTAAGGCTAAAAATAAAACATTTCTAGCTTAAAAAAAAAAAGTGTGAAGTTGAAAATCAATGGAAGTGAGGTGCTGATTTTTAAAGGAACACTGTCAAAGGTGATGAGCAGGAGACTCAACATGCAAAGTCTTTTTTTTTTAATTTTTTATTTCTTTTCAGTGTAACAGTATTCATTGTTTTTGCACCACACCCAGTGCTCCATGCAATCCGTGCCCTCTCCAATACCCACCACCTGGTTCCCCCAACCTCCCACCCTCTGCCCCTTTAAAACCCTCAGATTGTTTTTCAGAGTCCATAGTTTCTCATGGTTCACTCCCCTTCCAATTTCCCTCAACTCCCTTCTCCTCTCCATCTCCCCTTGACCTCCATGCTATTTGTTATGCTCCACAAATAAGTGGAACCATATGATAATTGACTCTCTCTGCTTGACTTATTTCACTCAGCATAATCTCTTCCAGTCCCGTCTATGTTGCTACAAAGTTGGGTATTCATCCTTTCTGATGGAGGCATAATACTCCATAGTGTATATGGACCACATCTTCCTTATCCATTCGTCCGTTGAAGGGCATCTTGGTTCCTTCCACAGTTTGGCAACCGTCAACACACAAAGTCTTAAAAAAAAATACCATTCTGTTTTATAACACCTTCTGATTCCCCTTGCTGTGAAATTGCTCATTGTATATACCATAGGTCACAACGTTGTTAAACTCTTTCTTCCCTTCTGGGCACCCAGCCAGGAAAATCAGAGTTACCTGGGTGGCTTTGAGGTTTGGCAAACACACCTGGTATACCTGTGTAATTCAGGAATTTGTCACCCTCTAACTCATTTCTCTCCTTTCCCTAGTTTGGAGAGGACCATTGTTTTGAATCAGATTTATAAGCTAATTGATTCAAGGCATGTTTTCCTGACTGCAAAAAGCACATGCCCCTGACATGGGACATAAGAGATGAGAGTTGCCAAAGTGCAGAAGACAAAAGAAAGGATACCCTTGGGTAAAACAAAAGCAAGTTCACAGCTCCACTCTTATAGAAATGGCAGTGTCCTTGGTGTGTTGGTGCATATGTCCTGAAGCAGTCATCCACAGTCAGAACTCTAAATAAAACGAGCACCAAGGTGGCTCAGTGGGCTAAGCCTCTTCCTTTGGCTCAGGTCATGATATCAGGGTCCTGGGATTGAGCCCCACATTGGGCTCTCTGCTCAGTGGAGAGCCTGCTTCCTCTTGTCTCTCTACCTGCTTCTCGGCCTACTTGTGATCTCTCTCTCTGTTAAATAAATAAATAAAATCTTAAAAAGAACACTAAATAAAGTCTTCAGATTTATAAGACATTTTTCATACTATTTAAGACTGATGATTTCTTGAGTATTCTTAGTCTTCTGTCTCTTTAAGCCCTTCAAGGTGTGTTTTATTTTTTCGTTCTAGATGCTTACAAGTGAATGTGAGCCAATAGTGTTGAAGACAGATAGGATTACTCTCTTTCTGTCCAGTCTTTGTGGATAAGAAATGAGTCTGGGTGAAGGGGAGAGTATGATGGACTCTAAGAAATAGCAAAATGGGAATTCTCAAAGTCTCTAGGCAGAGCAGGTTGCTGTTAAAAGTAGATATATCATCATTCACTTTCAATTTCCTTTCCTCCTTACCTGATGACACATAAAGAACTTGCATGCACAAGTTAGATTAATTTTCAAACACACTTTACTCAAAACCACCTGTTAAAGAAGGAGGTGGTGAGTGTGTGGACAATTCCTACCCAATCTGGCAGCCTCCTCATATGAGGAGGAAACGTGAGACTCTCACTTATCCCACAAACTGTCACTGAACACCATTATGTCATTTCTTTATGTTGTTTTGGTTAGGAATCTTCTTCTCTATGTTGTATCCTATTCTCCAAAGGAATAACTGAAGATATGCCAATATTTGTAGTCCACATAAGTCTTGTCAACCCAACCAGCAATCAGAGCTTTCAGATGACCAGAAATGGTTACTATGGTTCTTGGTTTTACATAGTGTGCAAGTTTAGAAGGTTGTGTAGTAAATGTCAAAATTCTAAGTAATTAGGGCATATCCTACTCAAGGTAATTTATGAATCTAAGTTAATATTAAAAGGAAGAGACTTTGATTATAAAGCTTAATGCATAATAAGTCTGCAACATGCTAATAAAATGAGATGGATATTACTATCTCCATTTTATAGAAGAGCACATTGAGGCCCAGAAAAGCTATACACCTTCCTTAAAGGTCACAGAGCTAGTGAAGCTGGGACTTGATGGGTGGAATCTGGCTTTGATGCCAGAGAGGTTAAGTCCTGTATCTTTTTAATTTTTTTAATACTTATTTGTTTATTAAAGAGAGAGACCACAAGAACAAGTTGGGAGACTGGCAGAGGGAGAGAATCTTCAAGCAGACTCTATGCTCAGCTTGGAGCCCAACATGGGACTTGATCTCATGCCCATGAGATCATGACCTGAGTTGAAAGAGTTGGAAGCCCAACCAACTGAGCCAACCAGGTGCCCCACACTCTGAATCTTATTTCATTTCTCCATTTCTCCAACAAGTAAAAGGACATTTGCAAACCTCTTGATAGAATTTCGTGATGGGATATCCATGACTTCCTTCATATCATATCGTTTGATACTGTAATTGCTGATGCAGTTCTATAAGACCAAGAGACAAG
This sequence comes from Mustela nigripes, assembly GCF_022355385.1. Classification (NCBI taxonomy): domain Eukaryota; kingdom Metazoa; phylum Chordata; class Mammalia; order Carnivora; family Mustelidae; genus Mustela; species Mustela nigripes. Next base: position 107,188,471 of record NC_081559.1, read on the forward strand.
GAAGTTTTTGTATTCTAGAATAATTATGCGATCATCATGAGAAAGTAAGATGAATTACCACTTGATAGACAGCCAAAATTAAAATGAGTATTAGAAATAGGGAAGCCTATTGAAAACAGGCAAGAACCAAAACATGATAGTAGGAATATCTATGCTATATTTTGGAACACTGTGTATGTTTCCTGACTCAAGAAAAGACAGGTAAAGAGCTCTCTTTATTAATTCCAACAGCCCAAATGATATTCCTATGAAGCACTTTCCCTTAGGGGAAATCTGAGCTCACTTCCCATTATAACAAAGCTTTTTATTTGGTATTGCAATATCTATTAATACCACTTTAATGAATACATAATAAATAATCCATTTAATGATTTTATTCAAATATTTTCATCTTTTTTTTCCCTTTTTTTTTGGGGGGGGAGAGGAGACCTGTGTTGTTTCTGAATATTATTATTATTATTATAACCAGCACTGTAGCATTACTCATGTGCTTAAGCACATTAAAATTATTTAAATAATTTAAAAATCCCTCAGCTTCTATTTTTTTCTTAGAATGTCTTACTAATGACATTACTGACTCAAAGATAAGTGTTAAGGATCTTGATTCATATTTTCAGCTTGCTGTCCTAAAGTTCTGATACTGTTTGTACTCTGATCACTATTTTCTGATATCTTGTTTTACCTCCTCTTCCAGAATTTACTATAACTTATGAAACAGTTACACATACATTTTTACCAAAACATTTTACATATTGAAATGGAAATTATTATTGACTCTGATGAGTTCCAGATGGGAAAAAAAAAAAAGGTTTTTTTGTTTTGTTTTTAGGTGACTTATACATAAAATTATCTCTGCAGAATTTTATTTCATCACTCAACAAGTACCTTTTGAAAGAATATCTGGTGTCATAACTATATATTTGGTGATTCCCATTGAGTGGACTCAATAAGTAATAGAAGTACTTACTTATCATCTTATGTGTTCTATTGAGTGGAATTGTCCTCGATCTTCTCACTATGTCTGATGCCCTTTTCAGGATCTCTTCACCATTTCCCAGCCTGTGTTAATCCCTTTTTGCAATCTAGACACTGGTATCCTAACAATACCTTTTAGCTCACTTTGTAGTTGGGCAAGAGGATATCAGCTTTCTTCCTCTCCCAAGCTTAACATAGTGCTTCTCCCATTGGGCAGTCAGTAGTTGGGTATTGATTAGGAGCATGTTAGGTTGTCTTGCTATCAGACTCTACACTAGTCATCACAGAGGGATAACACTTTTGCTGTTTTAACAGTAGGTAAGTTTTCCTCTAACTGTATGGCATTTTGTAGTTGGAGTGGCAGGTTGGAGAGGGTAGGGGATTCTGGTATTAAAAGTCTTGCTTAAAAGCATCTCTTATACCTCTTAATTCAGTGTAGCTCATATCCTAATATTATCTTGTGGGCTTCTTATCAAGATATAAAAAATAATCCCTCTTCCTGCTTAACCCCCAATGCCTTCTGCAGATATTCCCAGCTACAACTAGACACCTAAAGGAGAAGGAAAAAAATAAATAAATAAGAGTAATGAATTGTTGAATCCACACCCTGCTTCATTTTATGACACTAACCACAGTCTTAAGTGTCATCATTATTTTTATTTATGCTAACTCCCCTACTGAGGCTATAAACTCCTTTAGAGAAGGAACTCTGTCTTCTTTATATTTGTACTAAACATATCCAAGGATTTGTTGACATAAAGTACATACCATGTAATTGATGAAATAGACAATTAAGTGGGAAAGAGTCGTTCAGTGCGCCATTAGTTGGAGACTCCGTAAGGACAGGGTGGTATCCAGATCTTTTCTGTATCTCCAGCACCTTGTTTAATACCTGACACATAGTAGAAAGCTGCTGTTTGTTGTGTGCACTAATGGACAAATGAAAGATGTGCACACACTAGTGGTGAGTTCCTGGGGCAAAGGCATTGTCACTTTCCAGGGAGGTCGGAAAGTTTTCTCAGCAATGTACCTTGGAGCAGAACCTTAGAGGATGAGAAAGAACAAGAGCCAGGAGGAGGAAGAGTGAGGAGGACTGCCCAAATGCAACAAAGAGAGGATTGTCCAATGCCTAGCATGGGTAGAGTCTAAGGTGCAACGGGGAAAGATGGAAAGGCAGGAAATATAGCTAGAGAGAGGATGGGTGATCATTTCAGAAGGAGCTTGCCTCTCTGTTGCGCATTTAGGAGCCAAGCACGGCTTGGTGGTTTTGCTTTATTTCTGGGGAATGACTTGCTAATATTTATTTTATTGTTGTTTGCATTTTGCTTATTGGGCTTTTTTTTTTTTTAAGGGAATTAAAACTGTGATGGTTTTGTAAAGTACACACTGAAGTTAGGAGACGAGACGTCGGTGCAAGGAAAGATACTGGATGCTCTTTGCAGTTGTGTGGACAACAAATGATGAGAGTCAGAGCAAGCTAGAAAAGAAGGGACCTGACTTGAAAGGCATATCTAAAATTGGATCAAACAGACTTGAAGACAAATCAAATAGAGCAGAGAGAAGGATGACTTTTAGCTTTTTAGTTTGGAAGCCTTCATGAATGAAGAATGTAGTGACTAAGTTTTTAGGTCTGCCTGACCCTGAAAGCCTCCTGTCAAATCCAGACCCTACAACTTACAAGCTGCTTTAACTTCCTTATTTGTGATATGGGGCTAGTAATGACAGTCATGTAATGGAAATATCATGATGATTAAACAAAACAATCCCCCTAAAGTAGTTAATCCAGTGCCTGGCAAATGTGAAAGTCCCTGTTCCATGTGAGCTGCTATTTGAACAGATAGAGGAGGAGATTCACGGGATTCTATTATTGGTTCTGCTTGGGAAACAGTGTCAGCCTGGAGAGGTGCTCACTATACTGAAGTAGCTGAAAATCCCCAGGTGAAGTCTGGGAGGAAGATCAGAATTGTGAGGTGTGGAGTGGCTAAAGTCACTCAGGTGTGGCAGGCCAAGGGTGGAACCTACGAAGTAAAGCATTTTAAGGAACTCAAGAAGGAATGGTGGGGAAAGAGAAGGACAGCCTAAGGAAGTTGGTAACTTGAAGGGCAGAAGAGAAGTATTCCAGGAATAGATTAAACACAAAAGTGTCTGAGCCGTCACCCCCAGATTACTTCATCATAGTGTTTGGTGATTGTTGAATGACTAGATGGATGTTTATAAAAGTAATGGCAGAAAAGCACAGTAAGAGAACGAAAGAAACCATTATTCTAGAGACAATCTGTGACTGTGGAAGTATTAGAATGCACAGAAACTTGCTGTTTGAAGAGAATTTGTGAATTGATGACTATCAGAGGTGTTGTCAGGATCCAGGGGATTCTGAACCCCTATCTGCCATTGAGTTGATTTTATTCTCCTTCAGGAGAAAAGACAATTATCTTTGCACTCATTAATAAACAAGTAACAGAAGGCAGTATGTAAGGATGTGGGTGACTTATTCTCTGTGAAAAAAGAGATCAGAACAGGCTGAGTTGGTGGGAGGGAAAGGGTTCTCAAAGGATTGATTGATCCAAATGTGGACAGGCAGAGAAGTCTTAGGACAGTGTTCCAGAGTGAGAACCAAAGGAAGGATATGATATAAGGATAAGCACTCAGATATTTGGGTTTCTTTAGAGGCACTAGCCTAGGGGAAGGGAATGAACATTTGTTTAGCTTATTTTAAGGGCCATGAATTATATTCAGTGGCTCACCATGTCATCTCACTTTCTGAGACCCCTTAAGTTCTTAGCTTTGACCTTTTTAGACTATGGAAGTTCTTCATACAACTGGGTCTTTGTAGATCTCTTGACCAAATCTCTTTTTGGTTTGACCTCATCAATTCCTGCTAGAAGCCTACCAGGACCTTTCCTAGTTGCTGTTCCACTTTGCTCCCTTGATAGCCATGGATGTAGAATCTATTCCATCAGATTAATATGGAAGGTTTGGTTCTTGTTTTCCCTACCAAACTGCCAAGGTTCTGTGCATCCCTCTTTGTATGATATATGGCAAATATGTGTACCGCAGAGGATCAATGGATGTAAACATCTCTTTTATGGCCAAATGCTTAAAGCCACAGAGCTAGAGGAAGTGGGATTTGAACCCAGTTCTAGATGGCTTGAAAGCACTTCCTCTTCACATTACAACATCTCTAAGTGGAAGAAAGAGGGTTGCATATTCACCTCGGATCGATTTTCTTCCTTTTGAACACATCTCAATGATTTAAGAGGTTCCCACAGTCATTTGCTACATGTTAATTTGTTCTGTTTGTTCTTTCCTTCCTCTTTTCTCCATCTCTCCCTTCGTCTCCCTTTCCTCTCATTAATTGAGGCTAAGTAAAGCCAACTTCAAATACTTACGTTGGATTGACAATGTGCAAGAAATGTAATCACGAGTTTTGGCTTTATTCCAAATCCTTAGAAGCAACAAAAGATCCCCAAATATGAAAGAATATAATTAACTGGAGATAATTTAATTGTTGATGTTGCTTTCCTTTGGAGAACCATTGATATTTACTTTGAACACTGAGCAGGAACAATGAGCATTTATTTTTAATTTTTTTTTTCAATCAACAGAAGACTAATTGCCATAGAATTATAAAACTCTGGTATGTCCCATGAGTTAGAAGTAGTCTGGACTGGATACATACCTAATAAACTCAATATATGAAGACACATTTTCTATCTGTATCTCAGCTTTGGATCCAGACAGATCTAGGTTATATTTATGACTCTCTGGTCTTGGGCAAATTACTTAACTTTTTCAGCCTTGGTTTCTTGGTCTCAAAATAATAATGACCCATTCAAACAGCTATTGTGTGCACTATAGCAAAGGAATGAGAAACATCTAGCACTATATTTCAATTTGGTATTTTTAAGTTAAATGATATCTATTATAATTTAAAATTATGTTTATGAAAATTTATGTGTATTTTTCACATGAGACATTTAGTAATTTATCTGTCTATGCTAACAAGTCATATGACTGTAATAAGACTTTTTACATTATAGAATGTTAAACAGATATTAGGTTCTGACATAGGTGTTACCATTAGCAAAACTGAAAAACACCGTGGCACTGAAAAAAGACCAAGCTGGGGCTCAAGAGGCCAGAGGTTAGATCTGTCTCTGCCATAAATGATTTTAGGCAAGTCAAATACTTCATATAACCCATATCCCTCAGGGGACAGTGTGGATTATATGTGGATTATACATGGTCACTAAGAAAGATTATTTTGATGTGCTCTGATAGCATGACTCAGGATGAGTATGCTGACTCTCTTTAGTGTGTTGTTATTATACTGTGTAGGTGCTGTGTTCTACCTTAGGACATTATTTGCATAGGTCATATAGCCCATTTCATTACTATGGTTTAGAAAACACTAAGAACTCTTTTACAGTGTTACCTCTGATTTTTAATTATTTATTTGACAGAGACAGAGAGAGAATAAGCAAGGGGAGTGGCAGGCAGAGGGAAAGGGAGAAGCAGACTCCCCACTGATCAGAGAGCCTGACAGGGGCTCAATCCCAGGATCCTGAGATTATGACCTGAGCCAAAGGTAGATGCTTATCCAACTGAGCCACCCAAGTACCCCTACCAATTTTACTTTAAATGGTAGTGTGAGACTGGACTATCTAAGGTGTCATGAAACAAAGGAACTTTTAATATGCTCAGCTTGAACCTTGCAAAAATATTTTGATTCTGTAATTTAGACATAAAATTTAGAAAAAAAATCTTTATCAATTAAAATTCTGTGACACAATACAACAGTGATTTATGGCAAGTTATTTCACCAATTTGAGACTTACTTGCACCATATAACAAGGGAATATGATAGAATCTATACCTTATCACTCCTAGGATAAATCATTAATCAGTGTGCATGAAGTTCCTTTGACATGTGTGATTCTAGCCCTTCTTTATAGGTTCCTTCTTCTTATATATGTACATCATTTTGTTTCTACTTTAACTTTGGTAAGGGACAAGGCAAAAATTCAGAGGAAGGACCCTGGTTTCAGAGGAGTGTAGAATGCAAAGCCCAACCACATTCAATTACAAGACTCAGGCAGTACTAAAACCTGGATATTGTTGTCGTCTCTAATTTTATCACTGTGTGTATTCTACATAAGGTTCCTTGACTATATCATGCTTTAGCCAAGGTAAGTTGGTAAGGTGGTGAAATTCTAAGGTTATTTCAAAATTTAGTATGTGTTACTTGTTTTCTAAAAGGAACACTGAGTATATCATTTCTCAGCTTCAAATTCTTCAGTGGATTTCCATTATCTTAATGATAAAATCCTTGCTTCTTAGCTCAGTAAGTATGGCTCTTTATCACCGGGAGCCCTCATAAATCACAGTCATGGCCCCATATGTATTCGTGTTGCAGTAGATCTGATTGACTTTCAGTCCTAAACACCTCAAATTCTTATCTCCATTCTTCTGACACTGAATGTTTGTTTCCTTGTTTGTTTTTAAGTAATCTTTACATCGAACATGGAGCTTGAAACTACAACCCTGAGATCAAGAGTCACATGCCCTATTGCTGAGTCAGCCAGGCGCACTAACCCTGAACGATTTTCCTGACTTCTTCTTCCAGATAATTCTCTACTCTGCCTCAATACTCTCCTTGGGTATCATCTTTTGATTTTCAGCATTAGTTCAAGCTCCTTGAGGACAGGCACTTGGGCATTTCATGCCTGTGTCCTCAATTCTTACCACCAGCTCCCTATTATGTCACCCACAAAATAAATTTTGAGAAAATGGAGTTTTAATTTTCAAATTGTTGGCTTCACTTCACTTCACACTTCCTTGAAGTGTATTTGCATGTCATTTCCACTGAAAGGAGAAAGATAAGAAACCATATGATAGCCCATAATATCTGTTAGGCTTTCTCTTTGGTTACCATGAAGGGAAACGTCCTGTTTTTAACTTGAACAGAGACCTGAGGTTCCGGCCTTGAATTCAGAGCACATTTCTTAAAGACTCCCACTTCTAGTCCCCCATTAGCTCTCAGACGAGCTTATGAATCACCTTTCAGGGGGTATAGTTGTAGTCACTATTTTAAGATACTAGCAGAAAAAAAGACATTTGGATAAGTAAATATATGTAGAAAACATAAAAAGGAAATAAAGCTGTCCATTGTCAGAGCAGGACATGTAACTGAGTTTATTAGTCTGTCAACGGAGGAGTTGTCAATGTCGGTTTTTGGCAGCACAGATTTCCTGCTTGCAGCTAATGTGATGATGATGAAGACCTTGGCAACCATTCCCTTGTTCCTGTCTCCCTGATCCTGCTGTCATGATGGCTGAAAGAGGAAATGAGTGAATGCATCTGCTAACATTTGGTTTCACTGCTGCATGTTGTCTTAATGGGCATTCAGTGGAACAACTTGTCATATAACCTGCAGTCTAAGGTGCCTGGAGCTCATAGGCCATCGGAGAAAGGACCTATGCTCTCTAGCTTACTTAAGAGAACTTTTCAGTCTGATGACATTATTAGGGGATTGTCAAAAGAAGTAGACACTAAATGTTTTTAAGTTTGGTTTTGTTTTATGGAGATGAAGCATGAAAAGAGGATTGTTTTTGAAAATTAGTCCATCTGGGGTTCAGATCTAGGTTCTGCCAGTTACTAAATGAGTAACCGGGAAAACTTACTCAATTTCCTTGAAACTTGGTTTTCTCATCTCTAAAATATAAGCATAATCATGTGTATGTCTTAAGATATTTTGATGATTTTTTTATGAAAAATATATCACTTTGGAGTATCAGTTGTAGTGCCAATATAGGAGGCTCTTGGTTTACTTACTTTCCTTCATAAATCCTCTGTGCTTTTACCTTTTCTGTTATTCTGTAAAGAGCTTTTAGTTTAGTAACAGATGCTGATTTCTATGTTTGGAAGGGACCTTTCAGTGCAAATATGTTATTTACATCCTTCCTCAAGTGATGCTGTAGAACCAGGGTGATCAATACCTTCTGCTATTATTGTGCCTCTCTGGTGGGCAGAAGATTTGTTTCTCTCAGAAGCTAGATTGTACCTTCTTTTAACTTTCTCTGGTTAGACTTTCTTGTATCTTCAGTGAACCCACCATGGACAGCCTGTCATTTAAGTCCTCCCTGCCAGGTGTTGAGAAGTACCCCAAAGAACAGGACTTGATTTCCTTTTCTTTTCCCTGTATCACACCTCAGTTACCTTAGTTAAGTATGATGTTGGTGGTCCCCATAGTTTTTGTAATCACTGGATTCAGAAAGTACTAGGTAATAGTACTTTCCAGGGAAAGAAATTGATTTTATTTACATTAATCAATGATAATATACTTATTATCATCATATTATAATCACAGTAGATCCTCGAATCTGTGAACATAGATGACTCCCACACATTATTTTGACTGCTGCTATGTTAGAATTTAATGAAGATATTTATTTTCATTTAGCACCAATTCGTGACAATCTCATCTCTTTTCAGGTCACTCTTCCACACAACATGGCATTCTATCAGGACTGTGTAAATAAGTACCCACTTTGGGTCCCGCAGTATCACTGTGGGTGATACCTGAGCAATTGAAGATTGTAATCCTCTTCTCAAGGACTTTAAAATTAGCAAGAATGGTAGGATAAGGTTGTGCATAGTCAAAGAATTAACTGAATATAGGTAAAGATTAAAATAGAGGCATCGTGCAGGAGGGGCGAGATGAGACATGGAGCAGGAGAGGGGAATGTTCTGCAATTTTGGACTTGAGCTGCACCTGATATGTATGTGTGAGCTGCACAGCCAGAGACAGTGGGGGAGGGTCAAGAATACAGGGTGAAAGGGGCGCCTAGGTGGCTCAGTGGGTTAAGCCGCTGCCTTCAGCTCAGGTCATGATCTCAGGGTCCTGGGATCGAGTCCCGCATCGGGTTCTCTGCTCAGTGGGGAGCCTGCTTCCCCTCTCTCTGCCTGCCTCTCTGTCTACTTGTGATTTCTCTCTGTCAAATAAATAAATAAAATCTTAAAAAAAAAAAGAATACAGGGTGAAATTAACTTGGCTGGAGTTGGGATAACGAAGAAGACTGACTTGTATAGACTGAGGGTCTTACTAACAGAGAAGAGTAATGATGATAAACACAATTGACATCAGTCAACAAGGTTGAAGCAGAGAAACAGGATCAGGAGGAGAAACATATCAAGAGATTTATTTTTAAAAATTGGCCTATGCAAGTGTGGGAGCTGGCAAGGCAAGACTGAAGTCCATAGTGCAGGCAGTCAGAAGGGACAATTTGGAATCCTGGAGCAGCAGCTGAAGGTACAGTTCACAGGTGCAATTTCTTCTGCTTCAGGTGAGCTGCAGCTGTTTTTGTAGGTCTCTTAACTGATTGAAGCAGGCCCATCTAGCTATTTCAGGATGATCTCTGTTACATAAAGTCAATTGATTATGGACTTTAATTTCATTTCCAAAACACCCTCACAGCAGTACCTAGGTTAGTTGACCTAGTTGACTGAATAACTGGAGACTATTTTCCAGCCAAGTGGACATATAAAATTGACCATTACTGTCTGCCCAACTGTCACCTTGGTACCTATATTCATTTTGCCATATTTGGAAATACTTCTACCGTGTCATTCTTCTGAGTGACATGTTACAGGTATCTTGTTACAGCTGATATCATATAGGATTGTTTAGCACCTTAGTGATAATGCTAGTAGTTATCACCATCAGCCTTGGTGTGACTAAGATGCTGACCAGGTGATATTTTATGCAATCAAAACATGACTCTGTATTTGTTTCCCACCCTTGCTTTACATTTTATTTAATGAAGAGAATTTTTCTCCCTTTTGATATAATTTTGGGCAAGAGTCAGATTTTCTCATTTGTAGGTGATAAGCATTTTTTGATTCTTTTATATCACAAAACATAAACCCAGTGCAAGATTTAAAAAGGACTAGTTTATGATAGATATTAATGTTTCAGTATTCAATCAGAGATGGGATTTTAAAAAGGCTAGTCGCAGGGGAGGACCCATGAGAGGATAGAGGATGTGTGGGTAGAATTGACTGTCTTCACTCAGTGTAATTTCCTAAACATTCATCCAGGTTGTTGCCTTTTGCCTTTGCTCGGTAGTATTCCATGGAAGCACCACAGTTTGTGTTTCTGGATAGAGCAACTGATTCTACTCCTTCCTATTGGTCTGCCCTTTCATGACACCATCTATCCTGTAGGTGGTTCCTGGCTTGCCTGATGAATTTTGGTGAGGAATATGAGTGTCAGCCCCAGTGATGAAGAACACCCCATCCCCTGGCCACTTAGTGGTAGTGGGGATCCCAATGTCAGGTTCTGTCAGGAACTGCCAGGTTCAGCAGATGGTGTCAGAGGTAGTGTCTTTTGATTCAGTGGCCTGGGAATTAGGGGATGATAATCCTACCTGGGATGCCTTCTGTGCTATATTAAGGTCAGAAAGTAATTGGCTTTGGGTCAACTTCTTGGGTCAAAGGGTAAGTATAGAATCACTGATGTGTTATCCCTTCAGTCCTGAGGTCCCAAACCATGTCACTATCTTCTTTCGACATCTCAGAGTCCTCTCTGACTATTCTTGCATTATTTTCTAAAGTGATAGTTGCAGTTATCAAGAAGATCAGAGAGAAACAAATCTATGTCATCTGAACTGGAAGTCATGCAACAGATTTTTAGAATGTGATTTTTTTTAAAAAAGTAAAGATTTTATTGATTTATTTTAGAGGGGGAGGGAGAGAGAGAATCTCAAGCAGATCTCTTGCTGAGGATGAAGCCTAATGCAGAGCTCAATCTCATGACCCTGAGACTGCAACCTGAGCTGAAATCAAGAGCCAATGCTCAGCCATCTGAGCCACCCAGTGCTCCAAGAATGTGATTTTAAGTATATTACAATGATGCTTGATTTTTTTAAATTTTATTTCATTTTCCTTGTTCAGTGTTCCAAGATTCACTGGTTATACAACACACCCAGTGCTCCATGCAATACGTGCCCTCCTTAATACCCATCACCAGGTTCACCAAACCCCCACCCATACCTCGAAAACCCTCAGTTTATTTCTCAGAAATCTGCAGTCTCTCGTGGTTTGTCTCCCTCTCCAATTCCCCCCACCTCCCTTCTGCTCTCCATTTTCCAATGTCCTCTGCGTTACTCCTTGTACTCCACAAGTAAGTGAAACCATATGATAATTGACTCTCTCTGCTTGACTTATTTCATTCAGCATCATCTCCTTCAGTCCCATCCATGTTGGGGGGAATTAGAAATTAAAGATAGAGCTACCCTCTGACCCTGCAACTGCACTACTGGGTATTTACCCCAAAGATACAGATGTAGTTAAAAGAAGGGTCATCTGTACCCCAGTGTTCATAGCAGCAATGGCCACAGTCACCAAACTGTGGATAGAACCAAGATGCCCTTCAACAGATGAATGGATAAAGAAGATATGTTTCATTTATACAATGAAGGATTATGCCTCCATCAGGAAGGACGAATACTCAACTTTTGTATCAACATGGATGGGACTGGAGATTTTTCTGAGTGAAATAAGTCAAGCAGAAAGAGTCAATTGTGAAATGGTTTCACTTACTTGTGGAGCATAAGGAGTAACATGGATGACATTGGGAAATGGAGAGCAGAAGGGAGGTGGGGGGAATCGGAGGGGGAAACAAATCATGAGAGACTGCGGACTCTGAGAAACAAATTGAGGGTTTTGGAGGGGGAGTGGATGGTGGTTGGGTGAGCCTGGTGGTGGGTATTAATGAGGGTACATATTACATGGGCACTGGGTGTGTTTTATAGCCAATGAATCTTGAACACTGAAAAAAATAAAATAAAATAAACTTACAAAAAAAGAGAGAGATATTCAGTGAAAACCTGATTATCATCCATCTGCCTAGACCTGCCCTGAGGCTATTGTAGGTAACTTGTGTCTTCTATCTGTGTTTCTTTATAGAAATGCAAGCAAATACAAATGAGCATTATACACATTTTTTTAGAGCTCATCTTTCCATATCAACACATAAAGTGTTCCATCATTCTTTTTTCAGCTGTTTGGGATTCAGTTGTAGAGCTGTGCCATAATTCATTGCATAAAGCCCAGATTGATATGCTTTTGTAGATTTTCTTTTCTAATCCCATATGACTAAAACCACAATGAATAAATTTGAACATATATCATTTCACACACTTGCACGAATATCTGTAGGTTAATTCCCAAACGAGAGATTGCCAGGTCAAAGGACAGGTATGATTTTTGCTATATATCACCAAATTGACTTCCACAAGCATTCAGACATTTTTCACTTTGACGACCAAAAGATGAGAGTTTCACACTCACTAACAAAGAGAGTTGTCAAAAGTTTGGATTTTTGCCAGCCCGATAATTATTTCTTGAGAAAATAGAAATAACATTTTTAAAGCCCTGGCAGTGTTTAGCAAGTGATAGGAGAACCTTATGAATGTTGGGTCCTCCTCCTCACAGCCTTCAATATGCTTCACAGTTTCATTTGGTCAAGACGCTGGAAAGCATACAATCCATGTCTGTGTCTGTATCTACATCTATCCTTATGTCTATGTTATCTGTATCTGTATCTATATAGAGATATAGATATATAGAAATTGTATATATATGCTGAAACATACATATATATATATTTCTGCCTTTATAAAGTGTTTTGGGGGCAAAATATATGTATGTGGCATGATTATGAAGGTAATTCTTTGTTAATTCTTTGTTAAATTCTTTTGTTAAATGAAGTTAATTCTTTTTTTTTTATTATTATGTTCAATTAGGTAGCACATAGTGTAAGTTAAGGTTAATTCTTAACAAAGGTTAATTCTTTGTTAAATAAGTGGAATAGATAAGATTCAAGAGATCAGAACAATATGGGGTACCTAAGGTTAGGGCACCAGTGAGGAGCGGGAAGTCCTTACAGGATACAGTTGTTTGCACAAGTGGAGAGGACTTAAATAGAGGAGTTGTGGTAGCAGAAGTAATGTCTCATGCTCATGGCATGTTGATAGAGATGATAAAGGGGAGAATGGATAGCCAATATTGCCTTGGGAGCCAATAAGGGGAGCAGAGCAAGTTGACTGGGTAAGCTTCATGGGGGGGCAATGGGCAACCACGCTGGGCATCAATTCTTCAAAAGTCTTCTTGCATAATGTGGATCTTTTAATTTCTCGATTAGTAGAGATCATTTCAGGTTTTGTAACTATAAGTTAAAATGATGTTAAGGTGAGAATAAAAGTGAAAGAGGAAAAAAAAGCAAAAGTTGAAATAATGTCTTTGTGATAATCGTCTCTTGGTTTCCTCATTCTTCCTACTTAAAAAAAAAAAATACCCTTCAATCTTCTAATTAGAGGATAAAAAATAAAAGGGAGTGCACAGACTCCCTTATGTGATTCCTCTAAGAAATCAAAGCTCTTTCATTTTCAATTTTCTAGCATAACAACATAAAACAATCTCATTAAGGACTTTGTTGAATATTGGTAAAGGTTAGGCAGAGTTCAGGCAGCAGTGACTGAGAAAAAGTGTTGGAGGGTTTGTACAGAAGTTGGCAAACTTCAGTTAATTTTTCCAGAAGCTGGGATTGCACAAAAAAAGGAAAGCTCACAGGTAATGATGAGTCAGGAGACATTCCCTCAAACCTAAAGACCTGGCAGGCACAGGAGGCAAAAGGATGCCCTGAAATGTAGGTTTATTAGGGGGGGGAAATGTGAGGAAAAGATTGTTACATGTGCACATAATGGGCATCCAAGAAAGACAAATATTATCTCTGTGGTAGCAGAGGCCATCTTCCCCAAAGGTGATCCCATGTTGCAGTATAAATAGTACTATGGGGAATCCACTCCAAAGTCCAAGAATAAGCCATGTTCTTAAGCTGGGGCTCTCTTACAGAAGGAAATAAGTTTTCATTACATATTAAAACAGATGGTGAAACCTCTCTACTTTAAATCTGCCTTAAAGTGACTCTTAATCTCACAAAACAAACTGAGGGTTGCTGGGGGAAGGGGGCTTGGGAGAAGGGGGTGGGATTATGGACATTGGGGAGGGTATGTGCTTTGGTGAGTGCTGTGAAGTGTGTAAACCTGGTGATTCACAGACCTGTACCCCTGGGGATAAAAATATATGTTTATAAAAAATAAAAAATTAAAAAAAAAAAGAATCTTGAAAGATTGACATGCAAGTGATCTGGAAAGTCTATAAATTGAAGTTGTTGTATAAATCTGGTGCATGCTATCCTGAATAAGCTGGTTTTCTTTGGGTCAGAAGGCCTCAGTGGCTCTCTTGTCTGTCAGGTTGTAGGCACTTGGTTAGGGAACAGTAGCACATGCAGATAGCAAGCAGACTCATTGGGACAACATTTAAGGCGAGGTGATGGCTGCTTCCAAGGCTTTGTCCATTCTGGCAACCAGTATTGGACTCTAAGAGGAAGACAGAATGCCCCAGTCAAGCCATTCACTTAAAACAGTTTCCTATCAGTGGCTTTATCTCAAGGTCTGACAAGGGCAAAAGGATAACTGAAGATTTAATCCAATCTAGATGGGAATTAAATTCAGTTTAATATGCGTATTTATAAAAAAAGTGATGACAGAATCAGAGAATGATGAGATCAGGCTCCACGATCCCCTCGCTGGGAAGCTTTACACACTACTCAACCAACAACGTAACTATTTCTCCCAGCCTCTATCTCTCTTAGGTCCCGGACGTATCCCTCTGTGTTGTCTCTTATCTGTCCCTCACTATCTGAGCAGGGATGGCACCTTCTTCCTCTAGAAACCTTTGCACAGAGTTCTCATTTGGGTCTATTCGAGTGCTCAAAAAAGATGCTTTCTGTGTGGCTGGTCTTGGTGGAAGGCCGCAGCTATTACCCCGCTCTCTCCCGGCCCGGAATCCCTTCCTCCTCTCCCAGCAAATCCGTGCCTCCTCCTCGAAGCAGCTCCGAGTGTGTTCGGTAATTCTGAAGAGTTTTCCCACACTTATTTCCAATATTCCACTTTATAGCTTCTGTCTACTTTAGTTTCTCTTCTCTTCCTCTCACTTTGCCCCTCCTCAATTTCTCAGGCACCTACAACACAACAGACAGTTTCAGTGCACAATTCCCATGGTCCCATTTACTCTTCAAAGAAGCCAATGAGGTTAACAGTATTATTACATTTTACAGAAGAGGAAATTGCAGTGCAGTGATAATTGGTAGCTTCTCTATCCATTTTCCAGTTTTCTAAGACACTGCTGCACACATAACTTAAGAGTGAGGTCAAAGGCAGGATGAAGGTCTTTGGACACCAAGTGAAGCTTATGTCAAGAGTCCAGGGTTCCTGTTTGCTTGTGAGAAGAGCTCAGGCACATTCCTAGGAGAGGTGGGCTGCCAGCTTTGCCCCTTGACCATGGAAATGATCCACTACCAATGCTATGTTCATTTGCTGTACTCTGAGCTGGGGCAGATCAGAATTTCAAAAGCCCCAGACTTACATAATTCTGAACATTCCATTTAATAATTTTTTCTACATTATTTGTAGAATAAGAAAATAAATTGCTACAAATGACAAATTGAAAAAGTGGTATCACAAATATGTCCAAATTTAAAAAATATTTTTAGTAACTCTGATATAATTTTATAGTCCTTTTATATAGTTATATATATTTGACTGGGGTTTTTTTGTCCCTCTCTTTCTAAAAATATTTTACTTATTTCTTCTTAGAGAGTAAGAGCATATTAGCAAGATCAGGAGAAGGACATAGAGAGAGGGGGAGAGAGTAAGAAACTCTCAAGAAGACTCCCCACTGAGTATGGAGCCCAATTGGGTTGCTCAATACCAGCACCCTGAATTTATAACCTGAACTGAAACCAAGAGTTAGCTGTTGAACCAACTGAGTCACCTAGGAACCCCTCTCTTTTTCCTCTGTACAAAATGATTTTATTATTTTTTTTCTGCAAAGAATAAAGTGGTAATTCAGCTTTTCTTCTAGTATGGTTGATTGAAAAAAAATTAGGCTGATAATTTAGAAAATGATCTCTTAGAGCACCTTCTATTATAGGTAACACCAGATACACATTCAAAATACCCACTGTTTATTTACTTTAATGTAAAACAACATGACAATAGAACCGAAAGTTTCAAAATATCACCTTTTCTCACCTGGTTATCTGATAAACATAACATAGCATAACGAATGCTAAGTGTCAACATTTTTTAGGCATGCCTAGTACTAAATTGTTTTATTTTTATGACTAGCTCCCGATGTTTGGAGACAAACATTCAAACTTTTTAGATCCCCATTTTTTGTTGTTGTTATGGTAAGATACATGTAATTTAAAAGTTACCATCTTAGCTGCTTTTAAGTGTGAAGTTCAGTGATATTAAATACATTCACACTGTTGTGCACCCACACTGACCGTCAATCTCCAGAGCTCTTCTCATGTCATAAAACTGAAACTGTACAAATTAAACAAAAACTCCCATCCCTGTTTCCTGTGCAGCATAAACTTTTATGAATATGGTTGAAATTGGAAGAATTCCTGTCAAGTTTTATAAATTAGATAGAAGATTTATAAGAATTTCCTACACACGGGTTTCTGACTGCATACACTTAAAACCTGGTTTCTCTATGAAGACACATACACTTTGGATGCAGGGGCTGCCTGGGTGGTTCAGTGAAATAAGAGTCTGCCTTCAGCTCAGATCATGGTCTCAGGGTCCTGGGATGGAGCCAGGCATTGGAAGTGGGTCCCCGCTCAGCAGGGAGCCTGCTTCTCCCTCTCCCTCTGCCTGCTGTTCCCTCCGCTTGTGCTCCATCTCTTTTTCCTCTCTCAAACAAATAAATAAATAAATAATCTTAAAAAAAAAATAAAAAGAAGAAGAGGAAGAAGAAGAAGGAGGCGGAGAAGGAGGAAGAGGAGGAGGAGGTAGACCGGGATGGGGAGGAGGAGAAGAAGAAATGTCTGGTGCTGGATGCTACAGGAGACATTTCTAATGAGATACAACCTCTGGCCCTGACAGCATTGGCATTGCTTGAGTTTGCAGAGGGAACAGCAGAAGTGTTCATGAAACCTCCTCCCAAATCACAATGGCTAGCAATAATGGTATCTGTGAATATCTGCAAACCATGTGGTTATAACTCACCCATCTGTGGCTAAATACATATCCACAGTATACCTTCCCCTTCACTGGATCTTAAAACTTTCTATGGTTTCTCCAATGCTACCTGGCATGAGAAGTGTGACAATAGGAAGGACAAGGAAAAGAGACAGTGGTATTCACCAGTTGCTGTTAAATATTTTACTTTAATGGATTATAATTAAAATATCCCACTTTTAAAAATCTGGCAGCTTTATAGGCGTTAACTTGGTTTGGCTGAACTATATTTCCCAGAATTTTCTTTCTTACATGTTTCTACTTAGGGAAGACCAAAAGAGAAATACTGTTGGGAGGTTCGAATGGTGGCAGGGAGGCAGCAACATTGTATAGCTGACATTCACTGTTCCTGATTTGGTGCCTCACTTTGCTTGCTTAGGGCAGCAGTAGTATTCCCGCTGCCACTCTAACTCCTCCAGATCTTACTTCAGCTTCTCTGACTGCTGGCCAGGTGCATGTGTTTAGCTCTGTGACAAGGGGCCCCAGGTTTTGCAGAATACTCAAACCATTAAAGAGAGAGACAACAGGCAATATCCTGGGTTTCAGTCCATCCTGGGCTCAGCGCACAGTCAGGGGTTCCAGAGTGACATTGCTTCCCCACCTCACATCCATCTTCCCTTCTCCACTGTACCCTCAAGTTCCAGCATCCAATAGAAGAACCACAACCTTATGGTAACTGCTTCTCAGCTCCCGCAAATTCTGTAGCAGGTGCTGCCTAATGGACCCATAAAATATCCCTATGGTCTACTTCTAGGATTGAACCCAAAGGATACACAGTGTTTACAAAACCTGTCAATACATTGCTGGGACAGCAGTTAGGGCATTGCAAGGGTGGGTCCCAAAGCTTCAGCTTTTATTTTTTTTAGCTTTTAATATATTCACATATTCCCAGAGATTTGTGTCTCCATTTCCTCTTTGGTGGTCATGTTTCAGCATGATTAGTATTCTGTGATCACTGTGATGATGAGAAGGATTTGTAAACATAATCTGGTAGTAAGAATTCAGTGGGTTTTGACTTTAAGCTGGCTGGAAATGGGCATCGTACATTGCACCAACACAAGATGTCCTGAGTGACAAAATTAATTATCCTCAGTAAGGAGAGCTCAGGGCATTTTTAAAATCTCTTTGTTTCAACTATGTAGTCTGCACATACTAAAAAAAAAAAAAAAAAAAGAAAATTTGTCAATGTAAAATGTTTTTCTCACATCTTAAAAGAATAGGCATCTGCCAATTTGTACAGGAAAACATTCTTTATAGTGTGCAAATGCAAAGTACTAATTTATTGCACAGTATGGCCTTTACACAGGGAATTCTGGACTTCTTAACAATGATGGTAAAATATAGACAGATAAATATTGTGTAATTATTTCCAAGATGCCTTGAAGGAACTTTTACTGGGATTGCCCTTATTACTCTGTCTATTTGAGTCCAGTTTTAGAAAGTTACGACCACAATATAACTATTTTATGAGTTTCTGTTTGCTGGTAGCATTTAGAGGAGAGTGCAAGGAGTTTAGAGTCAGGGAAGCACCATCAGAGTCCCCCACTATTCCCTCACCAGTTGGGATGGCTAGGGGCAAAGCTCTTGCACTCAGTGAGCTCCTTTGTATATATCCAAAAACAGGAATGCATGCTACCAAGCTTGGCACTCAGGAATCTCCCAAAAACTAAGCTAAATTTTTAAGGAGCAAGGCAAAGGTAGGCTAACTAAGATAACAGGCAATCCCCAAAGTTCAGTGAATAACCAAAATAAAAGTTTCTTTTTACCTCACATCACACTGTAATGGGGCTGAGCTATGCCGTCATACAGGGACTCAGTCCCCTTCTCTCTTAGTGTTCCACTTCCTGCTTAGTCCTCGGGACCCTCCGTTCTGCTTGTGAAGGAGAAAGAAGGTGAGAATCACACATGGCATCTTTATAAGTGTCACACCAGGAAGTGAGGCACATGCCCCTATGGGGCAACTGGGGCATCTGCTGGGGCAACGCTCAGCTAATCTTAGTGGCCTGCACATGTCATGCTGTTCTACCTCTGACTTTTAAAGTGTATTGTCACTTCTGCTGGGAAGGCTGCAGGATTGCTTGTCAGCCTAGGACACTTCTACTCAGCTTTTCACACCCAGATCAAGTGCCATCAAACCAATGCCTTCAGTTAGGCTTGGGTAGTCTTTTGGTCAAATGTATACTAGATTTTGTATATGTCCTAATCTTAGGACGTATCATATTATACTATAAATGGTGATGTGTCTATTTCTTTGTTATTCTGCTGGAGAATAGAAATTGCTTTTTCTTTTTAAGACCCTGAAAATTAGTACAGGCATGTAGTTATCAATATAGTAATTGCAGAGCAGACATGTCATCTAGAACAACAGATGGTATGGGAAGCACACTCCTAATCAGATAGATGTCTTCCCAGTCAGTACACTGGTTGGATATAAACCCTAGATGTGGCAAGAACCTGAGCCCTCTGGGGGCTTCTAGTCTGGGCTGGAATGTTTTCAATCAACACTTGATCAAAGTAGTTCTAGGGAGCATGAGTAGGAGGAATAGCAGGAACTGATTGTGAGCGCCAACTATGTGTTTGCTTGGAAGTTCTTTGTAACTTTCTGAAGTATATCTAGCAACACACTGTTAGATTTAGGAAAATGTACACCTACCATGGTAATCAGGCAAGGTTTATAAGACTCAGAAGCAAGAAGGTTAGCATTTTAATGCAAAAGTCTTTGGCTAAAACAACAAAAAAAACTCTTTTTCACTGCATCCCTGAAACCTATTCTCAAGGAAATTATCATTTGGTTGTGAAATCAAGGCTTACTCCCATGGAGCAAGTGTGGACCACTCAAATCATGATATGAGTCTACTTTCCAAAGCATGACCCCAACCAAGAGCAGGCAGATTAGGAAATATGTGCCTTGAGCCAGGCACTGGGGAGGTGGACGTGGTGGGCTTTAGTTCACTTTTTCATGCCTGCCTGAGGTAAGGAGGTTGGAGGTCCTCACTTGGAGGCCCCCCTTACCAGATGGCAATTTCAGTACCAAAGCCAAGGTCACTAAGTAAGTCACGCTATCTTATGTTTCAAGATTGTTTTCCACCAGCAATTTGTACTCCTTATCTAATCTGTCCACAACATCCCAGCCCGCTGCATTAGTGAAGTTTTGTTCTGTGTAGGATGAGAGGAATGCCATGAATCAGGGGTTCTTGAACACTGTGAGCCTAGGAAAGGCCAGTTTAGCCCCAGTGGAACTGAGTCTATAGTTGACACTGGCCTGTCTGCAGAATTTATGGTTTTGTTTAGACTGGATTTTTGTTTCATTTTCTTTATGTATAAAACAGAGAGTAAAATATCCTCATATACTCACATCAAATATCATCTTAAAAGCATCACCTCTTTTTTTTTTTTACCAATTTTTGTTATTTTTTCTTTTTATTAACATGTAAGGTATTATTTGTTTCAGGGGCACCATTCTGTGATTCATCATTGGTCTTACACAATTCACAAGCTAAGGTAAAGGGATGTGATCTAGTTAGAAGCCTCAGGCATATGCGAAGGCAATGATCATCTATGGGTGCTTTTTCAAATTTAAGTACTTCAACAATTGAAAAGATTTCTTTGTTATGAGTAAAGCTAGAAAGTCATAATTAGATAGCTAGGTCTTTCTGGAGACCTTGTGGGGGAACTGCCAGAGCTGTAAGGGCAGGTATGTTTATAAAGCTCCGAGTTTATAAAACTCTGAGGGATGCTAAAAAGTTTGTAAATATTTGTTGGAGACTCTGAAATTGAAATAAGTCTCTGAATATCATGTTTGATTTTTCATATTGTTTATCTGACTGAATGAGATGCAAGAACATCTCTATAAAGAGGAGAATATACACAACATAACCATGCCTGTGCTCAGACATCAGTTGCTGTGCTGCTGGGTGGGTGAGCTCAGACAAAGCCAGGGTTATCTCCTGAGCCTTTGTTTACACCTCTGTAAAACTGAATCTCAATATTGCTGTATGAGACTAACAATCCTGCATGTAATGTGCCTAAGGCTGTGCCTGGCACATGGTAGGCATTGTTTATTATCAAATAGTAACTATTACCATTATGTGAGTCAGTGAAACGACTCTTTGCCATTTCCTTATGATCAGTAAATTTCTACCCAAAAGTTTTTGTGCTTTCTTATTGCATGGTAGCCTAGATTTATACTGAATCTTTGTGTAATTTGAAATGGATTTTTGGATTATAGTGACAGACATATTTAAGGCTTAAATCTTACCATTGTATTAAATCAACTTGTAAACATTTTTTTTTCCTCCAGAAGAAAATAATACTTCTTGCTATTTCTCAATTGATTTCTGATTCTTTCCAAATGAGATGCCCAGATGTATGGAGTCCTAGATAAGCTGCAGAATAATTGTCTTCAAATTCAAATTCAGTTGTCTTCAAGCATGCATAAAATTGTCCCTGCACCATACTTGGGCTTCTTTTTAGAAATACTTACAATGTCCTCTTGTTTAGATTTTAGTTCTTACTCAGCGGGACTTCTGCAATGGTCTTCTCACTTGTCTTCCTATCCTCGGTCTAACTTATTTTAGTCTAGTTTCCAGAGAGGTCTCTTAGAAGGGCACGTTTGAAGACACGTATGGTCCTCATTGGTCCCCTTGGGAGCTCTCCTAGCTTATTCATTTATATGTTTCTAAATCTGCCAACAGTCATTTGTTGAACACCTACTAGGATCCAATCTAGACCCTGAAAACACAGAGACATTCAAGGTCCAACTTCTTCAAATTTTATCATGTAAATGGAGAATATAACTCAACCTACACCCTTATCTGACTTAAAATCTGAGAGCAGGGCAATATCTTATTCATTTTTGTATCCACTGCACCTAACTCTTTATCTAACACAGGGCTGGTGTGCCATATATATTTTGATAAAGTTCCAGATAAATATCCTAAATTCACTATGTACATGTACTTAGTCCTTTTTTATTTAATTGTTGTAAATGATTTTAAATGGTAACAATCAGATGGCTCCCCATGTCTGAATTCCTATTGTGGGGAAAGTGCCATATCAGCTAATTTTCATATATTACCTCATCTAATTC
Organism: Mustela nigripes; assembly: GCF_022355385.1. Classification (NCBI taxonomy): domain Eukaryota; kingdom Metazoa; phylum Chordata; class Mammalia; order Carnivora; family Mustelidae; genus Mustela; species Mustela nigripes. The sequence goes on from NC_081559.1 coordinate 107,210,689, forward strand.
GCATAGAAATCTTGAAAGAAAAGGAAGAGTCAAGAGATTAAGCAATTTACCAAAGTCTTTTAAATTATTGGTGGTGTTTGATTCCTAAGCTGTTGGCTTCCTAATGTTTTCTAGAAAGACATCAAATGGTGCAATGATAGAATTAATAACCAGTGATAAAAATATAAAAGTAGTGTCATATATTGAATGAGCTGGTAATTACTCTTGATTTACACAAATAGATGATGAACATTACCCCCAAAGTAGTGCAGTATCATGAAAGAAAACAAAAGGGAGCAAAAAATATATGGAGACTGTGTTCTGGGCAAAAGTTGAAATTATTTTGTCTATGGGTATGTCAATGCCAATGCTTATTGAAAACTTGAATTTTCAGCAAATGGAAAATAATTCTAAAAAAAAGTCATGCTAGCTGCCAATATTTAATAAGTGTGGCAAAAAAATAAGTTTTTTTGTTTGTTTGTTTTTGGTTTTTTGTAAAACAAAGTTTTCCAAGTTTTAACTTGCAAAAGTATCACCTGGAGATCTTGTTAAAACACAGTTTCTATAATGCTCTGCCCAGAGATTCTGATTCAGGATGGAGTCCATGAATTTGCAAGGCTAGTGAGCTCAGAGTTTTGTCAGTTGCTGCTGGTTTAAGGAGCACAACTCAGAACCGCTGCTTTAGAAGTGGTGTATTTCCCCTGAGGTTCACGCCCGTAGCTGCCTATGGAATCCCACGGCTTCGCTTCCATGCACCTGATAAGCTAGACGTAATTCAGTTGTGGATTACTAGGAAGGTTAATATTAAGCATGTTTACATACTTATCATTTACATAGAACACATCATTAAGGATAATTACTAAAAGTTTTATAGATTAATTTACTGGCTTACAGAGGGTCAGGATGACAACATAACAGGAATATTAGACACAAGATTTTCTATTGAGCAACCATTGTTTCATCTTATCTTATTTTAATGAAATATGTTGTAGCTTTTAAGGAGAAAATGAAATATTGGTGTAGTCTCAGGTGGAGGTTATGCAGGACTCAAACATGTTCCTTTCTGATGGGCATGTAGCTGTAGTCAGACAATGTGGGTCCAATGTAATAGAGACCAGGGCTCTGATGCAGTGTGTTTTCCAGGTTTGAGGTAAATCACCTTTTTGGATCTTTCCTATGACCTAACACCCTGCCCCTTGATCTTCCCCCCACCCCAGGTTTATTGAGGTCTATTTTTACATCATAAATTTCACCTGAAGTGTACAGTTCGGTGGTTTTCAGTATATTTACACAGTTGTACAACCATCATCACTACCTAATTATAAAACATGTCAATACCCCAAAAGAAACCCCATACACATTAGCAGTCATTCCCCATCCCCGATGCCCACCTCTCAAACATCTACCCTCAGATGCAGGCAGCTATTAACACATTTTCTGTATATATAGCCTTGCCTTGTGTGGACAGTTTAGATATATGAAATCATACAGTATGAGACCTTTTGTAACTGGCAAATTTCACTTAACATAATGGTTTGAAGGTCCATCCATGTTGTAGCATGTGTCAATACTTAACTCCTTCCTATTGCCTAGTATTTCACTCTATGGACAGGTTTTGTTTCCCTTTCATCACTTGATGGACATTGGGCTGTTCCATTGTTTTTCTATTGTGAAAAATGCTACTGTGAACACTTATACACAAGTTTTTATGTGGACATGTGTTTTCATTTCTTTAGAGTATATACCCAGAATTAGAATTGTTTGGTTGATTTGTATGATGACTAAGATAACATAATAAATTAAAAAAGAAGAGTTATTTGGTCATATCTCCCATTTTAAAGCTTTTTATTTTGAAATTCACAGTAAATTGGGGGGGGGGAGCTACTAAGATGTCCTACATACCCCTGACCTAGTTTTTTCCAATGGTAGCATCTTGCATAACTGTGGTATAATACCAAAACCAGGAAAATGACGCTGATAATATACACAGTGTTAATTAAGATGGCTTCATTTGGCATGCACTTCTGTGTGTGTGTGTGTGTGTGTGTGTGTGTGTTTCTGTGCAATCCTATCACATGTATGGATTTGTGTAATTGCCACCATAGTCAGGATGAGAATACTTTTATCACGAAGTCCCTTCATGATGTCCCTTTACAGTCATACCCCTTCCATCGTTCTCCCCATTCCTAACCTTTAGTCTCCACTACTTTGTTTATATCTTTACTAGCCTCCTTTCCAGTATTGCAAATGTTATAGAATCTTTTCCTGTTTTCAACCTGTGCCATCTATGTACAGGCTGTGACATCAAAAGATCTGTTTTCTAACTTAATTTCTTGACACATTTTTTGAGATAATGTCAGCAATCCCATCAGTTTTAACATACTATTATTATTTTTTTCTTTTCTTGTACTGAAACCAAGCAAGGCAAAATCCCGCAGACCTACTGCACAAGGGATTTGCTAAATGTAATTAAATAAATAGTTGTTAAGTCCAAAATGCTTCACAAGTATTTACTTAATTACTAGAATTCATTTGATCTTATTTATGTCTATAGGCCCTGTATGTAGATCTGTAACTAAATATTCAAGCTCGTGGTAATTAGACTGCCAGGGACATAGAAAGAAAGAAAGGAAATAGAGCTGAACCATTTTTAAGACCCCCCCTCCCAAAATATGTATTTGTTTTGTAAGCAAGTTTCTTGTCTATTTCTATAGTTTTACAAAAGGAATATAAATGGTGGGGCAGAAAAACTACAGCTCTGACCTTGGTACTTGAAAAGGTGAGATCTAAATAAAAGTGTTTTGCTGTCTGAATACTATCATTATCTTTAATGAGAGTGGGCATCACAAGGACATTTCATATTGTACCTTAGGCAATAAATTAGCTGTCAGATCTAGATTCATACAATTTGCCTTAAATATGAAAACACTGATCCATCTGCTCTGACCAATTACATTATATATCTGTATATATTACTATAAAAATATATTCTAAAGAGTCTTTATATGTCCATTGTCCTTTTCATTGAAAAGCACATATCTTTGTGTGTGCCCTTAATTAGAGCTTCAAATGTAGCATATTTGTCTAGTTGCTCTTTTGAGTGGAGACAACTCTTGGCCCACTGGCAGATTCTTTTGTTTTTCATTTATGGTTTTATCTTCTTCTTGATAGGAAATGTGGTGCTTCTCGTGTAGATGACATCTGATGGCAATCGAAAGCCTGTATAAGACATATGATGTCTCCTTTATTTAAAGATTTTATTTATTTATTTATTTGAGAGAGATGTGAGAAAGAGAGAACCAGGTGTAACAGGTGAGGTGGGCAGAGGGAGAAGGAGAAACACACTCCCCAATGAGCAGGGAGCCCAAAGTGGAACTCGATCCCAGGACCCTGAGATCATGACCTGAGGCAAAGGCAGACACTTAACGAACTGAGCCACCCAGGCCCCTTTTTTAAATGATTGGAGTTGATCATATAAACTTTCTCTTTGGCCCTAACATTGGGTTAAGACCACACTTGGCTATAATGTTCTTTCAAAATAATCTGTTGGGTTCTAATTGCTAATATTTTATGTAAAATTTTGTTATTGATATTCATAAATGAGTCTGTAGATTTCTTTTTTGGGGTGATCTCTGTTAGGTTTGGGGATGACCTTTATACTCTATAACACACTTGGAAATTTTCTCTTTTCTTTTCTGTGCTTTGGAAAAATATAAGTGGCATTAGGCTTATCTTCTCTGTAAAAGAATCTCCAGAGAATTACTTTTTAAAGATTTTATTTTTTTAATTTTTATTCTATTTTTTATTAACATATAATGTATTATTTGTTTCAGGAGTACAGGTATTTGAATTATCAGTCTTACACAATTCACAGCACTCACCATAGCACATACTCTCCCCAATGTCCATAACCCAACCACCCTATCCCTTGCCCCATAACCCCAGCAATCCTTAGTTTGTTTCCTGAGATTGAGTCTCTTATGATTTTTCTCCCTTCCCAATCCCAACATGTTTCATTTTTCCACTCCCTACTTGACACGACCCCCCCACCAGCCTCTCAAATTCCTCATATGAGAGAGAACATATGATATTGTCTTTCTCTGATTGACTTATTTTGCTTAGCATGATACCCTCGAGTTCCATCCATGTCATTGCAAATGGCAAGATTTCTTTTTTTGATGGCTGCATTTTATATATATATATATATATATATATATATATATATAGATCTATAGATATATAGATACATAGATATCTCAGATCTTTTTATCCATTCATCTGTTAATCGACATCTAGTTTCTTTCGATAGTTTGCCTATTGTGGACATTGCTGTTATAAACATTTGGGTGCATGTAGCCCTTTGGATTACTACCTTTGTACCTTTAGGGTAAATACCCAGTAGTGTGATTCCTGTGTTGTAGGAAAGCTCTATTTTAAACTTTTGAGGAACCTCCATACTGTTTTCCAGAGTGGCTGCACCAGCTTGCATTCCCACTAACAGTGTACGAGGGTTCCCCTTTCTTTGCTTCCTTGCTAATATCTGTCGTTTCCTGACTTGTTAGTTTCAACCATTCTGACTGGTATGAGGTGGTATCTCACTGTGGTTTTAATTTGTATTTACCTGATGCCAAGTGATATTGAGCACTTTTTCATGTGCCTGTTGGCCATTTGTATATCTTCTTTGCAGAAGTGCCTGTTCATGTTTTCTGCCCATTTCTTTATTGGATTATTTATTCTTCAGGTGTAGAGGTTGATAAGGTCTTTATAGACTTTGGATACTAGCCCTTTATCTGATATGTCATTTGCAAATATCTTCTCCCATTTTGTCAGTTTTTTTATTTTGTTGATTGTTTCCTTTGCTGTACAAAAGCTTTTGATCTTGATGACATCCCAATAATTCATTTTTACCTTTGCTTCCCTTGCCATTGGTGATGTTTCTAGGATGAAGTTGCGGGGGTTGAGGTCTAATAGGTTTCTGCCTCTGTTCTCCTCAAGAATTTTGATGGATTCCTATCTCACATTGAGATCTTTCTTCCATTTTGAGTCTATTTTTGTGTGTTGTGTAAAGAAATGGTCTAGTTTTATTCTTCTGCATGCAGCTGTCCAATTTTCCCAACATCGTTTGTTGAAGAGACTGTCTTTTTTTCCACTGGACATTGTTTACTGCTTTGTCAAAAATTAATTGACCATAGAGTTGAGGGTCCATTTCTGGGCTCTCTATTCTCTTCCATTGATCTGTGTATCTGTTTTTGTGCCAATATCATACTGTCTTGATGATGACAGCTTTGTAATAGAGCTTGAAGTCTGGAATTGTGATCCCTACAATATTGGTTTTCTATTTCAACATTCCTTTTGTTATTTGGGGTATTTTCTGGTTCCATATAAATCTTGGGATTTTTGTTCCATTACTTGGAAAAAATTGATGGCATTTTGATAGGTATTGCATTAAATGTGTAGAATATTTTAGGTAGCATAGACATTTTCACAATATTTGCTCTAATCCATGAGTGTGGAAAGTTTTCCCATTTCTTTGTGTCTTCCTCAATTTCTTTCATGAGTACTTTGTAGTTTTTAGAGTACAGGTTCTATGCCTCTTTGATTAGATTTATTACTAGGTATCTTGTGATTTGGGGTGCAATTGTAAATGAGATTGACTCCTTAATTTCTCTTTCTTCTGTCTTGTTCTTGGTGTATAGAAATGCAACTGAGTTCTGTGCATCGATTTTATATCCTGACACTTTACTGAATTCCTGTATGAGTTCTAGCAGTTTTGGAGTAGAGGCTTTTGGGTTTTCCAAGTATGATATCATCTGCAAAGAGTGAGAGTTTGAATTCTTCTTTGCTGGTTTGTTTATTTCTTTTTAATATCTGATAGCTGAGGCTAGGACTTCTAGTACTATGTTGAATAGCAATGGAGATAATACACAGCCTTGCCATGTTCTTGACCTTAGGGGAAAAGCTCTCAGTTTTTCCTCATTGAGAATGATATTCACTGTGGGTTTTTCATAAATGGCTTTGATGATATTGAGGTATGCATCTCTATCCCAACACTGTAAAGAATTTTGATCCAGAAATGATGTTGTACTTTCTTAAAATGCTTTGACAGCATCTATTGAGAGTATCATATGGTTCTTGTTCTTTCTTTTATTAGTGTATTATATCACATTCATTGATTTGTGGACATTGAGCCAAACTTGCAGCCTGGGAATAAATCCACTTGGTCATGGTGAATAACCCTTTTACTGTACTGTTGGATCCTATTGGCTATTATTTTGGTGAGAATTTTTGCATCTGTCTTCATCAAGGATATTGATCTGTAATTCTCCTTTTTTGAAGGAGTCTTTGTCTGGTTTTGGGATCAAGGTAATGCTGACCTCACAAAATGACTTTGGAAGTTGTCCTTCCATTTCTACTTGTTGGAACAGTTTCAGGAGAATAGGTATTAATTCTTCTTTAAATGTTTGGCAGAATTTTCTTGGGCAGCGGTCTGGCCCTATGTTTTTTTGTTTGTTTGTTTGTTTGTTTGTTTTTTAGCAGGGAGATTTTTGATGACTGCTTCAATCTCCTTACTGGCTATGGGTCTGTTCAGGTTTTCTATTTCTTCCTGGTTCTGTTTTGGTAGTTTATATGTCTCTAGGGATGCATCCATTTCTTCCAGATCATTAAATTTGCTGGTGTATATTTGCTCATAGTATGTTCATATAATTGTTTGTATTTCTTTAGGTTGGTTGTGATCTCTCCTCTTTCATTCATGATTTTGTTAATTTGGGTCCTTTCTCTTTTCTTTTTGTTAAGTCTGGCCAGGGGGTTACCAATTTTATTAATTCTTTCAAAGAACCAGCTCCTGGTTTCATTGATTTGTTCTACTTTTCTTTTGGTTTCTATTTCATTGATTTCTGCTCTGATCTTTATTATTTCTCTTCTCTTGCTGGGTTTAGGCTTTCTTTGCTGTTCTTTCTCCAGCTCCTTTAGGTGTAGGGTTAGGTTGTGTACTTGAGACCTTTCTTGTTTCTTGAGAAAGGTTTGTATTGCTATATACTTTCCTCTCAGGACTGCCTTTTCTGTGTCCCACAGATTTTGAACAGTTGTGTATGCATTATCATTTGTTTCCATGAATTTTTTCAATTCTTCTTTAATTTCCTGGTTGAAACTTTGATTCTTTAATAGAATGATCTTTAGCCTCCATCTATTTGAGTTCTTTCCAACTTTTCTCTTGTCATTGAGTTCTAGTTTCAAAGCATTGTGGTCTGAAACTATGCAGGGAATGATCCCAATCTTTTGGTACCAGTCAAGATCTGATTTGTGACTTAGGGTGTGATCTATTCTGGAGAATGTTCCGTGTGTACTGTAGAAAAATGTGTATTCTCTTGCTTTGGGATGGAATGTTCTGAATATATCTGTGATGTCCTTCTGATCCAGTGTATCATTTAAAAACCTTCATTTCCTTGTTGATCTTTTGCTTAGAGGATCTGTCCATGTCAGTGAAGGGAGTGTTAAAGTACCCTTCTATTATTGTATTATTATTATTTTTTAAAAGATTTTATTTATTTGTTTGACAGACAAAGATCAAAAGTAGGCAGAGAGAGGAGCAAGCAGGCTCCCTGCTGAGCAGAGAGCAAGATGCGGGGCTTGATCCCAGGACCCTGGGATCATGACCTGAGCTGAAGGCAGAGGCTTTAACCCACTGAGTCACCCAGGCGCTCTTATTATTAATGTGTTTCTTTGATTTTGTTATTTGTTGGTTTATACAATTGGCTGCTCCCATGTTACGGGCATAGATATTTAAAATTGGTAGATCTTCTTGTTGGACAAACCCTTTAAGTATGATATAGCGTCCTTCCCCATCTCTTATTATAGTTTTTGGCTTAAAATCTAATTTATCTAATATAAGGATTGCCATCCCAGGTTTTTGATTTGTTTCTGTTTTTTGTTTGTTTGTTTGTTTGTTTTTTCCATTGGCATGATAAATTGTTTTCCACCACCTCACTTTAAATATAAAGAGGACATTGGGTCTAAAACGAGTTTCTTATAGACAGCATATCAATGGATCTTGTTTTCTTATCCATTCTGATATCCTGTGTCTTTTGATTGGGGCATTTAGTCAATTTACATTCAGGGTAACTATTGAAAGATATGAATTCAGTGCCACTGTATTGCCTCTAAGGTGACTGTTACTGTATATTGTCTCTGTTCCTTTCTAGTCTGTTTCTTTTAGTCTCTTTCTTTGCTAAGAGGACCTCTTTCAATATTTTCTGTAGGGCTGGTTTGGTGTTTGAAAATTCTTTTAGTTTTTGTTTGCCCTGGAAGCTTTTTATCTCTCCTTTTTTCAATAACAGCCCAGCTGGATATAGTACTCTTGGTTGCATATTTTTCTCTTTTAGTATTCTGAATGTATCATGCCTGTCCCTTCCGGCCTGCCAGGTCTTGGTGGATAGGTCTTCTGCCAGTCTAATATTTCTACCATTTTTGTGTTACAGATCTCTTGTCAGAAGCTGCTTTCATGATTTTCTCTTTGTCACTGAGACTTATACGTTTTACTATTAGATGATGGTCTGTGGACCGATTTTTATTGACTTTGAAGTGGTTCTCTGTTCCTTCTGGGTTTGATGCATGTTCCCTTCACCAAATTAGGGAAATTCCGTACTATAATTTGCTCCAATATACATTTTTCCCCACTCTGTCTTCCTTCTTCTTCTGGGATCCCAATTATTCCAATATTGTTTTGGCTTATGGTTTCACTTACATCTCAAATTCTCCCCTTGTGGTGCAGTTGTTCTTTGTTTCTCTTTTTCTCAATTTCTTTATTCTCCATCATTTGGTCTTCTTTATCACTAACTCTCTCTTCTGCATCATTTATCCTAGCACTAAGAGTCTCCATTTTTTCTTATTGCACCTCATTAATAGCTTTTCATTTTTCAACTTGACTAGATTTTAGTTCTTTTATTTTTCCAGAAAGGGCTTTTATTTCTCTAGAATGGGATTTGCTAATATCTTCCATGCTTTTTTCAAGCCCAACTAGCACCTTGATAATTGTTGTTCTGAACTCGTTTTGACATGTTACTAATGTCCATATTGATTAGGTCCCTAGCCATCAGTACTGCCTCTTGTTATTTATTTATTTGAGGTGAGTTTTTCAGCCTTGTCATTTCATCCAGATAAGAATAGATGAATGAGAGAACAAAGTACTAAAAGGGTCATAGCAACCCCAGAAAAATACACACTAACCAAATCAGAACTTGGGGGAGAAGAAGGGGGGGAAATATATATATATATATATATATATATATATTAGACTCATGAGTGGAACAGGGCCACACACACTTGATTTTGGGTATATTTTGGTCTGTTAGAAGAAACCATCTTCCAAATTTTAAAGGAAGAAAGACTTATATATATATACAAAAATAAGGGTAAATATGATGAAGGGATGGAAAATGACTGTGAAGATGAACATATAAAAGAGGTTCTAGAAAAGCAATTGATAATATAAGAAGTTGGTTAAAAAAATAAAATAAAAGAGAAAAGAATGTGATCAAGCTGGAGATTAAAACAAAGCCATGCTCTAGATTTAGGGTATATTTTGATCTATCAGAAGAAACTTTATCTCAAAATTTTAAAGAAAGGAAAACGTATATGTATACAAAAAATAATGTCAAATGCAATGAAGGGATAGAATATGAATATAACAATGAAAATTTTTAAAAATTAAGTTATTGATAAAGTAATTAAAAATGTTAAAATAGGATGAAGGAAAATTTTTAAAAAATAGAGTAAGAGGGATTCCTGGGTGGCTCAATTGGTTAAGCAGCTGCTTTCGGCTCAGGTCATGATCCCAGCGTCCTGGGATCGAGTCCCACATCAGACTCCTTGCTCAGCAGGGAGCCTGCTTCTCCCTCTGCCTCTGCCTGCCATTCTGTCTGCCTGTGCTCGCTCTCTCTCCCTCTCTCTTTCTGACAAATAAATAAAATCTTTAAAAAAATAGAGTAAGAAAAAAATAAAATTTAAAAGATTTAACTTTGCAAGACTAAAGAATCATGTGAAAAGCCATGAATTCTATATGCTGTATTCCTATATTTCTGAAGTTTTGCAGTTCTCATTGATAGGTGAACTTGGTCTTGGCTGGATGTTCTTGTTGATCTTCCAGGGGAGGGGCCTGTTATACTGATTCTGAAATGTCTTTGATGCAGGTGGAATTACACCACCCTTGCCGGGAGCCAGGCTAAGGGGGCTGGTTCAGAGAGCGAATCTGCTCCGTTTCATTCTTGGTAGCTTTTGTTCCATGAACACTCCCCGTACAGCTTTGGAAGAAGAGAATGAAGATGACAGGCTCCCAATCTCCAGCCTAGAGGAGCTGAGAGCTCAGGCTCCCACTCATCAGTTCACCCTCAGAGAAAAGAAGTCAGTCACTCTCATCTCCCTAATCTCTGGCTGCACTCTGTGCTCACCCCGACCATGGCTTAGCATTTCTACCTCTGGTGCAGCCTAGAGGAGTTGAGAGCTCAGGATCCCACTCATCAGTTCACCCTCAGAGTAAAGAAGTCAGTCACTCTCATCTCCCTAATCTCTGGCTGCACTCTGTGCTCACCCAGACCATGACTTAGTATTTCTACCTCTGGTGCACGGCCTCATTTGGAGTCTCCAAAACTAGCATATTCCTGCAGAGTACTCCCACACTGCTCTTCTTAGAGGAGGAAGGAGGGGATCTCTCCAGATCTGCCAGTTGTGGGGTCCCTGATCAAAGAGTAATGGTCTGAATGTGCCTTGGATCAATGTTTAAGGTAACCCTGAGCTGACAGCCCACTCCTTGGCTCTGTCTCTGCAACCAGCTTCCCCACTCTGGTACCTGGGACCTCTGCCACACTCAGGTACCCCGGGTCTTTCTGTGGCCCAATGTGTCCTGAAACCACATGTCCCCACAAGGGCTCCACCCATGCTTAGTTTCTCTAGCAATGTCCCTCAGTGGAGCAGACTTCCAAAAGTTCCTGTATTGTGCTCTGCTGATCTACACTTTCCTGGAGCTGGCGCTACCCCTGTGGTCTCTCTTCCCATATATTGCCACAGATTCACTTCTCCACACATCCTACCTTCCAGAAAGTGGTCTATTTTCTGTTCCTAGAATTGCTGCTCTTCTTCTCTTCAATCTCCTGTTGAGTTTGTAGGTGTTCAGAGTGGTTTGATAATTACCTAGCTGAACTCCTGGTTCCTGATGATATTTAAGTGGTGATATTTAGATCTCCTACTCCTCCACCATTTTGCTCTCTCTGGAGAAATTATATGATTTAACACTTATTACTTGATACAACAGAGTTTCCTATGGGTACTCTTTAAAAACTTGTTTTTCTCTTTATTTTATAGAAATTGGTCTTTTATATTTTTCTATCTATATTGGGGTAGTTTTGGTAAGTTGAAGATCCTGAATTTTTTGATATCTAGAATCGTGTCTTTTTTATTTTATTTTCTGAGATCTTAACATGGAGTTACTGAAAAATGAGAGTTTTCAATAATTGTGTATGGTGTATTTTTTTCACCTGTAGCTGATCAGAGAAGATTCTGGGCCCATACCACCACCAGATCTTCAACTTTGTAATGGAGTGATCATGAGATCTAAAAATGCACATGGCCAAAAATTAGAGAAGTTGAAGGAGGAAATATTCCATCTGGAGGAGCAGCTGGCTTGACTTGGCTGCCCTTTGTTAACAACTTAAGTCAGAAGATAAGTGAAAACATGTGTGATCTCCATAGCACTACGATCATGAAATAGATGTTTGATGTGTCACTTGCACCTTCCAAATCCCATGTAAAATATCCCTCTCAATCACAGAATCTAAGACCAAAAGAACATATTGAAAGTCACTGACATGTCTTTAGGGGTTTCCCATGAAATGGTCCAAGCAGATAAACTTATAGTAAAGTATATGGAGAGCAAACTACAGATATTTTCTGAAAGCAGTCAGTATTTTAGAGACCACTGATTTAATGGGGGACTATAGAAAAGCATCTGACATCCCAGAAAATAATCTAACCTGACTGATAAGATGGAGACCAAAACAAAACACAAAATAATACAACTAAACACACACACACACACACACACACACACACACACTACTTGGAGAAACAATGTACACAGAAAAAAAAATGTCAAAAAAGAAACTATATTATAGTTAATATTCTTAGGGATATTAGAGATATATTATATCAGTAAATCAAGAATAACATGGTAATGGGGTGCCTGGGTCTTCCTTCTGTTCAGATCTTGCTTCTAGAGTACTGGGATCAAGGCCCGCATCAGCCTCCCAGCTAAGAGGGGAGCTTGCTTCACCCTCTGCCCCTCCCTCACTCTTATGCACCCCCCAAATAAATAAAATCTTTAAAAAATTGCATGCTATTAAAAAAAATTTAAAAAGGAAAAAAACACTGGATTTTTTTTTTAAATGCTACAATTGAGGTACCTCTAAACTGGAAAACCCAACAAATGAACTTTAGTTTATTTGATAGACATTTGATTAATATTAAATAAATTGTGGTATGTCCATATCATAGTAAGCCACTAAGAAATTAAAATATTGATACATGAAATGACTTGAGTGTATTTCAAGAGTGTATTTCATTGTGCTGAGTGAGAAAACCAGTATTTTTCTTTCTTTTAGAGAGAAAGGGATATAGGAAGGGAATGGGGGTTGTGGTGGGGGGCATCAGAAGAAGAAGGAGAGAGAGAAACCTAAGCCGGTCCCATGCACAATTCAAAGCCTGATTCAGAGGTCGATCTCATGGCCCTGAGATCATAACCTGAGCTGAAATCAAGAGTTGGATGCTTAACCAACTGAACTACTCAGGTCCCCTTAGGAAGCCATTTTTAATTACCCAGGTGGAACTCCTGGGTAATAAATAAGTAAATCTTTAAAAAAGAGGGGAGGAGGGAAATGCCTGGCATGTTGGTGATTTGACCAGGGAGACAGCTGTACACTAGATGGAAACCATACCATTCATATTGTATCAGGACAGAAAGATCCAGAAGATAATTTTTCAAAGAGACTGAAATCCACAGAATACCTGAAATGCCCAAATATTCAGAGAAAAATTTTATTATGACACACATTTTCAAACACATGCACAAAATGATAGAATAGTACAGTTGTTCTCTTTGTACCTTTCACTCAGTTTCAACGTTTATTAATATGCTGTGATTTTTGTTGTTACTATTCACCTCATTTCTTTTGTTTTTTTAAGATGAAGCAATGCATTTTCTTTTTTTTTAATTTTAATTCCAGTATAGTAGACAAATAGTATCGTGTTAGTTATTAGATTCAGGTATACAATGTAGTGGTTTGACAATTCGATACATTACTCAGTACTCATCACAATAAGTATACTCTTAATCCCCTTTATCTATTTCACCCATTCCTTCAGCTGCCTCCCTTCGTAACCAGCAGTTCATTCTCTATATCATTAAGAGTCTGTTTTTTGAGTTGTCTCTTTTTCCTTTGTTCATTTGCTGCTGTTGTTATTACTTTTTCTTAAATTGCACATATGAATGAAATCATATGGTATTTGTCTTTCTTTGACTGGTTTATTTCACTTTTAGCATTATATTTTCTAGAGCCATCCATGTTGTTATAAGTGGTAAAATTTCATTGTTTTTCATGGTGGAATAATACTCCCCTGTGTATAAATACTACATCTTCTTTATCCATCCATCCACTAATGGACAGTTGGAAGGGTTCTATAATTTGGCTAATGTAAGTAATGCTACAGTAAACATAGGGGTGCATATATCTTTTCAAATTGTGTTTTAATATTCTTTTGGAAAACACCCAGTGAAATAATTAGATAAGATGATAGTTTTATTTTTAATTTTCTGAGTAAATTCCATACTGTTTTACCATACTGGCTGTATCGGTTTGCATTCCCACTAACAGTGCATGAGGGTCCCTTTTTCTCTACATTATCACCAGTATTTGTTATTTTATGTATTTTTTATTTTAGCCATCCTGATGGGTGTGAGGTGATATAACATTATAGTTTTGATCTTCATTTCCTGTTAATTACTTATATTGAGCATCTTTTCATGTGTTTACTGGCAATCTCTGTCTTCTTTGGTGAAACGTCTTTTAATGTCTTCTGCCCATTTTTAATTGAATTATTTGGTTTTATCAGATATATCATTTGCAAATATCTTCTCCCATTCAGTAGGCTGTGTTTTAGTTTTGTTTATCATTTTCTCTGCTGTACAGAGACTATTAATTTTGATGTGGTCTGAATACTTTATTCTTACTTTTGTTTTCTTTGCCTCAGGAGACTTATCTAGAAAATTTTTGCTATGCCCTATGTCAGAGAAATTATGGTCTGTGCTCTCTTCCAGGATTTTTATGGTTTCAGGTCACATTTAGATCTTTAATCCATTCTGAGCTTATTTTTGTGTATAGTGTAAGAAAGTGATCCAGTTTCATTATTTTGGATGTAGCTGTTCAGTTTTCCCAACACTATTTTTTTTTTTGAGAGAATTTTCCCATTTTATATTCTTGCCTCATTTGTCAAAGATTAATTAATGCTATAATCTTGGTTTTATTTTTGAACTTTCTGTTCTATTCCATTGATCTATGTGTCTGTTTCTGTGCTGGTACCATAGTTGTTTTGATTACTACACCTTTGTAGTATATCTTGAATCTGGAATTGTGATACTTAGAGTTTTGTTCTATTTCAAGATTGCTTTGCCTATTTCAGGGTCCTTGTGGTTTCATACAAATATTAGGATTGTTTATTCTAGTTCTGTGAAAAATGTTGTTGGTATTTTGATAGAGACTGAATTAAATCTGTAGATTGCTGTGGGTATTATGGACATTTTAACCATATTTGTTCTTCTAATCCATGAGCATTGAATATCTTTGTATTTGTGCAGTCTTCAATTTCTTTCATTAATGTTTTATATTTTTCATAGTACAGGCCTTTTACCTTTTTGGTTAAATTTATTCCTAGATATTTTATTATTTTGGTGAAATTATAAATGAGATTTTAAAAAAAAATTCTCTTTCTGTACCTTCATTATTAGTGTATAAGAATGCAATGGATTTCTGTGTATTGATTTTGTGTCCTGTGACCTTACTAAATTTACTTGTCAGTTCTAGTAGTTTTTAGGTGAACTCTTTAAGGTTTTCTATATATAGTATCATGTTCTCTGCAAATACTGAAATTTTACTTCTTCCTTAATAACTTAGATGATTTTAATTTCTTTTTCTTGTCTGATTGCTATGGTTATGTTGACTAAAGTGGTGAGTATGGACATTCTTGCCTTGTTCCTGATCTTAGGAGAAAATGGTCACATTTTCCCCATTAGGCATGATATTAGCTGTTGATTTTTTACGTATAGACTTTAGTATGTTGACTTATATTCCCTCTAAACATACTTTGTTAGGTTTTTTGTTGTTCCTGTTTTTGTTTTGTTTCTGTTAATGTGTGATATATGTGTGAGCAGGTGGGGAGGGGCAGAGAGAGAGGGAGAGAGAGAATCTCAAGCAGACTCGATGTAAGTCCAAAGCCAGGCATGGGACTCAATCTCACAACTCTGAGATTATGACTTACCCTGAAATCAAGAGTTGTAAGCTCAACCAGTTAAGCCACTCACATACCCCAAAATTATGCTCTTGTGTTTTGTGTGTGTGTGTGTGTGTGTGTGTGTGTGTGTATTGCATGCTTTTTCTGCATCTATTGAAAATACCATATGATTTTTAATCCTTTATTTTAATTGATATGATATGATTGATTTGCAATATTGAATCACTCTTGCATCCCAGGAATAAATCCCACTTGATCATGGTGAATGATTTTTTTAATATATTATTAGATTCAGTTTGCTAATATTTTGCTGAGGATTTTTGCATCTAGGTTCATCAATGATATTAGCCTATTTATTTATTTATGTCTTTATTGTTTTGGAATCAGGTCAATGGTGACTTCATAGAATGCATTTCAAAGACTTCCTTCCTCTTCTCTTTTTGGAATAGTTTGATAAGAATAGGTATTAATAATTCTTTAAGTGTTTGATTGATTTGCCTTTTAAGCCATCTGGTCCTGGACTTCTGTTTCAAGTTCTTTGAAAATGGATTCAGTTTCATTGCTGGTCAGGAGTCTGTTCAAATTCTCTTTCTATTCCTCATTCAGTTTTGGGGAGTTATATGTTATTAGGAATTTTTCCATTTCTTCTAGGTTGTCCAATTTGTTGGCATATAATTTTTCATGATATTTTCTAATGATCCTTTAAATCCCAGTGGTGTTGGTTGTTATTTCCCCTCTTTCATTTCTTATTTTCCTTATTTGAGTCCTCTTTCTTTCTCTAAGTCCCGCTAAAGGTTTATCAATTGTGTGGATCTTTTCAAAGAACTAATTTCTGGTTTCATTGATCTGTTCTACTTTTTCTTTCTTTGTTTCTATTTTGTTTATCTCTGCTTAATCTTTATTATTTTCTTCCCTCTAGTGGTTTGGGGTTTTGTTTGTTCTTTTTTTAGTTTCTTTAGGTTTAAGGAGAGGTCATTTATTTAAGTTTTTTCTTACTTTTTGAGTCAGGATTGTATTGCTATAAACTTCCCTGTTAGACCAACTTTTGCTGTATCCCAAAGATTTTGAAACATTGTGTTTTCATTTTCATTTTTCTTCATGTATTTCTTGATTTCCTCTTAGATTTCTTGGTTGACCCATTCATTGTTTAGTAGAAACTTATTTAACTTCCATGTATTTACCCCCACCCCCAGCAAGTTTTTTCTTGTGTTTGGTTTCTAGTTTCATAGCATTGCAGTTGGAAAAGATGTGACTTAAATCTTTTTAAATTTGTTGAAACTTGTTTTATGGACTAATATGTTATCTATTCTGGAGAATGTCCCACGTGCACTTGATAACAATTTGTATGAATATGCTGTTTTAGCATGTTATGTTCTGCATATATCTGTTAGATCCATCTGGTCCAATGTGTCATTCAAAACTATTGTTTCCTTGTTGATTTTCTGTTTGAATGATTTATCCATTGATGTAAGTAGGGTGTTAATGTCACCTACTATTACTGTATTATTATCAGTTCCATCCTTTAATAGCTCTTTTTGTATTTGGATATTCTCATGTTGGATGCGTAAGTATTCACAATTTTTCTATCTTGTTGGATTTTTTTTTCTTTTTGATCATATAGCGTCCTCTTTTGTCTCTTCTTACAGTCTTTGTTTTAAAGTCATCTTGTTTAATATGAGAATTGCTACCCTGGCTTTCTTCTCACATTGTTTTGGATGATACATAATTTTCCATCCCTTCACTTTCAGTCTGCATGGGTCTTTAGATTGGAAATGAGTCTCTTATTGGTAGCATATAGATGGGTCTTCCTTTTCTATTATGAGACATTTTAAAGACAAACTGTGTACTGATGATTTTATTACTACTACCCTAGTACATGTTTCTTTTTTCTTATTTTTTATTTATATATATATTATTTATTTATTTATTTTCAGCATAACAGTATTCATTGTTTTTTTACCACACCCAGTGCTCCATGCAATCCATGCCCTCTATAATACCCACCACCTGGTACCCTGACCTCCCACCCCCCGCCCCTTCAAAATCCTCAGAATGTTTTTCAGAGTCCATAGTCTCTCATGGTTCACCTCCCCTTCCAATTTCCCCCAACTCCCTTCTCCTCTCTATCTCCCCATGTACTCCATGCTATTTATTATGCTCTACAAATAAGTGAAACCATATGATAATTGACTCTCTCTGGCTTGACTTATTTCACTCAGCATCATCTCTTCCAGTCCTGTCCATGTTGCTTCAAAAGTTGGGTATTCGTCCTTTCTGATGGAGGCATAATACTCCATAGTGTATATGGACCACATCTTCCTTATCCATTCGTCCGTTGAAGGGCATCTTTGTTCTTTCCACAGTTTGGCGACCGTGGCCATTGCTGCTATAAACATAGGGGTACAGATGGCCCTTCTTTTCACTACATCTGTATCTTTGGGATAAATACCCAGTAGTGCAATTGCAGGGTCATAGGGAAGTTCTATTTTTAATTTCTTGAGGAATCTCCACAGTGTTCTCCAAAGAGGCTGCACCAACTTGCATTCCCACCAACAGTGTAAGAGGGTTCCCCTTTCTCCACATCCCCTCCAACACATGTTGTTTCCTGTCTTGCTAATTTTGGCCATTCTAACTGGTGTAAGGTGATATCCCAATGTGGTTTTAATTTGAATCTCCCTGATGACTAATGATGATGAACATTTTTTCATGTGTCTGATAGCCATTTGTATGTCTTCATTGGAGAAGTGTCTGTCCATATATTCTGACCATTTTTTGATATGATTGTCTGTTTTGTGTGTGTTGAGTTTGAGGAGTTCTTTATAGATCCTGGATATCAACCTTTTGTCTGTACTGTCATTTGCAAATATCTTCTCCCATTCCATGGGTTGCCTCTTTGGTTTTTTTTGACTGTTTCCTTTGCTGTGCAGAAGCTTTTGATTTTGATGAAGTCCCAAAAGTTTATTTTTGCTTTTGTTTCCTTTGCCTTTGGAGACATATCTTGAAAGAAGTTGCTGTGGCTGATATCGAAGAGATTACTGCCTATGTTCTCCTCTAGGATTCTGATGGATTCCTCTCTCACATTGAGGTCTTTTATCCATTTTGAGTTTATCTTTGTGTATGGTGTAAGAGAATGGTCGAGTTTCATTCCTCTACATATAGCTGCCCAGTTTTCCCAGCACCATTTATTGAAGAGACTGTCTTTTTTCCACTGTATACTTTTTCCTGTTTTGTCAAAGTGGTGGGGTCTTTGCCTGGTTTGGTGATCAAGAGTCTGGAGTTTTCCTTCTGCTTCAATTTTTTGAAACATCTTCAGGAGAATAGGTATTATTTCTTCTTTGAATGTTGGTAGAATTCTCCAGGGAATTCATCAGTCACTGGATTCTTGTATTTTGGGAGGTTTTTGATCTCTTCTTTAATCTCGTTACTACATATTGGTCTATTCAGGTTGTCCGTTTATTTCTGATTCAGTTTTGGAAGTTTCTGTTTCCAGGAATGCATCCATTTCATCTAGGTTGCTTGACTTATTGGCATATAACTATTGATAGTAATTTCTAATGATTGTTTCTATTTCCTTGGTGTTAGTCATGATCTCTCCCTTTTCATTCATGATTTTGTTAGTTTTGGTCCTCTCTTATTTCTTTCTGATTAGTTTGGCCAGCAGGTTATCAATCTTATTGATTCTTTCAAAAAACCAGCTTCTAGTTTCATTGATGTGTTCTATCGTCTCTCTAGTTTCTATCCCATTGATCTCTGCTCTAATCTTGATTATTTATCTTCTTGTGTGTGAGGTTGGCTTAATTTGTTGTTGATTCTCCAGTTCTTTAAGGTGTAAAGAGAGCTGGTGTTTTCTGGATTTTTCAATTTTTTTGAGTGAGGTTTGGGTGGCTATGTATTTCCCCCTTAAGATTGTCTTTGCTGTATCCCATAAGTTTTGTACTGATGTGTCTTCATTCTCATTGGCTTCCATGAATTGTTTAAGTTCTTCTTTGATTTCCTGGTTGATCCAAACATTCTTAAGCAGGGTGGTCTTTAGCTTCTAAGTGTTTGAATTCCTTCCATACTTTTTCTCATGGTTGAGTTCCAGTTTCAAAGCACTGTGGTCTGAGAATACGCAGGGAAGAGCCTCAATCTTAACATATCAGTTGAGCCCTGATTTGTGACCAAGTATGTGGTTTATTCTGGAGAAATTTCCTTGTGTGCTCAAGAAGAATGAGTATTCTGTTCTTGTCTGGTGGAATGTTCTATATGTATCTATGAGGTCCATCTAGTCCAATGTGTCATTCAATGTTCTTGTTTCTTTATTGATTTTCTGCTGGATGATCTCTCTATTATTGAAAGTGGCATGTTAAGATCCCCTACTATTAATGTATTCATATCAATACTCTTTATCTTGATTAACAGTCTTATGTATTTGGCTGCTCCCATTTTGGGGGCATAAATATTTACAACTGTTAAATCTTGGTGTTTAGACACTTTAAGAATGATGTAGTGTCCTTCTTTATCTCTGACTATAGTTTTTAGTTTAAAATCTAATTTATCTGATATAAGAATCACTACCCCAGCTTTCTCTTGAGGTCCATTGGCATGAAATATGCTTCTCCATCCCTTCACTTTCAGTCTGGATGTATCTTTGGGTTCCAAAGGGGTCTCTTGTAGACAGCATATGGATGGGCCCTGTCATTTTATCCAATCTGCAACACTGCATTGTTTTATGGGAGCATTTTGGCCATTCACATAGAAAGTGATTATTGAAAGATATGTTTTTATTGACATCATGTTGCCTGTGAAGTCCTTGTTTCTGTAGATTATCTCTGTAAATTTCTGTTCTATGCCACTCTTGGGTTCTTTCTTCTTTTACAGAACCCCCATTAATATTTCTTGTACTGCCAGCTTGGTGGTCACATACTCTTAAACCTTGCTAGTCTTAGAAGCTCTTTATCTCACCATCTATTTTGAATGTCAGCCTTGCTTTATAAAGTAATCTTGGCTGCATGTTCTTCTCATTTAGTGCCTTGAATGTGTC
Source organism: Mustela nigripes (assembly GCF_022355385.1). Taxonomy (NCBI): domain Eukaryota; kingdom Metazoa; phylum Chordata; class Mammalia; order Carnivora; family Mustelidae; genus Mustela; species Mustela nigripes. Next base: position 107,231,243 of record NC_081559.1, read on the forward strand.
TTTCCAGCCCTTTCTGGCCTTCCATGCTTCTGTGGACAGGTTTAACCTTATTCTGATGGACCTTCCTCTGTACTTAAGGATTCTCTTCCCCCTAGCTGTGCTTAAGACTTCCTGTCTGAAACTATCATTCATGAATTTCACAATTAAGTGTCTGGATGTGCAAAAAACAGATCTGGGGATCCAGATCTCAGGGTTTTGCAAGTTGCTGCCAGCCCCAGAGATCTCAACCAGAGATAGTGCACTGAGTTTTTAAGCCTGGGCTGGGAGTGTTCAGACTCTCACCAGGACTTAGAGGCCATTGGCTAGTGGCCACACAGAGTTCTGTCAGGCATAGGTGGGGAGCATGGTTCAGACCCCAGTCAAGCAGTGCACATTCAGAATGCAAAAGGCTGTTGTTTTAGAGAGCACTGGCTGGTGTCCACATCAGACTCCATAGTGCGCGCTGGCAGGAGTATGCCTACCTGAGTAGTGGTGCAAGCAGCAGAAATCTGGGGACTCAGGGACTACTGCCTGTAGGCTTCACTGCACTCTCTGGCATGGGTGGTTGCCACTGGTGGCCATCCTAAGTCTGTGGGCTTAGGCCCATGCCTGTGACAGCCCAATTCTACCAGTTGCCTCTTAATATCTTTTGCTCTTGTTGAGTGCTTTTAATAAGACTCCAAGTTAATCATGGTCCCCAATCACAGGGCACTCTTTATTGGGGTATTACTTTCTGTAGGTCACTTTTAGTGGCTCCCTCCCCCTTCTGTTTATTGTCTGATATCAGTCCGATCATTCCCATTCTGCTTTACCTCTCTACTGATGTCTTCTGCCCCCTTAGAGATCCAGAAGTGTATAATCCTACATATCAGGCTGATTTCATGGGTCTTCAGAGTGTTCTGGTAGATAATTAGTTCACTTTGGGGGACCAGTTGAAACAAGATCTTCTTCTTCTCTGCCATCTTGCCCCTCCTCCTCCAAAATTTAAAATGTAAACATCCAGAAAGTTTTAACTTTCATCTCTGTCCCTTCTCCCCCATTCTTCCTTTCTCTCCTTAGGTATCCATCTATATTAGTTGTTACATGAATATTTTGGGAGGCATTTTAGAGATTTGGTAGTGAATTAGGAGTTAAATTTGTGACCAATACATAGACAACTAGACAAATGGGAGAATAATGCAGTTATTAATTATGAGAAAAATTACATTTGTTTCATAAAAGGAAAATTAATCACATTGTAAGATTTGTTATTTGTGAGTGGCTTGGATGTTGTCACATCACTGTAAACAGTAACCACTAATCAAACTAAAATTATAATGCAACTATATTTGAGGTATGGGGGATAGAAAGTTCTTTGAATGTGGGGGGTTAAGTAAAAGCCAAATTATTATCTTTGTGTTGATAAGTAAAAAACATAACCTATATAAATGAAAAAAAAAATCAAGAAGTAGCAGTTTGGACATGCTATTCAGAGATACAAATAGTTAATACCAAAAGAATGAACTAAGAACTAAAAGTCATCATCTTTGCAGGAGGTAGGACTTGTTGGTTTTTCATAAGGATCCTTGGGATTATCTTGAGTATCTCTTTGAATCCTTACTAGTTGTATAAGGTAGGCTCTTTTTTATACTTATAGCCCCATGATAAAATTAATTATTTGAGAGTTTATTAACTATGTATTGCTACATAATGACTTATAACAAAACTTGACATCTGAAAACAACATATTATTACCTCATATTTTCCCTGGGTTCTTGAAATTTAGCTGGGTGTTTCTGGTTCAATCTCTCCTGGAGTTGCAATTAAGATGTTAGCTAATACTGCAGTCATGTTGGTGTTTGACTGTGGCCGTCTGCTTCAGAGCTCACTCACATGGCATACCCAGAAGCCTCCAAGCTCATTCATGTGGACCTCTTCCTACAGCAGCCTCAGACCAGAGCAGTTGGCTTCTCTGACAGCAAGTAATCTAGCAACACTCAAGATGGAAGCCATCACCTTTTTAAAATCTAGTCTTGGAAATGACATCTATTACCTCTGTCATAATCTGTTAGAGGCACATCCATAAGTCTAGCCTACACTCAAGTTGATGAACTTCAGGAACAAAATATGAATTCAAGATGAGTTATCTTAGAGGTTGTGTACCACAGGAGAAGTGGCTTCTCCCAGTTCCCATAAGTGAGTGTAAGCGGTAGCCTGATTTCAGGGCTCACAGTTATTAACCACTATGTAACCCCCACATTGTTGCCTGTGTGGTATTTACTCTGCATGTGAAAGCAGCACCTCCTTTCACACCGCCACCATCTTGGAAATGAAGGGGTGGTGAGAGGGATAACGCACATAAGAGCTGACTCTCTTATGTTTGGTACGCACCCAGGTGTGTCAGGTTTGAGCAAACAGAAATGAGCTATATGTTATGCTTTGTATCTGAGATGCAAACTATAGCCTCTGGTTCAGAAAGTGTGCATGACTGCAAGAGAGAATTATAGGAGTACACAGATAACCTTGAATTCACTCTAATTTATGAAAAAGTCAAACCCTCTCAAGCTTTAGAACTTTATTGGTAATGAATTATCTGAGGCACCCCTTACACTTGATCATGACAAAGTGCGGCTTCATATTTTTGGGATGGGGCATTAGTCACAGGGGCATGTTGGCTAAGGTGAGGAGTTGGTGCTATATCTTTAAAGTCTTTGGGAGCCATTGAAGTGTTTTAAGCATGGGGGAATGACATAATTGGATATGTACTTGCTGCTCTGAGCTATACCATTTTGTCTAAAACATCAGATGACATTCTACATTCTCATGCATGAGACAGCAGATGCCTCCTTTACACGTCACCAAATTCATTCATGTTACTGTAATGAGATTTATAAATTTCTCATATCTGCATATCGGTCAAAGTACCCTATCTCAAGGCACCCATGTCTGTCTCTTTCTGTGCACATAACCACCTGTGTGGCTACAGCCAGGCCGTGAGCTTTCTGTGGCACAGAGTGATTGCCTCACTCATGGTCTGTTGTCAGGTGGCAACCACACTATTGACACATGTTAGAAACACAATGAATATTGTTAAGTCAAATAGACTCAACTTAGTTGGACACCTGCTCTGTTTTAGGTACTGTATTGAGCTCTGGATATAGAGAAGTAAGATAATGTCATTTTATTTTATTAATAAAAAAGTCATGATCATATATATTCATTCAGTCTTCATCCATTCATCAAACATTTTTGAACTTCTCTGAATGTGGCATTGTGCCAGGTGTTGGAACACAGCATCACACAGCACAGGGCCATTGCTCTTACAGTTTCCATGACCACTGTTGGGGACAGAACAGCATATGATGATCCTAGCTCATTACACTCTGTGGGTACAGAGTAAGGGCTCATATGTCAGCAGAGAAAAGGGCCAAAATTGACAGAAGGGGAGACTTTTTGGAGGAACTAACATCTGAGTGGTTCAGAAGAATGGATGCTAGGAGGAATGGATGTGTGACTCCACCAAGTATTGGGAGACTGGATTGCTAAGACCTGGGTAAGGGGAGTGGGAAATGAAGGCTATAGAAGGGGGTGGAATCAATAGTGAAAGTAAGCGATTAGTAGGAGTTACTGATCCCTCCAGAGTGATATCCAGAACCAAGCAAAGCTTCATGTCTGCTGTCTTTGTGTCTTTTCAGCCCTCTACGAGCAATCCTGTGAGGTGTACAGGCACCAAGGGAACACAGCTGGTTTCTTCTACATCGACTCTGATGGCAGCGGGCCACTGGGACCCCTCCAAGTGTATTGCAACATCACAGGTAAGGATCAGAAACCCCATTCATACTTAACCTAGCTATGGGATGGTACAAAGCAAAGGGAAGACAACAGGAAGAAGACATTCATAAATAAAAAAATTAGAGAACCAATTTCTGTGGTGGGGGGTGGTATTTAAGTAAGTAATAGACATTAACAGCTGGGTTACCTTCATGAGAGAGGAAGTTAATGGTCTTGATCACACTCCGTCAAATCAAGAATTAACTCTGAGGTATTTTCTTTAGAACTTGCCAAGGACGTTTTCTCTCTTAAAACTCTTTTAAAACTAAACAAACAAAAAAACAAAACTCAAAATCAATAAGGAGCCCTGACTCAGGGAGTGGGAAAGTATGATTCGTGTCTGGCCCTGAGGATGGTGTGAATCAGATATGCTCTCTGAGCTTCAGCTGTTCATCAGTGAAATGGGAAAAGTAGTTCCTTCCTCCCAGAGTTGAAAATGAGATACAATCATGAATATCAGAGGAATTGGTCAGGCTACTTATCCAATAGATGCTTAGTAAGAAAAGTGAGCTATTTGCATTTTCCTGGCCACTCCTTTCTAAAGTGCACAAAGACATAGTAAGAATTAATTATTGCATGGATTTAGAAACAATATACGATCACTAAATTATTCTGAAAAATAATTCTTCAAAGCCAAAACCTGATGTAATAGTTCCTTAAAAATACAGCAGTGCAAGTACCCTCTCCATTGTGAGTGTCATTAATTAGCACATACACATTTTTGTGTGTTTGTTTCAAGCACTGGCCTTTAGAAATGACAACAGAATCATGTAATAAAGCAGAAAAGTAAGGAGGGTATTAAGACTCATTGAGTCCTCAGGCTTCCTTGCAACAAGGCAAGCACATTCACCAAGCTCTTTCTGTAGCCACAGGGTGCCCGGGGCACTGAAGACACACAGAGAATTAAGACACAGCCACTCTCATTTGTGAGGCCGTAGTATCAGGGAAAATGTCATGCAATATCGCAGGTAGAAAAGCAAAAAAAGCATTTCAAAACTGGTGATTACGGGCACTTACCGATTTGTTCTTCTGGATACAAACAACCACACTTCTTCTGTAGAATATGTTAGTTACACAGAATTAGATGCATTTCATTGCATTTCCTTAATAATTCATCTCTCCAAATTGCATATGTGCTGGCTGCTTCTCAACTTCCCTATATCATAATTAGAAATTATGTTATAGTAAACTGTAGTGTTAACCTATGGGTGAAGAACTAATTTTCTCTGTGTATCTTGAGTATTTTCAAGATGGAATTAACACACGGAACTCCAGTGATTCTTGTTAACAATTTAGACTTTCTAGTTTAAGAAATTCAAATTCAGTAAATGCCCTGTTACCCACTTTGGGAGCTGAACTGAGATTTACAAATACCATCTCTTGCACTCCTCACAATAAAAACCTGAGGTAGATATTTTTATCTCTATCTTACATAGAAAGAAAGAGAATATGAGATTTTCATGACTTGCTCAAAGTAATAAATACTGGGACTAATAGTCGAGACTCAGGAAGCAAAGAAAACCTTCTGGTGCAGTAATAATTTATATCACTCAAAGATTAATTGGGTACTTTGCATTGCTTATGTTTTGCTTTTGTTATAAAATAAGTCAATATTAATTATAGAAAATTTAACGAAAAAAGCAAGATCTGAAGAGATTGTTAAAGTCACCTTTAAACCACAATCGACAGATTACTACTGTTATTTTATTATATGGATTTCCTTGGGATTTTTTTTTTTTTCTGTGAATGTGTATGTGTGTCTCTTCTATGAGTGCATATATTTTTATTTATTTATTTTTTATGTGTGTGTGTGTGTTTTTTTAAGGTTTTATTTATTTATTTATTTGTTTGTTTGTTTATTTATTGGACAGAGAGAGAAAGAGAGAGATAACAAGTAGGCAGGGCAGCAGGCAGAGAGAGAGGACAAAGCAGGCTCCCCACTAAGCAGAGAGCCTGATGTGGGGCTTGATCCCTGAACCCTGAGAACATGACCTGAGCCAAAGGCAGAGGCTTAACCCACTGAGCTACCCAGGTGCCCGTATTTCTAAATATATATTTTAAAATCATGAATTTAATAGATAAGCATAGACTTGCCCTTATGTCATTAAAATATATTTTGAGATCAAATATATACATTAAATCGGCCTTAAATTATTAAACTCTTCAAAATAATATAAGCACAGTGACAAGGAGGGTATAATTGATTCATAGGTCTCATTTACATGGCGCTTCCTGCCACTTTAAAAAGACTACCTTTCAGGCTTATGTATGATATTTTGTCCAGGAATGGCTAAAGAGGAATGCTTACGTGTATTTAAATTTGCTATTTTGCTGATGTGATACTGAAAGAATGGGGAGCTTGGAATCTTGTCCTGGACTTCATAGGCTTGGTAATACATGACTGGGGATTTCTTTTACATATGCTGTTTTGGTTACATGTAGTTGTGGAGCATCGGTTTTGCTTTTGATTTGTTTTTGTTTTTCTAGAAGAACTATAAAAATAAAAACAAACCTTCTGTACAAGCTAAATTTCATAATTCTCATATTTAACTGACACCCATTTTAATACATAAACATCATGATGATCAAACACATATTTTTGTATTTATAATTGTTACTTGTTCTTAAATAGGAGTGACTTGTGACACCAGTGTAGGTATAACAAAGTGACCCAGGGAAGAGAGAGAAGGAGGGAGAAAGGGAATGGACAATCGGAACTGAGGGAACAGAACAGTGTGCAGTGGGGTGGGAGAGTGACTTGTTCTGTGTTTAACTCCAGTTTCTGAAAACACAAAGTTGCTGTTCTCTGCACTTTTGAGCAACATCACTGGGGTAATCACACAGAGAGTGTAAATGGCTCCAAACGGCAGGGGACCTGGATTCTCTCTCTGCACCTTGTGCCAGTCAGCTGAGTGCCCCTTGCCTAGTTGCACATAAATAAGACCTGGGATCCTAAAATAAGGACCTGGTGCCAGGTGGTCTCACAGGCCTTCCTCATTTAGCATTCCTTTAGAGATCATTTGAGATTTGACAGAAAAGAAGATGTTTCTCCTAATAAATCTACACACACCTGCAAATAGGTATCATGAGGGTAAAGGACAGGTTTTTAGATCAGAAAACAGTAAATTTGAATCACAACTGCATCTGTCTTCTCAATGTGCCCTGGGGGGACACATTCTTTTATTCTAGGTGGCACCTTATTCCTCCCTGGGGATTTATGCCTGTGCATCTTACTTAGCACCGGGTGATATTGGGAAGATGAGCTCTCCACATATTCACAAAGCAATGGCCCCATTCACTGGAAAGCAGTGTGATCTCTGCATGGGGACAATATGCCAATTCATGGAAGTAACCTAAGGGGGGTAATTAGGCTTATTTATAAAGTGGACCGAATCTGAACCTCTACACATTTTGACCGTGTGCCTGTTGTTCTGAGTTGGTTCACCACAGCACTAGCGGGTAGGAGAGAGGGAAAACCCACTGTGGAGTGTTGAATGAAATTATGGATGAGGAAGATAAAAAGTTTCTGCAGGAGTGCAGAGTTGGCCTACTTCTAACATCTCTATATATGATTTACTATTCCATTCAGCCCAATATAAGTTTACACATTTCAGGCACTTTGCAGACTGCGAAGGATACAAAATAGCATCTGCATTAGTTTCTCCAGGCTGCTATAACAAATTGAGTGACATAAAAATACCTAGAAGTATATGTGTCACCGTTCTGGAGGCTGGAAGTCCAACATCGAGGTGCCACAGGGACACACACTACCTGTGTACCCTGTAGGGGGGAATTCTCCCTTGCCTTTTCTGGCTTCTGCTGGCTTGCCTAACCTTGGGCATTCCTAGGCCTTAGCAGCAGCACTTCAGTGACTGCCTCCCCAGATTGTCACCCGGCTTCCATAGGAAAGAGTCACACTTAGCCTTCTCCTTTCATGTGTCTGTTTCTTCTCTTCTTGTAAGGATATCAGTCATATTGGATTATGATCCACCCTAAATTGATTTCATCTTAAATTGATTACATTTGCAAGGAACCTATTGCCAACTAAAGTCATGTTCACAGGTGTCAAGGGTTAGTACTTCCACACATCCTTTTGGACAGAATTCAATCCATAAGTGTATCATTTCAGTCTCCTTCAGAAGTTAATCATGGAGAAGCAACAACAGCAATTATAAGGATCACGACAGGGTGTGTACAGTGTTCTGGGAGTCCACTGGAGGGACAGCTAATCCAGCCTCCTGCACAGTGGAAGGGCTTTTGATCTAAGATCTAGGTGGGGAGTAGGAGTTGCCCAGAAAAAAGGGCAAACGAGAGCACTTTCAGGAAGAGCAAATGAATGTCAGGAACAAATTCCAAAGGTCCCCTAAGCCTGCATATTTATGGGGACCAACAAACTCACCAAGATGAGTTGCGAGTTTAGAACACTGAGGAACTCATCAAGCTGAATGAGTAGAAAAGGATCACATTTTCTTGAGTAGGGGCAAGCAAAAGCTGTTGAAGGTCCATAATCCAAACTATAGTTTCAAAGCAAGGAAATCTACTAAGTCAATTCTGGGGAAAAGAAGGAATGTTTTATCATAGACACTTGCTGAACATGCAGACTAGTTAACTGTCTCTGAATGAAAGATGAACCACTTTCTGAGCACCAGTCAGAAGATGCCATGGTCATATCATGCATAGGCTTTAACACTGTTCTCTTATCTTGAGGACAGCAGACCACTTATAGGCCTTGCTCAAATTAGAGACTGTTTACAAAAGTGTGTGCCTACAACAGGAAATTATGGGAAGAGGACTACAGAGAAGAGCTAGTAACAGAGGGGTTGTTCCCACCATCATGCGCATAAAGGTGAAGGGAGGGAGTGTTACCAGAGTGAGAAGGAGGGCAGCATGTGGAGAAGCCATGCCTTGTGAGAACTATGACCTCCTGTAGGGGAATAGCCAACTAGGCGCTTGGGGAATGCTCCATCTCTCCTTGTTCCTTCCAGTCTCTTCCCTATTTCTTCACTGAGCAAACCCAGCTAGAATTCAGAAGGCAAGAGCAATTGTTTATATAATGTTTCTCATCAGTCTTCCTGGGCACAGAGAAGGCAGCAGGCAGATGGAGAGTGCATTGGTTGGGGGCAAATGGAAAATATCAGTGTTAGCCTGTTTAAAGAACTGTGCAAAAAAGTCTGGGGGAAAAAATGATTAGAATTCATCAAGGAGCAAGGATGGTGGTGAGGCAGGAGCTATCAGTGAAATCCCCAAAGCATGCAAATATATGAAGCATGGATTTGTTCAATAGATTCCAAACTGAAGCAGAAATACATCCCTTTGCAGGTTATATGGGAGTGAGGTTAAGAAGAATGCAAGAGGGGTGCTTGAGTGGCTTAGTCGGCTGAATATCCGACTTGATATCAGCTCAGGTATTGATCTAATGCACCTTACATTGATCTCAGAGTAATGGGATCAAGCTACACAATTGGTTCCAAGTTCAGAATGGGGTCTGCTTGGTAATGCCCCTCCCCCTATCCCTCTGCCCTTCCTCCCACTTTATCTCTCACTCTCAAATAAATAAAATCTTTTAAAAAAGATGAATGTGAGAAACACAAGCTGAACAAAAGACAAAGAAAGCTAACAAACTAAAAGTTGGTAAGTCAATCAGTTGGTGAATAACTGAGGGACACAGAGACCACTAAGGGAAACCATGGCATGGCATACTAAAACACAATGTTTTGGTAAAGGGCACACCTGGGCCCTGTGCCACTAGTTGGTTGTAAAAATCTCCTAGACTGGGTGTGGATAATTTTAGCAATGATGTGACGTTTGTGGTCATCCTTAGCTATGTCAATACAATTGGGCTAGTAGGGGAGAGTGCATTTAAGACAACAAGAAATCCAGGAGGACTCAGCATTAGGTTCCTGGAAGAAAATTCAAGTTGGGCTTGCAGAGTGAGTTGGAGGCTATAAGGAAGTGAGGGAGTTGCAGGCACTGGGATCAATATAAAGGAGAAGATAGGAATAGAGAAAGACCAGGGCACAGAAAGTAGTTGAAATTAGTGAAACCTTGAGGAATCTGTGCAGGAAATTGGGGTTTAAAATAGGAGAATGAGTCTTTTCAGGTATTTCCTGCTTCCCTCAGTACAGTGGTTAATTTTACGTTTCAACGTGGCTGGACCATGATACCCAGATATTTGGTCAAAAATTATCACTAATATTTCAGTGAGGGTGTTTTTTTGGTTGTTGATGTTGTTTTGTTTTGTTTTTGGATGAGATTAACATTTAAATCAGTGAACTGTGAGTAAAGCAAATTACCCTCCAAAACATGGATGGGCCTCAACTGATAAATTCAAGGGCTTGGTAGAAAAGAGCCTGATCTCTACCAAGCAGAAAGAAATTCTGCCAGCAGATAGCCTTTAGACTCCAACTGCAGCTCTTTGCCAAGTCTCTTGCTTTCTGGTTTACCCTGCAGGCATTGGACTTAAAAACCCTCCATGATCTTGTGACCCAATTTCTTGAAACTGATCAGTTGATTGATTGAGAAACAGAAGATAGACTTAGATAGATATAGGTCTGGGTAGATAATTACACTCACATCCCGTTGGCTCTTTTTCTCTAGACAGCTGGGCCTAATAAATTTGGAGTACCTGTAGTTTAGGTATTCTTGTTCTGTGCTCTCCTCTCCTCTCTGTGTACTTCTGCCGTGACACCAATCATACTTCATTGTAACCCACTAGTGTTTACTTGTGTGTTCCCATGGATCTTTGAGCTCCTTAATGGAAAATGAGGGACAGGATGTAATGAATCCTGAATCTGCTTTATGTATGCTCCAATGAGTTCAGTGTAAATGGAACGCTGAAAAATCCCAGCCAAATTAAAGATTAATTAATACCTTTCCCCTTTTTTTCTTCCCAATCTTGCTAATTTATCTTAGATTAATCCCATTAAATCAAGAGCAGTTTGGAACTGTGGCTACTGCCTCAACATCTGATTTAACTGGGTTTGAGACATTTCCACTACATGCTATGTCTTCCACAAATCCAAGAATGCAAGTGCCCACATGTTCCCCATAGCCTTTAAGAGTTCCCATTAATGGCCTTCCCCAAATCCCTTCTTTTCCTCAAACACAGGAATGACCAGTGGGAATACCACATGTTTTGGATTCACATTGGAATTCAGATTCTAGTACTGGCACATTCCAGCTACGTGACCTTGGACAGGTCATTTAGCATTTCCGGATCTTGGTTTCCTTATCAGTGAAATGAAGAAGTGAAAATGTTAAAAATAGCTGCCTTTACAATTAATGTGAGGGTTAGAATATATATGCAAACTTCCCAGCCCCCAAGAGCAAATGGTCATGAAATTGGGTAACCAAACACCCTGATTTGATTATTAATTATGTCCTCATTCTCTCTCACTGCTTGTCCTAGTATAGAAGATAACTGTGTAATCATCCTAGCTGTGAAATATAGTTGTCTCCTTTTGCCAGAAATAAAGTCTGTGCTCCTTCTGCAGGTGCCGTGAGATTTCTGAGGTTCTAGGAGCCTCAAGGGAGCATTTGTGAGGGGAAACTTGTAGTATTGATAAATCAGAATTGAAAAATGGGGCATTCTGACAAGATATTCCTTAGAACTTGACATTTAAGCTTACTTTACACAGTTTCTATTTTGCCATTTTTAATGTTAACAGTTCATCTTGTCACCATGTTCAAAGATGTTTCCCAGCCTTACAGTGTTTTTCCTCTGCACAGAAGAATTTCATATTGGTATGCAAAACTGTTTGTTTAGAAGCACTAAAAAAAAATACATTTATTTTCTCTCTTGATGGATACCAACCCAATTTTGTGTATCTAGACCTATACAGCTATCATCAGGCATTTCAAGGAGTTTACAAGGAATGTTTCGTCAAATTTCTAAAGCAAAACTTGTTTTTCATTCTCAAACAGCTCATAATCCATTTGCAAACCACCTTACAAGTCCCCGTATCTTATCACTCTTGTTATTATGATGCTCTGTTTGTCCCTTCTTTGGCAGTAGGCTCTGTTTTCATTAAAACTCATCAAAGCATGCATAATGGAGTAGGTAGAGAAGCTGCAATTGAAGTCTCTCTAATATTCCTACACATAATTGTGCAGTGTGTTTGCAGGTAATAGATTATTATCCAGACTATTGATGGAAAGAAAGAAACGTGTCCATTCAGTTGGCTCTAACAGCCTTGCTTTCAAAGCTAAAACAATGTTTGTGAGTTTACAGTTTGTGTATGGACTGCACAAAGGTCTGTCAGTGTATGAGTTATCCATGACATCATGACATTGCATGGAACCAACTTATAGCACATTTATCTCTCGCTGAGTTTCTTAGTATGCTGTTAATTTTTGGCAGCTGTATTTTACACCAAGGAGAAGAAGAATTCAGTTGTTGCTGTCTTGCACATCTGTAATAAAGTTCCATCCTCATACCTCTTATTGGCATCCCCCTGCTGGCTTCTAGCCCAAACACTGCATTTCCCAAACACACACACACACACACACACACGCACACACACGCACACACGGACATAGGCACACATACACAGCACAAAAAGGAAGAATTAACTTCCCTGCCAAAGTCTTCTGCAAGAGCAGTTGAGGCTCAAATTCTTAAGCTTGCCTTTAATCATATGTTAGATAGCCATCATTGCAGAGGAATGGTTGCCAAATCTTGTCATTTGATTATGGACTACATACTGTTGTGCTGGATATCTTCTGGGTACTGGGTTAATTCGAGACACATAGACACATCACTCTAAAGTGTGCCTGGGTGGCTGGCTCAGTGGGTTAAAGCCTCTGCCTTCAGCTCAGGTCATGATCCCAGGGTTCTGGGATCAAGCTCCACATTGGGCTCTCTGCTCAGCGGGGAGCCTGTTTCCTTCTCTCTCTCTGCCTGCTTCTCTGCCTACTTATGATCTCTGTCAGTCAAGTAAATAAATAAAATCTTTAAAAAAAAAAGACACATTGCTGGGAAGTACCTGGAATTATTTTTACTTTGCAAATATGTTAATAAGGTTAATAAGTTACAGAAATGGGATTCCAATTACAGCCATCAAACCTAAAGCTGTTCCTTTGTCAGGTGCGTTCTGTCTTACCAGAGGATACTAAAGCCTAAGAAGCACTCTTTCCTCTCTTATTTAAATCAGTATGCCTTGCTGGTCTGCTTGGGCCAGCCACTGATGAGGCACTGAGAATGTAAAAATGATTAAGATATGGTCCCCCCAAGTCTACAGTGTTTATAATCCCTTGTCCTTGTTGTACAAAACAAAACAAAACAACAACACCCGAGTCCTCAGCCTTCCCCACTCTGATTCATGTTCCTCCTACAGGTAGAGAGGTCTTTTGAAAATACAGGTCTAGGGGCGCCTGGGTGGCTCAGTTGGTTGAGCGACTGCCTTCAGCTCAGGTCACAATCCTGGAGTCCCGCATTGGGCTCCCTGCTCAGTAGGGAGTCTGTTTCTCCTGCTGACTTTTCTCCACTCATGCTCTTTCTCTTTCTCTCATTCTCTCTCTCTCAAATAAATAAATAAATAAATAAATCTTAAATAAAAGAAAAGAAAAGAAAATACAGGTCTAACTGTGCCTTTCCCCAAACCCTTCTTCTACCTGTGCAAATTCCAGGCTCCTTAATCATGGCTCACAATTTTGAAAGTCATGGTTATGAGGGTAAGTGAGTTCATATGCATTAATTAAAAGTCTTAGAACAATTCCTGGTATTTATTACATCCTTCAAATTATTATAATTAATATCTATTATAATTATTGTCTTGGGACCATGCGCAAGGCCCTTAATCTTTGTATCTCAGTTCCTTTGTCTGTATATGAAGGGTGATGATAACAGAATTTATGATTGGTATGTACGCAATTAAATGAGCTAACATTTTTAAGAATGTCAGAGTGTGACTGACACAAAGCGGATAGTGTAGGAACCATAGGCCTTTCCCCTTTTCTTCATTTCCCTTCCCTAGGAAACATGTCCACTGTGTCTCTAGACATTAGGCTCAGCTTATCCTGGGAGGGAGCCCACAAGCTGTGTCGCCGTTCCTGGGTAACACAAGCACCATTTCCTGCTTGAGACTCACTCATGGGTGACGTATGTGCTGTGGCTCACTAGCAGTTTAATCAGTTGGACTAATACTTATATTGTTGCTTATGTTTCAGAGGGACAATTTGCTCTCCAGAAATTGTTTTCTGTTTTAGGCTGAAGATGAATGGCAATTCAACAGGTTAGAGGAAGGAAGCCTTTTGTTTGAAGTATCTGTTTCCCTGTTTGATAGCTTATGCTATCCATCCATCAAGGTGTGGTGACCTCATAGGGCTTCCAGCAGACTGGTCTCTTAGGTGGAGCCAGGGAGCAGATCTGCTTGTGTTGAATGCATGAGTGTTAAAGTGGTCTCTCTGGGCTAGTGGCAGACGGCATAATCTCCTGCTAAATTGGGCCATTAAATAAAACTGCTAAGTCATAAAGCTGTAGCATTACCCTGAAATTAAAGCATTGTCACCTTTGAATTGCCAAGAATTTTAACAGGCACTTAGAGAAATTCCTTTCACACACCCGTTTAGCACGGCCAGTTGACTCCGACCACATGGATGAGAACAGAAGGCTCAGGACAAAAGATGAGAGAGTGATTGCAATGTGATTTTCGTTCATTCATTTGCTTATTCACTCATTCACACACACACACACGCACACACACACCCTGCACTAATGCAATCACTGATTTCTTGAATTTCTTTATTCATCTCTCATTTATTTACTCATTAATTCTCTCATGTATTTACTTCCACATTTATTTTTCATATGTGCAGTTATTTATACATTATTCGCTCGTTCTTAAGTCAGTTAGTCATTCAGATATTCAGTTGGTCATTCAGAAATTAAGCCATTCACATAAACTTTTGGGAACTGACTGATTTAAGGGCCAAGGTTACAAAATGTATGTCTGTCCTTGTCCTCAAGATCTCACAGTTGGAAGAGGGAGACAGATATTGTAAACAGATTATTTACATATGGTGCAAAAAATAAAATAGAAGCCAGTAGATGGTACAGAAATAGCACAAGGAAGGAAGTGGTTGAATCAAGGGTCCAAGGACACGGTGATGGTGGTTGGAGATGTCCCTGAAGAGCTGCTCTCTGCTGGGTTTTGTGGTAGAAACAGCTAACATTTAATTGAGCATCTACTGATACAAGGCACCACACTAGGCACTTTACTTTCATGATGTTTCAGTTTTCTTGGCAATCATGTGAAGAAGATACCATTCTTTCCATTTTATAGAGCAGGACACTGAAATTTTGAGGGGCTGAATCACTTGTCATGGGTCTTACAAGTTGACATTATCTTGGCCAAAAGTTGGAACTAGCTCTGCAGTTCTTATCACTGGGTCCCTAGGACAGGTGACACAAGCAAATAAAGACTCGTGTGTCCAAACAGAACCTTTCTCTGGCTTCCCCTGGCCTGTTCTGCCCTCAGCCATTGGCCAATATCACAGTGGAAAATTCCTCAAGGAAGTGACCACGATGGAATGAGGTCTCTATAATATCTACCACCTCCCTGATTATCACTTTCCTCATCTTTAAAATGGGGATCATCATACATACCCTTCAAAGTTTTCTAAATATTAGATGAGAATTATATAAAGCAAAGGTTTTTATATTTTATTTCCCCAAAGAATGACCTGGGATAAAGATTTAAAATTATATTTTCTAGGATATCCCCAGCCATGGTAATTCAGTAGGTTTAGAATGGTGATCAGAAGTAGCATTTTTATAAGCACCTAAAGATAACAGACTTTGGGAAATATCGCCATAAAGTGATTAGCATAATGCTTAACTCTTAAAAAATCCCCATGCTTATTCATTCCCACTTCTAAGAGGGGGCTCGTCAGTGACTAAAAGACTTGAGCACAGAGCCTATCCTGATCTTTCCTGGTAGACCTTTCACAACACATTTTTATTGTGGATACCTAGCAAAACCCACCTTTTAGTGCTGTGGGGAAAAGGGCCCAGTCTGATCAACAAGTATTTATTGATACTGCTTTGTGCTCAGTGCTGTACAAGCTACTGTAAATCATTAACCTTTATGCCTAAGGGTCATATTTAATTTTCAGCTCTTAAAGCACTTTTATCTATGTCATTCTTTTTAAGGTCATGTAATCATCTTGTAGATTTGACAGCCATGGAATCTCAGGCACATTAACTTCTAAGAAACTCAGTTTCCTCATCTGTATAATAGGGATGATCAGTTACTCTTTCATCAATGTGATGATGTGTAGATTAAATAAAATCAAATGAGTGACACGCTTAATAAACTCAATCCAAGATGTGGCATTCTCGAAGAGCTTTTGAAATAGAGGCCATCATCAGCAAGTACCCTCATCATGGGAGGTTCTAGATGCTGAAAGAATTTAGAGACAGAAATGATTAAGAAAGCCTTCATAGGAGATGTAGTACTTAGGTTTGATCTTGAAAGGTAGGTGTGCCAAGGGGGTGCAGAAAGGAAGAAAGGGAGAAAAATATCAATCTTTGTGAGCTCAGGAGGGTCATGGATGTGGAGATGCAATGAGCAGGTGCCTATGGACCCTTCGCCTTCGCTAAGGACTCCTGGCTCATCTGTGGATTCTCATGCAGTGCTACCATTAGGCTGGACAATTTCCTTGTCTGGAAGAGTAAAATAGCAAGTGGGAGTCAAACATGCTTCCTATAAAGCTTACTTGCTCTTATTCACTTTTCCTCTGAGCCCAGGATTCTAGGGAAAGATGATGAATCAAAGTCAATCTAGACATTCCACACTTGATCTTAGCCAAAGGGTTGAGAAGCGAGTCCACAGGGAGGGGTAAAAAAAAAGAGGCAATATGTGCTAGAGCTTCGGATTCCCTTCTCTTCAGAGTAGGGAAATCAGAGGAGACATTCTCTAGGGCCCTTTTTCCTATTACTCAAGTCAAGGATGCACCCATCAGCCCTGTGTTCTCAGTATGCAAGTGTTTGAGTATATGTATTTTCAGGGAGAAGTTGGTAAGAGACATTGACTGGTTAGACTGTCCATTGAGACAATTTCCACATGGAGTTAAGAGTGCCAGCTCTGAGAATTCTGTCCAACCCTCAAGCCTTGTTCCCAGTTCTGTTCTTCTGGAATACCTATTCCTCACCAACTTCTTTAGACCAAGCTCTCATCCCTCTCTCTTATGAAGCTTCTTTGCCTGTCATAATTCTTATGACTCCTCCTTCAATTCATGTACTAGAAAAACATGTGCCAAATGTATCATGGTCATTAAGAACATGGACTTGGTTTGAATCCAAACACTAGTGCTTCTTAATTTTATCAATTCAGGTGATGTAGTTGAGTTATTTGGCTTCCCTATTTCTCAGTTTCCTCTTCTGTAATGAATAACAGAAATTATTTTTAAGGTGTTTGAGGCTTATATGAGATGACTGATGTAACCTGTAAGAAAAAAATGCCTGGCATTGTATACCTAATACATGATAGTTATTATTATTTATTTTTACCACCATAGCCCCCAAAACCTTGACTCTGGTTTCTGGGAATGAAGTAAAGCAAGTAACTAATAACTTTTATGAGTGTACAGCACCCCATATACTGAAAGCACTCCCTAAAACTAATTCAACATTATTAATAAATATGCACTTGAAAATGGATATGCTACCATGTGTGAATGGTTGAATTTGAAACTTACTTCTGCTATTTGATAATTCTTGGCTAATCAGTCCTTAGCCATGTGTGTTGGTATAGGGCACACACACATGAATTTGTCAGAGCATAGTAGAATAGCTTTGAGCACTTACCAAAGATGAAGTACTGTGCTAAGCGTTATTTTTTCCCCTAAAGTTTTTATTCAAAAATATTCAAACTTACAGAAAAGTTGAAAGAACACTAATACCAGCATCCATACACTTTTCACCTAGCTTCCCCAAACATTAAAATTTTGCCGCATTTGCACATTCGTGCCACTTTCATCTCTGTGTCTCTCTCTCTCTCTCCTATCTCCCCCACCCCCCTTCCTTCTGGTGTAAAAGCTTTTTTTTTTTTCCCTGAACTTTTTGAAAATAAGTTGTAGACATACTGATAATTTAAACCTAAAGACCTTCTGTTCATATCTTTAAGAACAGAGATATTATCCTACATATAACCATAACACCAAAGCCATGCATAAGAATGTAAATATGAATTCAATCAGAAATCTCCAATATATGGTCTGTCTTAGTCCCTACTGTGTCTTTTGTAGCAGCATCTGTTTTTTTATGTCTATTCAGGATTCAAGGAGTGCCCACATGTTGGATTTGATGGCCATATCCTTTAGTCTGTTTTAACTAGAAAATCCCTGCCCCCCAACCCATCACTTTCATATGGTTTTCATTACTAACTTTTTAAAAGAGTACCAGCCAGTTGTTAAGCAAAATGTTCCATATTTCTTTAGACTTTTTTGTTAATTTCTTTATTGTTGGAATACTTTGGCAGAAAACCTCATGGGTGATGTTTGTCTTCTTCAGTGTATGCCACTAGGAGGCACATGATGTTATTGGGGAGGTTCAACCCCATTGCTGGCTA
Source organism: Mustela nigripes (assembly GCF_022355385.1). Lineage (NCBI taxonomy): Eukaryota > Metazoa > Chordata > Mammalia > Carnivora > Mustelidae > Mustela > Mustela nigripes. The sequence goes on from NC_081559.1 coordinate 107,249,602, forward strand.
AAACACTTGTGCCAGTTCTCTGTATGGTAAAGGTGATTTATAATCAGTGAGTTGCCTGTGGGGTTATATGCAGACGCTGTGTGAATACCCAGTTCCCCAACATTTCCTCCCAGTCTGGGAATGACCCCAACCCATATGCTATTACACTGGAATTTGTAAAATGTTTTACTAATCCTATAATTCCTTCTGCATTTTCAGCTGTCATTCTGCATTCTTCTCTACAGAAGAGCTTTTTTTTCCCCCCAGAAAAGCTTTTTATTCCTTGCCCTGTCTAACCTCTCTTGTGTTGCTCTAGACTCATAAGTTACTTAATTTTAAAATGTTACTATTATCACTATATATTTTTTGGTATTCAAGTTGCCCCAAATATAGCTAGTCATGGTCCCACTAATTCTGCTTCTATGTCTTTCTTACCTGTCTCCATTAATCTTGGAGTACTTCCTTGTTTTCTAGCACCAGATGTTACCTTGAATTTGCCTTGCTTACATCTAAACTCAGCTGTTTTCCCAAAGAAGCAAAAGACACATTTTGTAGTAAATGGTATTTGGAAATTGGGATCTAGGTTTTAGGTTTGCTTATTACTTCTAGTTCATTGCAGTGGACAGAACTTGAAAATGTGTGTATGTGTGTGCATGTGTTTACACATATACTTAAATTATTTCTTATGGTTATTTCTAATGTTAATGGAACATTGTTGGATTTTTCCTCATCATTCTCTTTTCCATATATCTCTCTCTTCTCTCAGAGTAACAACCTGTCTCAACAATACCAATATATTTACTCATTTGTTCTACCTGATAATATGCACAAAATAGTTTCAGAGTCACATCAACTATATCACTACCAATAACAAAGTAAAGCATAACATTTACTGAATTTTAACTTCAGTTCTTAGATTATATTCTACCAAGGTATATGGCTAGACAGAATACCTCATTAAAAAGTCACTTGAATTAATATTTCCTTATTTGCCATTTTAAAAATCTATTTAATATACAGTTAGGCTTTTTGTTTCTGCTTAATATTCAGTTTTAGGGGCACGTGGGTGGCTCAGTTGGTTAAGCATCCGACTCTTGGTTTTGGCTCAAGTCATGATCCTGACAGCAAGCCCTGCGGAGGGCACACTTTGTGCTGAGTGGGGAGTCTGCTTGGGATTCTCTTTCTCCGCCTCTCCCCCAACTAATGCAGCCTCTCTCTCATTCTCTAAAATAAATAAAACTTTAGAAAATTATTCCAATTTAGTGTTTTTCTCTTTTTATCCTTTTCATTTAATTATATATTTCATTAATGACTTTGCAGAATATTTACATGTTACAAAACCTAAATATAGATATTATATATGCTTCTATTTGTATACTTACATAATATATACTTTTATATTTATATTATATATAATATGGTTGACCAAAGATTTCTTACTCTCTCTATGGCATTCACCCTCTTCTTACCCATCTTCTCTTGGTTATTGGTTTTATTGGTTTACCCTTCCTGTGTGTGTTTTTTATTGCTCTGTATTCGTGCATACAATGTAGCAGAGTCTTTTTTACCTTAATGACTTGATCATGTCATTTACAGTACTTTGTGGAACACATTATAAATCCGTTTAGAAAGGTCTTGTGTGGTCCTTATTATGTATGCATAGTATTTCATTGTGCCAATTAACTATGCTTTGTTCATTCAGAAACCTCTTGGTGGATATTTGATTCTTTCCCTTTTTTTAGATATATGTATTTGAAAGAGAGAAAAAGAAAGTGAGCATGGGAGGAGAGGGGCAGAGGAAGAAAGAGAGGAAGAGGGAGAATTCCAGTCAGACTCTGCACGGATTGTGGAGCCCAAAACAGGGTTTGATCTCATGACGGCGAGATCCTGACCCCAGCCAAAACCAAAAGTTGGATGCCAAACGAACTGAGCCACCCCAGGCACCCCTGAATTTCTTCTTCAATATGCTGCTTTTGCAATAGATATTCTGGGTGGGCTACAGAGCAGAATTTTAAGTACATATCTAAACATACTTTCCCATCCTTTATCACTTTCCTGTTGATTTCAGGAGATCTCACTAGAATCAGTGAAATCCTGGCAATCTGTTGGATGTTTAGTTTCATGGTAAGTGAATGCCCACTCTGGGTCAAGTGTTCAGCATACAAAGATTTACAGGATTGTCTTTTGCCTTGTAGAGCTTATGGTTTAACGGGGAGATTGAAGTAAACAAGTTGTTATCATGGTTCTTGAGCAAGACCAGAGCTGGATGTTGGGGGAGTTAGAAGACGCTTCCCACTGCAGAAGACACTGGTGCTCTGGCAATATCATCCATACTGTGATGAGCTCCAAAGCAGAGATGTCTGCTGAAAGAAAGATGAATCATTCCATGCTCCTCTTTGAGTGTCTTTTTATCAATCACTTCTAAAACCAGAATATAAGATCCGTGAAATGAAATGTTCGGCAGTCAGAGATTTATTGTGGCCTTGTCTTTCTTTGTGTCCTTGTAAAAGGAGATATAAATGTTTCCCTTGGATAGTCCTTCTCAGGATTATGGAAAGACCTTTACAGTCAGCTCTCTCCCATCTAGACCCCTGAAATCGATCTTGGCTACTTTAGCTCTTCTTAACAAAGGAATGGAAACTACTTATTCTGTACTTGTGTCCCAGATAATGAACTATCCTGTCTCAATATTTATCTCATTTAATACACATGATTAAGTGTGAGGTAGAGATCACATCTTGCTTGTATTTTGAGAAAACAGAGGTTCATAGAGGTTGAAGAGCGTGTTCAGCATCACTCATCTAGGAAGTCCTAGATGTAGGAACTAGGTTAGGTCTGTATGAGTCCCAGCTTTTTCGTCAGAATGTACCAAAACAGTACCTGCTACAAAGGTACTCCTAAAGACTTCATAAATACTCCTAACAGCAACCAAACCCTGACCACAAACCCCATAGCCCTGTTCCCTTTAGTGATTTTGGTGTGGAGTCCCCTTTCTTCCCTCCTCTGCCCAGAAGGCAGGCACACCTGGCTTGTTCACACCTACCCTTAAGCCCCACAGTGTTTGGGTCTGGGTTTCCATGTGAACTTCTTTCCCAGAACCACCCGAGAATGCCCTGAGCTCCGGGTCCAGTGTCATTTAACCTTATACACTTCGTCATAACTTCCCAGTCCCTAACATAATGTTCTGCACACTCCACACATCTAATACATTCTCCTTGAATAAGCCAATGAATAACAAACCATCAAGTATGGTACAATGTGCGTGGAGTCTGGTCTAAACCTCCTGCCACCCTCCACCCCCGCCCGACCATAAAACAGATTTCCCAGGTCTCTGTGATCATACCACCTATTTTAAAGCAAGGCAAGAGAAAAATAACCCCCAAAAAGGTACATAAAAAGTAAAGGCTCCAGCGAAGTAGGAGAATAAATCACAGTCAAGTGTGTTGTCTGGAAATCATAAAGCGTGGCCCGCGCAGGCAGGTGGAGGAGCGGTAATGGCCAGAAGCAGGCCCCAACACCCGCGCGCCCCTTGAGCTGCGGTGTCTGCGTTCCAGCTAATGCATCGCGCAGGGCCCCTAGCAGGGGCCATAAACCGGTAATGCGCTCCCCCCCAGCAGCAGAAGGCGAGAGCTGAAAGCGGCCACATCTGCAGTGGTTTGTTTTAGCGCCGCACAGATGGATTCTAGCACAGGCTGCTGATGGATTCTAGCACAGGCTGCTGATGGATGCACCTGGGAGGAAAACAGCTCCTGTGAGAATTTGAAGCCCTTTAAAGGGGTTGGAAATTGTTTTACACCAATTGTCCCACTTCCCTTTGCCGGCTGAGGAGAACGTGGCATTGACCCCCTCAGCACAGGTTCCCATAACTGTTTCTGTTAATGAAATGATCCTTCCCTATGCTCCCTGAGTGGCTACATCAGGGGGGCTGATGGCAGTGGACTTTGGTTTTCTTTCCGGTACCCAGACTGTGTGCTCAACATTCCCGTGTGTTTTATTTCATTCTCACATCATCCTTGCACAGTGGATTAAACCCAGTTTATAGGTGAGAAAACCGAGGCTTGGGGAGGTGAAATGTCTCTGCAAGTATTCAGCAATGTGAGCTGGTAGTGTCCACTGAGCCTGCAGATCCTGGTGCACTCACTTTTCTTCCTTGCATCTGCCTCCCTTAACCAGAGAAGTCCTTGCCAACCTGATATTTACTCAGCAGTCATTGCCTGTGATTTAAGTGGAGAGATAAGGTACAAACATATGAAAAATTAAATAACTATCAATGCAAAATGACAGGAGATGTCACTAGGCTGTACATACGTAGATGGCAAATGAGTGGTACAGGCAGTGGTTTGAGGATTATTTAAGCTGTCTTTACCCTTGGCACAGAAAATTCACTTTGTCAACATAGATAACTGTACCAAAAGTGACCCCAGGGATCTTAATATAGACTTGCTTTATTACAATAGGATCGTAAGTGAATTGGCACACTTTTCAAAGGACTATAAGCAGCTCCCCACAGTGATTTAAGTTCAATTAAGCTGGGTATTGACAATCTGTAGACTTCCCTTCCTCCCACGCTTTGTGATAGAAAAATTTCACATTTTCTTTTGGCCCTTGCAAAGAGATAGATATGTGTGTAGAATGAGGTCGTATTAATCAGAGTTATTTCTTGTCTTGCTCTCCTTGTTTACTATCCTTTCATTTGTTCTTTCTTCTGAGTGGTGATCTCCATGGTGACAAATAGAATAGCTTATATCATCTCTAATTACTGCTATTATTAATAATAATAATGATCATCATCATCATAATAGCAATCCGGTAAAATGAGAGAAAAAATTTTGAAAGAAAATTAAATTGTGGCTCTGTGTGTAAACAGTTTACAGTTTCTGAAATGAGAGCAGGAGAAACCAGAGGCCACATAGAAACGCAGAATGAGGGTCCATAGAGGGCTTTCTGGGGTGATAACTGGAAAAGATTTTACAACAGAGATGAAGATATAGAAAGTTCTAGAGCATCCTATCATTACTACTGTGCTAGCACTTTGTGCAACCTCTTTTTCTTTTCTTTTGTTTTGATATTGCTGGTGATCATACTAAATGTGTGTGTGTGTGTGTGTGTGTGTGTGTGTTGATCTTATAATGAAACTTCCTTTTACATTTGGATCACTATACATGCATAGAAGAGCTGCTTTGACAATGCTAGAAGAAATAACCTAGAAGAAAACAAACAGTGGTGATTAACTAATCTTGTCACTTGACAATGATTTCCTGAAGTCCTAGAAAGTGCTCGATGGCAGCCTAAGCTCTGGAGGTCTGAGGATGAAAGACTTTTGTAGACCTGTCCATTCTCAAGGAAAACATTGTGGTCTTTCCTGGGCAAGCTCCTATAACATCCATTCCCAACCCTGCCCCCACCAGGTCTCTGGGGCAGTCTCACTTACTTTTACTTATTAATTTTTTAGTTTATTTATTTATTTGAGAGAGAGAGAGTGCATAAGCAGGGTGAGGGGGCAAAGGGAGAAGAAGCAGGCTCTCCACTGAGTAGGAACCTCGAAGTGGGGCTTGATCCTGGGACCCTGGGATCATGATATGAGCTGAAGATAGATGCCCAACTGACTGAGACACCCAGGCACCCCAAACCTTATTTACTTTTAATCTCAAGAGTACTTATGATAGCCTGAGATATTTGTCATTCTTCTGTACACAATTTTCCCCCCAAACAATGGCAAGCTTTTAGAGAGTTAAGCAGTACATCATCCTTCTGGGCAGGTATCCCTGTGGCTGGCTCAGTAGTAACTGGGCACATATTTGAACATAAGAATGAAGGATATACTTCATATTCTGGGAGATCTCTTAGCTTTATGGGAAGATGGATTTCAAACCTAAATTCACAATGTAGTGTAAGAAATGCTTTGGTTGCCTCTGTAAAATACATTGTTATGTCTGTGAAATGATGCTTTAGAATTTTATCGCATATGCTTCTTGATGTCCATGGCTTGTATAATGTATAATGTATAATGGTAGCAAATAGCAGGTGAGGGTCTTTGTAATGTCTTGCCAGTACATCAAGCATCCTTAAACAACATCCCTCCATTTCTTCAAAGTTCTAGTAATTAAAACAGCACAGTACTTCCATAAAAAAAAAATAGACATATACACCAACAGAACAGAATGAGGAACCCAGAATTACACTCCCATAGGTGCATTCAATTAGTATTTGAAAAGGGAGCTAGGAACATTCATTGGGAAAGGATAGTATCTTCAACAAATGGTGCTGGAAAAACAGGATAGTCACATGCAAAAAAAAAAAAAAAAAAAAAAAAAAAAAACC
>NC_081559.1:107256001-107286334 GCF_022355385.1 Mustela nigripes
AAAAAAAAAAAAAAAAAAAAAAAAAAAAAAAAAAAGCCCTATTTATACTACTCACAAAAATTAACTCTAAATAAATTAAAAATTTAAACATAAGACCTGATACCATAAAAATCCTAAAAAATATAAGGAAGTTGCTCCTTGACATTGGTCTTGGCAACAATTTTAGGACACCAAAAGTACAAACACAAAGAATAAAAATCAACAAGTGGGACTACATCAAACACAACAAAGCAAGCCATCAAAAAAATAAAAATGGAACCTATGAAATGGGAGAAAATATTTGCAAACTATGTATCAGATTGAAAAACAAATACATAATTACTGTTACTTTAAGATCTTTAGTGAATTGAGTAAATCCTGCTGCCAGTTCAAAAGTCTCCAAATGTAGTTCTCCCACAAACAGAGAATTTGTCTTGGATAATTTAATACATATATTCCTTTGAACAAGTTAGAAAGATGGGGCTATGCTTCTCATCATTGGACTGAATGGCAATACACAGTAAGAAATAATAAAGAATGACCTGAGTTAGCAAAAAAGTAATAGCAGAAGCAGTGTTTTTCTAGGTTTCTGGGATCATGAGGACTAACCAACATATTTAATTGACAAGATTTCAGTAAGTGAAAGGGATACAAATAAATATAGAGACACATGAAAAATTCCAAAGTGAAAAGATAATTGAAAAAGAAGGTAATAACTAATTAGACACAGTAACAGCTATGTTACAAGAAATTGCGGCCCCTCCCACTTGTTAACTTCATTTGCTGGATGAGCTCCCCACCCTCAATTCTCTAAGAAACAAAGTTGGGGTCCTCAGTCTCATGTTATAGAAAAGTTTTAATGCATAGATTCTTTATTTATTTATTTATTTATTTATTTATTTGCATGTCAGAAAGCCTATTATATGTCCATGTGAAACATGGTGCTGAATCATTGTATTATCATGGATAAAAAGATTGATATTAATATCCCATTTTCCAAAGTGGAAATTTCAGAAGTTAATGACTTGCCCAAATCCTCACTGGTGACATGTAGCAGAACAGTTTCCAAAGGCAGGCAGGTCTCTAAAGCCAGGTTTTCTCATGGCACCTTGAAGCACTAAAAGCACCTCCAGAGATGAGAATATATGCCCTGTAGTAGAAGGTCCGGTCTGGGGGCAGACCAGCAGAAGGTGGTGCTTGGAGCCTGGAGGGTTTTATGATGTTCTCCTAATCATAGCATTTAGATAATCTACTCCTCCACCCCTGAGTGTAACTGGACTTTCTTAGGTTAAAGGCAAATCTCCAAAGGTTTCCTTGTGTGAGGAGAGTTCAGGTTCATAGAACTTCACGAAGAGTCCATTTCCTGTTACAGGTGTCTTGAAACTGGTGTGTTTTCCTCATGGATCTGCAGAGAAATGGTCAGCTTCAGTGTGTCTCTACCCCCTTCTTGAAATGACTCCTGTGTCTTCCTTTATATTCTGGGAAAGATTTCTGTTAACAAAAACTATAGTTCTCACTATAGTTATATAGAGGCCATCTCCTCCTTGAAGTTATTGTTAAAAATAGCAGCATTTGATATCTGCAGGACCTTTGGAACAGAGATGATATACCTTTTGTATAATAAGCATATACAGATTACTGTGGAATGTTTAATAATTTAGTTAATAATGGGCTTTCTCACACAAACCCCCTCACTTAATCTTTACAACTCTCCTGTAGAGCTTGTATCATTTCTGCTTTCTAGATACTGCTGGAAGTAATTAGAGAAGTAATGATTTGACCAAGGCTGCTTGAGGTGGCACAGAAATCCAGATCTTCTCACTGCAGAGCCCAGTCTGTGTCCGTAAATATCCATGCACCCATTGACTTAATTGACTATCTTTAACATTTAGCTTCATGGGTTCAATTTCAGTTAAAGTACGTATACGTTCATGAGTGGATTCCCACCAACATCTATCTAAAAGACTGTTCAAAATGAGTATTACTTGTGTGAAAATCCTTAGAGCTAAACTTCACATACACATTCCCTAGCTAAAACCCCATGTCCCTATCTTAGACCAGACATCAAGAGCATCAGGCACCAAAGCCAACTTACATGAGTGGCATCGACCTCTAGTCTTTTTATATTTTGTCAGAGTGCAGAACTTAATCTGTACCTGCTATCACTGAAACTGTGAGAAGGAAAAAAAAAAAAAAAGGCAAAAGGAAATAGTATCCAATTACCTCCTTCTTTCCAATCTTTCTTCTGCTATCTCCCAAGAGGAAAAAATAGTCTGAGGACAAAGGGCATCTTTGAAAGGAAAGCCAGCTAAGAGGCCTAGGTTTCATGTAATCATCTCTCCTCTTGTTACTCATACTGTGTTTTTAGGGCTTGTGAATCATGGAGAGCACTTCAGAGCTCTTAATTGTTCCTTTGTATCTTCTGTATATTTGCATATATCAAAAAGTGCCAATACTTTAGTTGTTAGAACTTCCATTCACCCTCAGGTTCCAGAAGGCAGGGCTGGCAACATTAGTGGCTTTAAAATGAAAGGTTGTCTCTCCTACACATTTTCCTATTCCATCTTGCTAAAGATAGAATATGATTCTGGCAATATGAGTCAGTGAGTAAATGAATAAGCAAATCAATGAATGAATGTATGAATAAGTAGATGAATGGATATATGGATATAAGAATCTGTGTGTATTTGTAAGGAAATCTAAATTCATATGATTTAATGATGCTATTTGGACCACTTCTGGCATCAGACTGGACACAATGCGACTGGGGACAAGTTTATTTTCTCTCTCTAAGGCTTCATATGTCTATACCACTATGTGTATATGTGTATGTCTGTGTCTTTATCTATTAGCCATATCTGTTTATATGTGTGTGTATATGTATGTATGTGTGTGTGTGTGGATACACATATATCTACATTGAATATATATGTGTGTGTGTGTGTGTATGTGTGTATATATATATCTCTCTCTACATTGACATCTACAATGGAGGATTGTTATCTGTACCAGATATAAGGTATATAAAATGACCTCACATGAAACAGTAACACAGCATCTATACATTAGACTGGGTGGTTCTGCTTTTCTTCTACAGACCATGGGCATTTCAAAACTGTCACTCTTTATTTCTCTTTCTATGCTATTGTGTTATTAAATAATTACTTTTCTCTGATAATTTATCAGATTTTTTCTATATTTTGGAGTAACAGGTTAATTATTGCCAATTAGAATTTATGTCCTTTTATTACTTTCAAAGTCAGAACTTTCAGTCTGATTCGTTTTTCAGACTTTATAGAAAATGTAATTCTGCCTCCATTAAACATTGTAGACATGGTTATCACTGGACTGGTTTTAAGAAATAGTCTGAAGATGAAACAGAATGCTTGAACAGTTTACTATTTTTGCTGCAAGAAATATTTCCTTTTCTGGAGTTGGAAAATTCTTTAGAGATAATGGAAACAAAGCTTTCTTTCTCTCCTCTTTCTTTCTAGTACAGTGAAACAGAAGTGCAAGCAATGATGTTACTTCTCCCAAGTCACATACAGAGTTAGGGTAGAGAAAGTATTAAAACTGGGGATCTAGCTTGCCTGCGCTTTTCCTTTTTACCTAAATCTGCCGACAGCTGTGATCCTGCTTCTTAGTGGTACTAATTAATGATAGTTATTTTTAGTGCGGGCAGTCATCACTATGGTCTAATAGAAATGTGTTGGGTCATTTCTTTACTTCCTAGACCTTGGTTTCCTCCTTTATAAAGACTAGGAGGGTAGAGTAGGAGGGAAACCACATGATAGCTATGTTAAGTTATTTTTCAGCCCTGAGAATCTATGAAGAGTAATGGTGTTATTATGTGGGTAAGATTCTCGGATGACAAAAGCTTTTCGAGTCTTCCTATTTCCTCCTTTATTTGTGAGCATGTTCAGAATGAAATTCTATGTCCAATTGCAGTAAAGGCTTTAGTCTAGGTTATTAGTACAGAATGTCTGATAGAACTCAGACAGATCTATCTCTTAGTATAGAATATATACCAGATATAAGGTATATAGGCTGATAGATCTCAGCCTTGCAACTTCATCTGTTTGTTTGTTATTCCATAGAAATAGCCCTGCGGCCGGGACGGCCACCTTTTTCTTCTTCTTCTTTTATTTTTATAATAAAACTGAGCCCTAGAAAAGTGAAGGGGTTTGTCCAGGCTTCTTGTTGGCAGAGAGAGTTTTCAAATACACATCTCTCAAGCTGTAAAACTCTAATTTCTCTTCTCTCTCTTCGCCTTACATTCCTACCTGTAGCAGGTGAAGTGTGACCTCCAAACGTGTCGTGAAGGTCCTCACCTCTGCATGTTATTTTATTGTAAACCTCTTAAAATAATTTTTTGGCAAAGAGAGGACGCATAGAGAATTAAAAAAAAAAAAAAGAACTTCAGTTAAGTGCCTTGTATGTATAGTGTGGATCATACAATCTCATCATTGTTAATTAGGTGTATTTTACAGGTACTTTCTATACGGAGATCTTTCTGTGCACAGGAAACATTCGATGTGATACTTGTGTTTCTATGAGATAGTTATCTGTGCTAGTGTTTGTCTTATGGGGGAGTGTGTGTCAGGAGCTGGAAGCATGAGTTTTGCAGTCAGACACCCTGGTTTCCTGCTCTTGCTTGGTCACTTGCACAAGGGTAAGCTGCTCAACCCTGCTCATTCACTTTTCTTTCATTTCTAATATGGCATTTCTAACTTCTTCAGATTTAGGTAATGTCTGTTTAAAATGATATGATGGGAATTAAATGCTTAGCATAAAGTGTTCCACAAATTTAGTTCTTATAATTACTAACCCCCGTATTAACTCTGGGAGGAACTTTATGAGAAACAGAAATTCTCTGTCATTTTTATCTGCGTAAGTGGAGCATTCAGGCGGATTGATTGCCCCATGTTCAGCCAAGCGTCACATTGCTTATGAGATCCTCTTCTGGACCCTCCCTCCCCCGGCTTTATTGGGTTATATAAGCATGGTCCTCTTTTGACCTTCCCTTCTAATGTTTCCTTCCTTATGTTTTCTGGACAGAGGACAAGATTTGGACATCAGTGCAGCACAATAACACAGAGCTGACGCATGTGCGGGGTGCAGACCCTGAGAAGCCCTACACCATGGCTTTGGATTATGGTGGCAGCATGGAGCAGCTGGAAGCCATGATTGACAGCTCAGAGCACTGTGAGCAGGAGGTGGCCTACCATTGCAGAAGGTCCCGCCTGCTCAACACACCAGGTAAGGCTCAACCCCTCTCCTCTGTGTGAACCATGCAGGATGACCACAGACAGGCCTGGAAAACATGGAATGTCAAGGAGGGGGCGTCTGCAGTGACGGCTGTTCACTGCGCAGTTGAAAGAAATAAAGTCAGGAAAAGACTGGGGATGGACTCATCCCCGCTCTGATTCCCAAGTGTGACCTAAGGGAAGGCTCTCATGGTAGCCTCTCAAGGTTCCATCCTCATCTTCAAGAAGAAAATGGTGACAACATGCATCCTTCAACAGTTGAGAGAATGAGAAGTTTCTTGAGCTCAACAGCCCTCGAAGAGACCATTGAATTGTGGTATGGAGGTGGGAAGGAATGTTTCTGGGAAAGGGACCAGCATATGAGAAAGCACAAAGGATCTCAGCATATTCACAAAAGAACAGTGAGTTCCGTCCTGGGCAAGAGATGCAGAAGGAAGTGGTATCAGGCAAGGGGGCCAGCAGGGCAGGCAAGAACAGCCCTGTGTGTTTGTATTGCTCATGTTGCCTGGAGTGTGCACGCCTCAATGGAAATTACTCTTTTTAAATAGTCTGCTTTTAGAAAAATCAAAATAAGACAAAATGACAAACAAAGAAAACTTTACAACTGAAAGGGGCTCTTGTAAAATGTCCAGAGGGCTTTGTCAAAGCTCATGGATGCCTCTGGGAGTCAGTCATTTTTGTGAATATCTTCATCACTTTTTTCATGGCACTTGCGTATGCACACAGGCATACACACATGCACAAGCCGAGAATCATAAGAATATGGAATATCCAAGAATGGTGTCACACTCTGTTGCCTTAAGAAATTCACAATCCCATGCCTGAAGGTTAGGAATTTTGAAAGGCTTGAGAAGATAGACAGTGGAATGTTAACGAAGGAGAAGTGATAGAAGCCTAACTAAATATAACACTCTGGCTCACTGATCTAGAATCTTTAGGAAAGACATTGTTACACATAAGTGAATTTTCCAGATAACTGTCACTTATCCCTTTAAGCACCAAAAATGTTTTCAAAGAATTTTTAACTATTTGAAATGAAAATCTCTCTCAAATGGATTACACGCTTCCCTGCCTTCTTAAACAGAGAGTTCTGAACATAAAATGTAACCTTTTCTTGATGACTCAGGATCATCATTGTGAAAATCAATTATTGTACTCTCCTTGGATTCAGCCGTGCTCACAGGGCTGATTAGATCTAGGCATTGGTTGCTGTCCCTCTTCCCGTGTTCTTAGACGGTGCTGCTTAAGAGGCTCAGTGTGTTTACTTGCTGGTATTTCTCTCCATCTGGCTGTCAAGCCTGTACCTGTCACTCTTGGCACTATTCAGAGTACCTATGTCTGGATAAAACAACCTACCCTCTTTTCACTGTGTGGCTTTTAGTTTTCTAAGGATTGGGTGTGATGGAATTTTAACAAAAATGGGATTCTGTTCATTCTGACCATGGATTTTGTTTAGTCTATGTCTTATTATGTGATAACAGTGGTAATACTATTGCCTTTGCACACTTTTTCCCCCCTTAACTCCGCTGTCATGAATTCCCTGAGCATATTCAAGTAGAAGGGCATGGATCTGGGGCCAGACCCTACTGAGAGTGACTCTGCCTCTTACTGCCTATAGAAACTTGTGCAAGTTGTTAAATTTCCACTAGTAATTTCAACACCTAAGCAATTTACCCCAAATCCTCAATTAATAAGGTTGGTATGAGGAGTGCAGGAAAAATGTACTCTGTACTCCTTGTACTGTGCCTGGTACTCATTAGGTGTTCAACAAATACCAGGGTCTTATTTCTTTCCTCCTTCACAGCTTCCATCCCAGCAGGGAAGGTCTAAATTTGCACTGTAATGAGAAGCAAGCTCAAAGGAACAGTTTATTTCTACTTTAATGGTGTAAATAGAATAACTATAATAATTGTAACTCATGCGTGCAGATAATCTCACCACCCAGAGACACCAGTGTTGGATTTAGTTGTGCATCGTTCCAGACACTTTCCCATTTTGTGCACATTCACAAAAACACAGTAAAAACATATTGTCTATACGTTGGGGTTGAGAATACTCATTAATCTTCTTTCCCCCATGCTTTATGAATCAAATGAGGTAGATGAAGGAAGATAATGAGCATGGGTACACAGTGCTCCTTTTTTTTTGCTGGGTTAGCTTACAGAACATGGTGTAGACCAGACACTGCGGTGTGGGGTATGGGACTGCAGACAGACAGCCCCACAGAGATGCGGGCCCAACCTCACATCCCTCAGTTCAGAGATGAGCACTGACTCATTTAGGCTTACCTCACAGAAACAGGGACAGAGACAACTATGTGCACTACTGTAGGCATGTGAATCCCAGAGCCATGGCCTAGTGTACTACCTTTGTTGAACTGCTATAACAGTGTGGAGGTTCTTCAAAAAAATGAAAATAGAGCTAACCTATGGCACAGAAATTGCATTAATGTATTTACCCCAACGATACAGATGTAGTGAAAAGAAGGGGCTCATGCACTCCAATGTTCATAGCAGCAATGTCCACAATAGCCAAAATTTGGAAGGAGCCAAGATGTCCTTCAACAGAAGAATGGATAAAGAACATATGGTCCATATATACAATGGAGTATTTCTCAGCCATCACAAAGGATGAATACCCAACTTTTACATCAACATGGATGGGACTAGATGGGATTACACTGAGTGAAATAAGTCAAGCAGAGAAAGTCAATTATCATATGGCTTCACTTACTTATGGATCATACAGAAGAGCATAGAGGACATTAGGAGAAGGAAAGGAAAAATGAAGGGGGTGAAATTGGAGAGGGAACAAACCATGAAAGACTATGGACTCCAGGAAAAAAACTGAGGATTTTAGAAGGGAGGGGGTGTGGGGATGGGTTAGCCCCATGATGGGTATTAAGGAGGACATGTATTGCATGGAGCACTGGTGTTACAGGTAAACAATGAATCATGGAACACTACATCAAAAACTAATGATGTACTCTATGGTTAATAACATGACATAATAAAAATAAATAAATAAGCCTTGTTAAAAATATGACAGACTGATGGGCTTATAAAAACACAAATTTATGTTTCATGGTTCCAGAGGCTGCAAGTCCATGATCAGTGTGCCAGGATGTGTGGATTCTGGTGAAGGCCCTCTTCAGGTCACTGACAACTCATTTTTTGTTATATCCTTACATGCCAGAAAGAGAGTGAAAGACCTTCTGGGAGTCCCTATTAGAAGGGGACTAATCCCATACATGAGGGCTCTACCTTTATGCCTTAATCACCTTCCAGGGGGCCACCTCCTAATACCATCATATTAAGGATTAAAATTGTGACATACGAATTTTAGAGGGGCATTAATATTCAGTTGTTAATAGGCGCACACTTTCAAGGTTGTTTTCTTCGTCTATTTATGCAATGCCTCTCCCATGGGGAAGACCACAGAAAAAAAGGGGAGATGAGTAGAGTCCATCTCCTCCTTACCTACCTGCTGTGTGGAAGAGTGGAACAAGTCCCTCCCTTACCTGCTGAAGCCAGAGCCCCCCCTCCACTCTGTGATACTGTTTTATTACCTTATTTGTCTCTCACACACACACAGTACACATATCTTTCCATATTAGTAAATATGACCCTATATCATAATGTTTATTGACAACCGTCTTCCATTTTATGGACATACCACAACAGATATACAAAATGAACACATCTATTTTGGACCTTTAGTTCTCTCTCTCTCTCTTTCTTTTTTTCCAATACAGATGTGTAAGAACATTTTTTGCACAAAAATTTTGTGAACAAAACTGATTATATCCCCAGGATAAACTCCTTGAGGTGCCATTGCCAGGGTAAAAAGCGTACATATTTTTAAGGTTTTTGCCATATTGACTTCGGCAACATATTAAGTTTATACCAATTTATACTCCCAAGAATACTGTGGGATTGAGGACCCACTTGTCAGCAACATGTATCTTATTTTCCCTTTGGTATCTGAAAAATGCAGAAGGGGGTCAAAGGCAATTATAGTTTTGTTTAATTAAAACAATGTATAGCGTGGTTCCCTTAGGTTGTTGGAGGGAGATACTACTGGTCATCAGGGTTAATAGAAGCTATAAAGTGTTATGAATTGTGGCTGCTGTGGACTTAAATCAATAAGGAGAGAATGTGGAGGATGCTTTATTTGCTATAGAGCCTCCTCCATATTATACACAATGGATAATATAGAGAGGAAATAAAAGAAGACAAGATGAGGGAAAAATAAATAACTGTTCTAATGGCCACCAGTGACTAAGCATTTCTCATGTTAGTAGCTATGTCTGGGGAGCCATATAAGCATTATCTCTAATCCAGACAAGGGCTCTGCACAGTAAGGATTGGTATCCCCGTCTGGCATTTCAGGAAAGAGAACCTCAGAGACAGGAACGTGTTGGATTAAGCTACACAGCTAGGGAGGGACAGATCAGGTTCTTGGGCTGGGCTGCACCTGTAGTCCAAACAAGTCTGCTCTTTCTGATACCGTGCAGATTTCAAAGGGCCAGAAGTTAGAGGGAAATCACTTGGTCAGGGTAAACATGAGTTTCTAAGATCTTCCTTATTTTGTAAGAAAATGTAGTAAAGACAGAGAAGAGGAGCCAGAGGGCTCTCCGCCAAGGCCCTGTGATTGTGAGGGTGGTTTGAATTAGGGCAAATTCCTGGAAAGCTACAAAAAGTTTCAGAATCCCTGCTGAGTGCAGGAGCTCCCAGGGCTCACGCACGCCTTCCCAGGGTGGCCCTGAGGACCCCACAACGGTATTCCCAGAGCCTCTTTCTGTCTGCTCTCAGCTCTGGCTTTGGTTCTATTCATCTGGAATAGAGAGGAAAATTAAGACAGGCAAGCTGAGTTCAGGCCTGGTTGGTTCACGACTGCCTATTTTTCATTCAGTCAGTACTGAACCATGACGCTGTCATTTTCTGACAGTTTCCTCTGATATTCTTCCCCAGAGCTGCTGATAAGCGCCAGCCAATGGAATGTGTCATCTGTCTCTTTAACTGAAGGTTTATGCTAGAAACTCTCCAGAGGACCAGGATTCCAAGCCACAGGGGTCCCTGGGAAAGGTGTCTTTGCTGTTCCCATGCATCATTTTGGTTGTCTTCCTTATGCTTCTACTTATTACTTTGAGCTTTATGCAGAGCTACAAAGTTTCCAAGACAAGAATCATCAGCCTGCCTGTGCTCGGGCACTTCGTCACCAGGAGAGGAGGGGTCCACTTGTTCTCAGGAACAAGGGCTGCCTTGTTGGAGCCCAGCCTTTGTCACCAACAGCATCTTCTTAGGAATTTTGGCCGAGGCCAGGGTCTCGGTAACATGTAATGAGTCATATGAAATAAAGTAGAACCCAGCTCAGGAAACACACAAAAGATGCAGAAAGAAATATCGAATCCACAGGTTGGAGGATGCTTTAATCATGTGGCCAATGAGCTCTATAACCTACAACTTCCCCCTGCAAGGAAGACAAGATTGAAAAGGGCTTCGGAAGGTAATCACCTGGGGAAGCCCAATGCCCAGGTTCCTGCTGGGACTGAGGATAGAAGATCCTATCAATCCCAAATCTCTTCCATTGTCTCCATGGAACCATGACATTGCTCACTAGATTTCCTCAATAATGTGTATCCGATGTATGTATCTTTTGTGTTTATACTCTGCATAGTAAACGTTTTTATTTGGGGATACCTTCCCAGGCATATTTATTTGGAAATACCCTCCCCAATAAAGCTGTGAGCTTTCTAAGGCAAATGTTAAAAGTCATATTTGAAATACGAAACCACTGAAATAGCTTGAAATATCTATGAAAATTGAGACTCCACTACTTTGAAATCTAATAGCTATAGGACAGCTTGAGCTGGAGTTTACCTTGGTTCTGAAAAGAAAGCATTTGCCAAGAAAACCTATCATATAAATAAGATTGCCGTGAGGATTAGGTTCCTCGGTAGACCTAATTATTCAGTGCCATCAATGCTTCAGAGTCCTCATCTCCCTGCCTGTAATGGGTTAACATCATTCCTGTTCATTCATTCAGGCCGGCAGGGACTTGGGTGATTTCCATCTGGGGTCACTTGTTTTATTGTTTTATCCAGTTGTGTTCCCATGGATTGGAAAGCACTGAAATTCTAATTAATTAATTTATTAATTTATTTATATTTATTTAGAGAGGGAGGGGGGAGGCCGGGGCAAAGAGAGAGAGAATCTTAAGCAGGCTCTACACCCAGCACAGAGCCTGACTTGACTCTATCTAATGACCCTGAGATCATGAGCTGAGACAAAATCAAGAGTTAGATGCTTAGCCAACTGAGCCCCTCAAATCACATTTCTTTTAAAGCCTTCCTAAACTTCCTATTTTCTTCTTTTTTCTTATTTAATGATACTTTAGTGTGTATGTGGCTAACTGGTTATATATAATATATATGTGATACATAGTTTAAATTATATATAAATATATAGTGTAGCATGTAGGAATATATTATATATACACACTATGCATTATAGTGTACATACTATACAATATATAATATGTGATTTATATATACTCACTATATACTTTTTACATTTCCAGATATATCTGTAAATATACCTGTGTGTATAAACCCTCATGACTATCCTCGATATTTGGCTTAAGATGTGTACAAAAGAATGATCAGACTTAGAAATCTAGGTAAGGAATTGTGATGGAGAAAAGTCAAATTATGGATAGAAAAAAAGGTAGTTTTTCAGGATATACTAGGTTTTATTAAACTTAAAAGTCTTTGTCCCCAGTATTTGTACAAAACATAATAAATTTACAGATGATTACATTTTCTTTCACACAATAAGTATTTACTCATTTTTATTGTGACAAAAGTATTTTGTCACATACTTTTCTGTCCAGGGGGAATGAAATATTGAAAAAATGGAGTTCCTGCCTACCTGATTGTAGCAGGGGTATAAGAAAGACAGGCCAGACACACATGTGCACCCTCACCCCAAACATACTCAGTTCATGATGAACATAAGGAAGAAAAGTCAAGAAGCAAAAGAAGATTGAAAATGAGCAGGCATTGGGAATTCTGCTTCATAAGGGGCAAGAAAGCCTCCTGGGCTAAGAGGGTGCACCACGGAGTCTTGGGTGAAGGGACGGTGTGGGCCATGTGATATCCAGGACCGAAGATTCTAGGCAGCGGAATAGCAAGAGGCCCAGTGTGCCTAGTGGGGAGAGATGAGGGAGTGAGAATGATAAGAGAATGAGCCTGGGGTGTCCAGAGACTGTATCATGACAGGCCTAGTGCTATGGATTTTATCCTAAGTGTGCAGGGAAGTCCTGAAACAATTAAGCAAAGGATTACTCTTCTTCTTCCTGTTTTAAATCCAAAGACTCATGTCAGTCTATTTAAGTCAGGCTAAACTGGGTATCCATTTTTTGTTAGATCCATTTTAGGTCACTCCCTATGCCTAGTGAACTAGAAATAGCTATGAGCTCCCTGAGGACAAAAGCTTTGTCTTATACAGTCCTGATCCCTACAGTCTAGCACAGCACTGTCAGCAAAAGGCTTGAGGCCCTTCTGGTTCCTTCTGTTTCCTGGAGGTACTTTTGTACTTGTTCCCTAATTACACTGAGTTGAGATTGCCTTGGCCCCTTCACCTACTATTTTACTACTTTCCACTTCCCCAGACCGCACTCCCAAATCCTAGAGGTCTCTGTGGGAGCTGGAATCCTTGTCCTCTGAGAGCCTCCCCTCCCTTCCTCCCTTCTTCTCTTTCTTCCTTCTCTCCTTCCTCTCTCCCTCCCTCCTCTCTCCAGTCCTTCCGCCCTCCATTCCCTTCTTCCTTCCTTCTTATCTTCCTTCCTCCCTTCTTTCCATCCTCTGTCCTCCCTCCCTTACTACAACACACACACACACACACACACACACACACACACGATACATAGATAGATAGATAGATAGATGATAGAACTGATCCCAAAGTCCATCATGGTCCTTTCCTTATGACATGCTGTCAACATACTACTTAAGAAGAAGAAAAAGTCTCACAGAGGGAAGGAAAAAAATAAAAGGAAGATTCAGGTACCCAAGAAAAAGTTTATTTTTAAAATTATTAATTATTTTTTAAAATTATTAATTATTATTAAATTAAATTATCAATTATTATGTAACAAACCACCATAAAACTTAGTGCTTTAAAATGATGGGAACATCCATCTTGCCCATCCGTCTGCAATTTAGTCACGTGCCAGTAGGATTTGCCCATTGCTGCTTCAGCCTGGGTTGCAAGAAGCTGGGACCAGAGCTGCATCTGCAGTCATCAAGGGCTCACTCACTCGGTTGTCATGGCTGTTGGCTGTGTCCTTGGTTGGGCATGTGGTCTTTCCATGTGGCTGTTTGGTTTTCTCATAGCAGAGGGGCTCAGGGACAAATGCCCCAAGAGAGAGAAGGACAGGTGGGACCTATACTGCTTTTTCTTACCTAGTGTTGAAAGTCATGCATTATTATTTATGCCACTTTCTAATTAATAGAAGGTGGCCAGTTAGGCTAGCCCACATTAAATAGGAGGCAAATTTCATTCCATCTTTTCACGGGGTGAGTGAATGAACATATTTTAAGACTACCATGTCCTCTTCAGACTTTGGCATGGGTAGTCAACTAGTTTAAGGAAATACAGCAAATGGAGGGCAGAATCAGGAGGTCATATATCTCCAACTTGCACTCTGATGTCCTGCTGGCCATTGAACATTCAGCTCTAGTTTAGGCTAGAAACGTGTCTGACTCTCCATTTTTCCTTCTTAGGGACTTCTGTTACCCTTGAAGTAGTATGGCTAAAATGTGTTTATAAGAGTTTGCCATAGGTCTTAAAAAATATAAGGAGACTATAACATGAATCAAGTCAGTGCATTTTACTGTGCATGAAAGCCACCTTTCCTAATGTCCTAATAATTCACTCTTGGTGTTTTGCTGGGGACATAAAGTCAAAATTAGAGATGGGTGGATTTTACAAAGAAGACATACACCGTAGGGAAGCTAGAGATGTGGGTGTGTATCTAAGGAAAATAAAAACTGTCCCACATAAATTCAAGAGATGATAAGTGCCAGGTTGCAAATGAATTGCTTTCCAGACCATTAATTACTTTCATAGTCAATGTAGATTACTCAACTATCAACATTGGGCCCCACGTGAGACAAAGTTTTTATTTTTCTCACTACTCTATGAAGAAATGTGTTTGCTTAATTTATCTTGAATGTACTTATAGGATAAAGGTTTTTTGTTTGTTTGTTTGTTCTACTCTTAAGACATAGTACAGTAGCAGCAACATGACAAGAGCATGAATTTTGAATCACAGAGAATTGTATGAAATTTTACTTTTTCTACTTCTTGGCTCTGAGAATGTGAGCATGTTACATGGACTTTCTGAGCCTCTGTTTTCTTAGCTACAAATGTAATAATGATAGATGCTATGTCTTGCTTATAGTAGACAATCAAAATACTATGTTTTTTTGTCAGTATTTTATCATACTTTCAAAAGAGCAAGGAGAATATTAGTTCTCCTAGCTGTCAGGAGAGGGTCTCAGAATCCAGCTATATGTCTGGTGAAAAAAATGAATTTGGGGATCTGCCTCTTGTTGGTTTATGGGCATACTTACTTTTAAATTGAAGGTTAGGTATTTGTAAATGTGATATGTATCCATCTAATAGCACTGTTGAAAGTGGTAAAGTTAAGTCTGTGTTCACTCCCTCGCCGCTAACCACTCAACTCCAATCATCTTTCTATTTTTCTCATTTCAGTAAATGACTCCATCCAGGTTCTCAAGCCCAAAATCTAGGGCTAATTCCCTCATCATCATTCCCCTTCTGATCCAGTCTATCAAGAATACTGACTCATCAGTCAGTCCTGACTCTGACCCCAGCCTCTTCCCTTACTTCCACTGGTTTCACTTAAGTTCAGAACTCATCCTCTCCAGACTGGACAAGTGCATCATATCTCTGCTTCTCTCCTGTCACATCCTTACCCCACTTTGCTACAGTTTCTATCTCACACAGCGGACAATGTAATGGTCTTTCCAAAATGAGGTTGTATAAATCTGACTTTAAATCCTTCTCCGTGCCCTTGAAACAGAATCCTGACTCCTTACCATGGCCCAGAGAGCTCTGCAGGCTGAGCCCACTCCCCAGTTCCTGTCCTCCCACCTGCTCCCTAAACATAGCCCGATATCCTTGTATTCTGCTTCCTGCCAAAATAGCCCTCTACATCTTAAACTGATGCACTGGCCACTCTCCCTATTCAAAACTTTCATTCCTCTTCCCATGCTTAGCTCTCAGCTTCAGTTTGACATACATACACACTATGATTCTTTATAGCACTTCATTCTATTTTAGTATTCTGTGTAGAAGTTATTACTGCCCAATATTTTCTATTTGTTTATTGTTTATCTCTGTCAGTAGAATGTGAGCTTCATGAAGGAGAGAATTTTTTGACTAACTCAACATTTTGCACCCCAAATGCTGAGAATAATAGCTGACACCTAGCAAACATTTAGTTAGTAGTTGTTGAATAGAAGATTCCACCTCAATTAATGGTATCACTAATGTCCGTATTACGGTAGAGGACCCAGGATAAAGCAAGCACATTTCGCTAAGCCTGCTGCAGAAACCCTTGCAAGCAGAGAGCAGTTTGTGAATGGGAAGGGCGGGAACAGAAGGTCAGAGACACTGTCCCACTTCTGGCTCCGGGACAGTCTCTCTGTGACCTTGAACAACTTTCTTATATTTTAATGGGTCTCAAGTTCCCCTTCTTTATTTTTTTATTTATTTATTTTTTAGGTTTTATTTATTTACTTGAGAGTGAGAAAGCATAAGAGGGGAGAGGGTTAGAGGGAGAAGCAGACTCCCTGCTGAGCAGGGAACCCAATGCAGGACTTGATCCCAGGACTCCAGGATCATGACCTAAGTTGAAGGCAGTCACTTAACCAACTGAGCCACCCAGCTGTCTCAAGTTCCTCTTCTTTAATCCTAGTGGGTTATATATGATTTTCTCCAAGTGTCCTTCCCACTGTGACACCTCATGACTGTATTAGCTACTACAAAGTGAGTTAAAAAACACATTACAGTTTATTACTTTCTTGTTACCATAACAAACTAGAGGAGTTGGTAAAACACACACACACACACACACACACACACAGAAAGAAAAAGAGAGAGAGAGAGAGACCTTTCTGACTCTTAAGACAATGAGATATGGTGATTTATTTATTTGGTAGGTGACATTTTTAATACCTTCATACACCTGAACTTCTCAGAATGTATTTTCCATATGGTAATACTGATTTGTATAGATAACATGTGAAACTTCCCCAAGGTCCTAACAAGTCAAGAGTAGTGGAGATAACAGTTTCTTGCTTTATAGTATGTACACATGTATCAGAGTATTCATTTTATAAACACCTCAGTGATTGTGAGGTAATATAGAGATGTTATGATACCAGCTGCACTGATGAGGCCTGCCAGTCTACACAGACTTTGTGCATAATGGCATCTCATCTTCTCATGGAGAGTTAGGGCTGATGCTGGATTTCTTTCCTGCCTGGGCCCTCACAGGAATGCATTATGGCATTTTTATTCCTCCATGCCTTCCTGAGTGTGTGCGTGTGTGCATGTCCATGTGCAAGCCCTTGTGTGTAGGATTTTATGAGAAATACCAAGTTGTGTTCTGGGTAGTGTAGAGATGTCAAGCCATAATCTTAGTATTGCACAGTGGAAACATTTTAGGTTCTAAAGACATAGATAGATAGATAGATGATAGATAGGTGATAAAAATAAAAATACTGAGCTTCCCCACTCTGCCACTTTCCTGCTGAATGGCTGTTGCCAGGCCATATAACCAAAATCTTGAGGCATTTTCTCATCTGCAAAATAAGTAATATATTAACCCAGTTTGAGACTTTTTCATGGATTGCCATGATTTTGTAAATGGGTTTCCCATAGTGGCTACTACAATTTAAAGAGCCTGTGTCCTTGTCAGTAGAGCTAGAGACAATATTTATAAGTCAGAAAGATAGAGAAAGCTCTGGAAAGGAAAAAATCAATTCTGCTTAAATGAATCTCAGAGATACATGGAAAAGAATCACTTCTTTTTAGACACAGCTTGGGTAGTAGTCACTGTGATGGGGAAGGGCATGGAGGGAAACCATTCTTAGGGAATGAGGGCGAGTAATATTTAGGAATGAAGCAGTTGAGGCTGTTACTGCTTATTTCAGTGAGGGGGAACAGAGGATGAAAAAGAAAATAGTTAGGAAGGATGGAGAACATTCTGTGTTGTAGATACTTTGCAACATGTTTCTGTAGATGAACTCCATTACCTTCATTCGTGGAGTGTGATATAATAGGAAGATTAGCCATGTGGTTATAAAGAAACCTGACTAGATAAGGAGGAGACTATTGACAAGGAGACAAGTTAGGTCTATCTCACTGTCAAAGAAAGAGGTAAAAAGTGTGGGGACATAGAAATAGGAAGGGAGGG
Organism: Mustela nigripes; assembly: GCF_022355385.1. Lineage (NCBI taxonomy): Eukaryota > Metazoa > Chordata > Mammalia > Carnivora > Mustelidae > Mustela > Mustela nigripes. The sequence continues at coordinate 107,273,761 of NC_081559.1, forward strand.
GTACCTGGGTGGCTCTGTCAGTTAAGCTTCTGCCTTCAGCTCAGGTCATGATCCTGGGGTGCTGGGATCAAGCCCCACGTCTGGTTCCTTGCTCAGTGGGGAACCAGCTTTTCCCTGTGCCTCTGCCTGCCACTCACCCTGCTTGTGCTCTCTCTCTCTCACTCTCTCTCTCTCTCTGTGTCAAATAAATAAATAAAATCTTAAAAAAAAGAAATAAGACAAAAGAATGATTGCTCTTGATGAACAAAATAGACTTAAGCAATGCTATTCAATGGAAACTTTGCAATTTTCTAATAGCTACATTATAAACATAAAAAGAAATAGATGAAATGAATTTAATACTATGTATTATTTGTGACAATATATCCCAAATAGTATCCATTTGATGTGTAATCAGCAACGGAAAATTATTAATATTTATTTAACATAATTTTTATTCCAAATCTTCAAAATCTGGTGCACATTTTGCTTTTACAACACATTTTAATTCACATTGACCACATTTCAAGAGCTGAATAATTACATGCAACTAGTGGCTACCATATTGGATAGTGCTGTTCAAAAAAATATTTTCATTCTGGATAAGTCTTTCAATGCAAGACCAATAAACAGAAACACTGGAGTTAAGAAGCTGGAGGGAGTTGGTTCTAGTAGGGAATAAATTAGATTTTGATTAGATACGTTGATTTCGAGATGTGGGGTGGGCAGTCAGGTCAATAGGTGGTGCTGAAGCCTGAGGCTAGAGATGAGAAGTGATAGTGTGGAGAGCAACCAGAGTAGGAGGCATCAGGTACATTAAAGAGCGCAGGAAAGGCATGCAGCTAAGGGAAAGCATGTATGTGGCGAGCAGGGGGTGGGGTGGGGTGGCACAAGAATGCTGTAAGCAGTGAGAATAGAGACCCAAGTTCATGTGATAAAGGAAGCATTGTAGTAGGCAAACAATGCCTGAGCCCTGGAGCTCATGTAAGTGCAGAAAGCAAATGCGCTAAGCAACAGTCACAGAAATATTGTAGGGGGGAGTCTCTGCAGCTCTAAGGATGGCTTACTATAAGGAATCTATACTCTCATGGGTTGGAAAGTTGGGGGTCCAAAGCCCCTGCATCCAGATGTGGAAGACCAGTCAACAAAAGAATCAAGAAATACCACTATTACTAATTATTATAATAATAACAACCCCAACAGTGATGTCTGTACCTGCTATCTGCTAACATATGTTTATGTACATATGTATGTAATACGGATGCATACATACAAACATATATATGTGTGTGCACGTATATTTACATGCACACAATTTTATATTCTCACGTGAACCACTGAATAAGATGTTATTATTCCAGGTATATGAACGAGGGAATGGAGACTTCAAGGTAAATAACTCGCCCTAGGTCTTACAGGGAAGATCCTAATAGCTCTAACTTCAAAACTAATACTCCTGATGTCAAGAGAAGAGGAAGGAAAAGCAGGATTAAGATCCTGAGTCCAGATACCTTGTTCTGAGTGCTGGTTCTGCCAATGAAGAGGGCTCTCTCTGAAGAGAGCATATTGGTATAGGCTACATGAAGTTTACTGCAATATGTCCTGTGTATATACATATGTAAAACAAATCCACTTACATATACCTATATATGATATGATATATGATATATGATATTCAAGCCTTTACATATATACATACTTGTATATGATATATGTGCATACATATTGTGTATATATACATTTTTCTGTTCAGGTTCCTAATAATCTCCATGTAGGAGATACTTAAAATACTTGGAAAAAAGGAAAGGAGCAACATTTGCATTAAGCCTAGCTTTTGAATCTAAAAACTTTAATGTGCCAGGATTTTTAATACATGTTTTTAATTCCTGGTATAGACAGATTGTATAACCATCTCATTTAATCTTTATGATCCCATGTCAAAGGTTTTTACTGATAAACAAACCAAGGGTCAAAGAGATAAAGTAAGAACAGCATGACACTATCCATATCTGAAAAAAATATAAATGAGTCTAATAAAACCTGTTGTGATTAAATTCGGTTTGATAGACAAATGAAAGTAATCCTTGTCTGCTACTCAGATGCCAGTTATACAATGTCCCTGAACTGAATCAAGTCAAGGCTGGAGTTTGCCTAGTAAGCCAGTATTATATGTATAGTCAGGTAACTACAAAATCTATCTGGGCAATCGTTTCATAAGATGTCCCCAAGAATAGAAAACTAATTCTCTCTGTGAACACGTCACTGACAGGGGAAAGAAGTCAGATAAGGAGAAAATCAGAAATGAAGTTGCTGACACTCCAACAATTTATCTGTATATTCAGCAACGTTTTTGGATTGAGTTTAGAAAGGATAAAACGGTGCAATTTGGAGTAGTTGCAGAAACCACCTTGGGAAGATTAAGCCAGAGGAAGGAAGGAAGGAGGGGAGGAAAGTCGGAAGAAAGGAAGGAAGGCAAGAAGGGAGAGAAAAATAGGTGGCAAGGGAGAGAGGGTGGGGGTGGGGAGAGAAAGCAAAGCCACTCTCTGGGGAATTGTCTCTGAAGTAGAATCCTGTAGTCTGTCTCATCAAATAGATTCTCAACTTGGAGGCATGATTCTGGGCAAAAAGCCCTATGTGATCCTCCCAAGGCCCTCAAGTTGTGATGGTGAAAATGAATCCATGACAATAGACATGCACATGACAACTAACCTAAACAGCTTATCTTACAATGAGTTTCTTAAAGGGAGAAATGAATATGGTGGCAGTAGGAGCCCAGAGAGGGCAATTTGTTGGCAGCTGAGAGGCACAGAGGACATCCATTTCCTCAGTGGCAGAATTGAAATAAACATTCTTTTCTTTTTTTTTTTTTTTTTAAGATTTTTTTTTTTTTTTTAATATTTATCTATTTGACAGAGAGAGAGAGAGAACAAGCAGGGAGAGTAGCAGGCAGAGGGAGTAGGAAAAGCAAGTACCCCGCAGAGGAGGAAGCCCAGCGTGGGGCTTGATCCCAGGACCCTGGGATCGTGACCTGAGCCAAAGGCAGATGTTGAACCAACTGAGCCACCCAGGCACCCCTGAAAAATATTTTCCAAGTGAGACTTTTCCATCTCTGAGTTTTTTAAGAATAGCTACTTGGTCTTACTCATTTCTGAACATTTCTAGAGCCTCGTCTGATGTCTGGCAAAAAGTAGGTGCTCAACATTATTTCTTGCCTGTGAAGATCATGTGAGAATATGATTTTTTTAAAAAGTACTTTCCTTTATCAGATAGGATAGGCTAAATAGCTGATGATCTCATCAGGGAGTGGCTGGTGGCTCTACTCTGTGTCTTCTTCCTGCATGACCCAGAGATGAAGTAGCTCCCCTCAAGGGTCTCTGGTCACCTTGGAAGAGGAAAAGACAACTCTGGAGTGCTTCAAAGCTGCTACAGCCTGGGGTGTCATATGTCACTTTTGTTTGCGATTCATTGCCCGGAATGAAATATTTAGGAGAGGAAAAATAATTTTCCCTCAAAACCCCTTTAAGAAAAGACAGATGAACAGGAGAAAAATAAACAGAAGTTTATCAACATGTTTCTCAATGTATCCATAGGAGATGTTCAGGGAAAAATGGACAATTCAAAGAAATGGCTTAGAACTCTTGCTTATATGGTACCTTCAGTAAAGAATGGTCAATCTGTGGAGAAGTGATAAGACAAAGGAAAACAGTTTTAAGTTTCCAAGTGTAAAGATAAAGGCTAGTTAGTAAAATTTGTTATGTGGATTCCTCTGGTGCCTTATCTAGGCTGAGAGGGTCTAATGTTGTTTCCAAATGGTTAACTTTTGTCCTCCTGGCAAAGTAGTAAGTAGGGATACTTTTGTAAATTTCTGCCCTTCTTTCAGGCAAATTTAGAGAGGATGGGGAGCTTTGTCTGTCTCTCCTTCTCAGTTACCTTCAGCTCAAAATAATCCTTAGGGCAAATGGCATATTTTGAAGTGGCATATTGTGCTAACCTTCAAATACCTATAACCCCAAGGGGATCAGGAAGTATAACGCCATCATATGCCCGGAAGGTGAAGAAACAGAAATAATTGGTGCATAGCCTCAATGCCTATCACACACCAGGGGAGGGGGAAAGGGAAGAACAGGTGCAAAAAAGCAAAAAGAAAGTCATATCCACATTGAATTGAAATAAAAGAGTATGCTTGCAACATCAGTTTTCTCTTCTCATCGACTACAAGATGTTTTATTTTTTAATGTAAGACACACCAAAAAGAAAAGTGTATCAGATCTCTAAACTACTATAATCTATTTTGAAACCTGAAAGTTTATTTATAGATCTTCATGTATGAATATATATAGCATGAATTTCGGTTTCAGCTAAGATGAAATATTTGATTAATATCAAAATTAGCTTTACTATTTAATAAGTATTACAGTTTTAGTGTTAGTTCATGGTAATGTCAACAAAAATTGTAGGGTTAATATTTAGAAAGTATTATAATCCTTTTTTTTTTAAATCAAAGCAAATTTTCATGTTTAATTATGTAATTAGTCAAGAAGCCCTAACATATGTGTGGATAAAAAATGTGTCTGTATACATGTGTTGATGTATAGTTGAAAACATTATATATTTTTTGATTCACACAAATGTTTTGATTCACAGAAATGTCACACAAATGTGTTACTTTTATGAATCTGTTTGGCTCTGAAATATCATTCTTATGTGTGTGTATTTGTGCAAATGTATAGAATAGGACCTCACAGTGCCCTGTTGATGTGGTTTCCCCCATGCTCTGAAAGCTAGCATTCTCACTCTGGCATCTGGAGAGCTGACAAAGCAGATGGTGCTGGACACTTTTTGCCAACAGGGCTGGTGCACCGTACTGCAAATGCCCCAGGGCGACAAGCGCACCACCAGGCCATATTGCCCTGAGGACATTCCAGTAGCTCGGGTTACTCTCCCACAGTGGCCTCTTCTGCTGCTCCATATTTTATGTTTAGGGGAGTTGCTTTGATATTTCAAAAATTTCAAATGTGTTCAGGTGATTGGGCATGAACTGCAGCGAAGAACCAAAGGGAGATTATTACTCTGGTTGTTATAAGATAAACATTTAATGGCAGCTAAAAGTGCTTTCTGAAAAAGATTTGGGGAACACTAAAATGACCAGGCAGTTAGAGGCTGGTAGAAATCCCTCCATACCAGGAAGAACTTTAAACGTTGTGGTGAAGATTAACCAATAAATGAATGAAGAGAGCTAAAAGAAAAGATGTCCCGGGGTGGTTCATGCTGCAAGGAATTTGAATGTGTCTGAAGGGTCAGATTACGTATTGACTGAATAGCAACAGAAAAACAACCCTACTTCCTGCTAAATGAAGGACAGAAGGGTGAAGTCTCTGTGCTGTCTCTGAGTATCCTTTATTCCACACAGCTGGGCTCTGGGTGCCACAGAATCATGTGCCCTTGATTTGACGATTCACGCCTCTGGTGTCTCAGCAATAGCATGTTTCTCCCAGTTTCAGTACTAAGCCTGCTCCATCCCACCTGCTCTGTGGTATTATTTTGGTCAAAGTAAGTTAATTCCTGCCCCTGTTATTCATCAGTGCCCTTGGGTCTTTGGGAGATATGTTCTTCCCTGCCTCAGGGCCATGCTAATTTCATTTCTCATCCTCCATCGTGCCTGAATACACAGTTTACCTAAAGGTTAAGAATTATGAGTCTAATTAAGAGGATGGAGCAATTCCACTACATTAACATTAATAGTGCATGGAAAGCACTCCCCATGGCTTCATTTTTTAAGCAGTAGCTATTTCTATGTCTCTTCTCTCTTTCCTATTTTTCCTTCCTGCACCACTTAATGATAATCTAATGGTAGCAATGGCACCTATGTTGATAGAAGAGAAAAGGTGATAATTGTTCCTGCCTATCTTTTTCTCATTCCCCCACTGCTAAGGGCAGTGTCCTTGAGACAGGTTTGTTTTACTGATCAAAGGCAGTCCATGGGAAAAGAGGCCCAAAGGAACGGGGAATTGTCAAGAAAGCTCTGCTGCAGACAAATATGATGGAACTCATTCATCAAGTGATAAAATGTGAACTTCTCTTTCATCCTGGATTTGAAAGGTCATTATTGTGAAGAGTCAGTTTTATAAAGGTTAAAAGTAAGTGACCGATGGTGATGTATCATGGAATCCCCTGGCCATGGAACACTGCCTGCATCAGGCTCTCATGCCCTGCTTCAAGTTTAAACAACTAACAGGGCCTCTGAACCAGTAGAGAAAGCATGCTTTAGTCATGCGTCTGTCCAGAAAATCCTCGGGCATCAGGAGCTTCCGCAGGGAGCAGGCCTGGAATTCCCACTCTGCTATAGATTTCCTTCAGATTTTCCTCAGGGAGCCTGAGAAGGAGGGACTAAGGTCTGAGATCTTTACCTACTAATTGAAAGGTTTAGGAGCAACTATTTAGCATGACATGTGTTCCAGAGGCATTGAGAGGAAAATAACAAATTGAACATATGTCGAATCATTACTAGAAGGAAAAAAATTGTCCAGGAAACTGGATGATATGGAGTGAGATTTCAAAAATGTTTTATTTATCAAGATTTGGCAGGCTGCAGCTTATCTTCCCCCCATGGGTACCTTCTTGTCCTCATTTATTTATGTACTATCCTTACATATTATTCATTAATCTATCATTATTTAAATATTATTTATTTGTTATCTTATTTTCCTCCATGGGTTTTTCCTGATACTGAAAGACACCCCCCCCCCAGTCGTTAACTAATTAACTGCTCTTTTGTTGTGTAAAAGTACCCCTCCTCCCCTTGCAATGAAAAGACCCTTCCCCCAGGGTTGAATTCAATGTAACTGCGCTTTTGCCTTTCTGTAACCGCTTGGCTTTTAGGGCATGACACTTGACTCCTGTTTGAACAAGATACTCTCTCCTAATAGCCGGGGCATGGTCACGTAGGCAAGGGGCCTGCATGGTCACATAGGTCACATAGGCAAGGGGGCTGCATGGTCACATAGGTCACGTAGACAGGATGCCTTTCTGCTGAGTGATGGGGTCAAACTTCCCCTCTTTGTTTCCCCTTCCCGCCTTTCTCTTCGCGCGAGGGGGGTCTTCCAGGGCCAATCCACTAACACCAAGTATGCCTTTTTTCAAATGTTCAAATTGTCAGCCAATTGGCCCCGTCCCGTCCGGGACTTGTTTGTACCTGTCTATAAAAATCCTGCACCACCCCAGCCAGGTGTGCTCAGCTAGCAGGAGCTGCTGACCACCCGCAGGCGCGCGCTGACCACCCGTAGGTGCCTGCGTAACAATAAAGAACCTCTTGCTGATTGCACCCAGTGGCAGTGTTGGATTCTTGGGTAAGGGGATGTGCGGGTCTTTCATTACTATATACTTGAGCTCAGGGATTCACAAAGCATGAAATGCAAGAATATTTGATGTGGTATTTGGACTTTTCATAAATATTATTTGTATTTTTATTTTAATATATGTTAGAAGAAATGCATACAATTAACATATCAACCACATGATTTTAAACCTCTAGTTACTAAGAGAATAGTATAAGTTGAAAAGAAGTTAGTAAATTTTTCTAAAGATTTTAGTTGTTGAGAGAGAGGCAGGCAAAGGGAAAATCAGGCTCCTCACTGAGCAAGGAACCCGAAGCAGGACTCTTGCCCAGGACTCTGGGATTATGACCTGAGATGAAGGCAGACGCTTAACCAACTGAGCCATCAGGTGTCCCAGAAGCTGGTAAACTTAAGGTAAATTAATTTTTTTAAAAAATTTGCAAAATAATAGTGCAGGTAACAAACTCAAATTTGGTTCTGCTATGACAGAAGGACTTTAGTATTTGGATGCTTTTCCTTCCCCGACAGCTTGGCTGTGTTACACTACCATGTCTTACTCATTCTTGGTCCCACTTCCAGAGTTCCCTGCCCCATACAGCACTGCTGGTGACATTTCTCCTTCCCCAGGTCTACTCCCCTGTGAAGCCCATTCAGGTATGTGTGGGCCAAGTTAGTGTCTGCTCTTCTTGGCTCTTTTTACTTGGTTCATATGGTCACTGTATTAAGTATCCACTTTTGTTGAAACGGGTTGCATACTTACAGCAAATGGTGTTCATTTATATATTCCTAATGCATAGACCTGCATTTAGAAAATACTACATAATTTGTTTTGAATACAAAACTGATTTATCTAAGAACTTCTCTTAGGAAGCTTACCAATGAGCTTCACAGTTGACTAATTTCATGGGGATGATAGAAGATCTTCTCTTGATGTAGCAGTGATGCGGCAGCCCCAGTCTAAAATACATGCTTCGCTTGATATTGAAGATGCCTCACCTTCCTACCTGACTGTGCTTTCACTATTCTTCACTGGTTCTTTCTTTTCTCCTCACAACTGAAATGAGGGGTCATCCTTGGGGATCAGTCCTTGGCTCTCTTCTTCTCCTTTGGGGTTACAGTCTCTTCACATGCTGGAGATTCTCAAATTTAGATCTCCAACCAAGATTCCTTTTCTGATTGTAAGATTCACATACCCACCTGCCTACTGGTCTTGTGTCCAAAAATAATTTTCTGGGAGTGCCTTGGGGGCTCAGTTGGTTAAACGTCTGCCTCACACTCAGGTCATGAACCCGGGGTCCTGGGATAGAGTCCTGCATTGGGCTCCCTACTCAGTGAGGAGTCTGCTTCTCCCTCTCCCTCTGCTGCTCTCCCTGCTTGAACTCTCTCTTTCTCAAGTAAATAAATAAAATCTTAAAAAGATAACAAAAAATAATTTTCTGATCTTCCTCCTCCACATCTACTGTCCAGTATTCTTGCCCAGCTCTATAAAAGGCAACTTAACTCTGTCGAGTGCTAACACTGAAAAACCCTGCAATTATACCTTCATCCCTCTTTTTCCCAGGCCTGAATCCCACTGACTGTGACCAAAATATATAGGGAATTTAACCACTTTCACCACCGCACTGGTCACTCCCCCGGGTCTAAGATGCATCATCTCTCATTAGGATTATAACTGGATTTACTTGCTCCTTCCTAACACACCCTTCAGTTTGTTCTCAACATACATGTCAGTATGTGTTTCTTCCTGACACAATGATTCAGTGTTTCTCTGTCTCACTTAAAGTAAGCCTAGGGACTTCTCGGGCCTTCCATATTTTGGAACCACTTGATTCCTTTAGCAACTTATTACCTTCTCTTTTTTCAATTGTAATCATCCTACCGGGAAGGGAGTGATGATCTCATTATGGTTTTTGGTTTGCATTTCTTTAACAGTTAATGATGTCAATCATCTTTTCATGTATTTGTTGGTCATTTGGATATCTTCTTTGGAGAAATATTTCCTCAATATTTCCTCTTTGCCCATTTTTTTAGTGGGGTTGTCTTTTTGTCATTGAGTGCTAAGAGTTATTTACAAATTCTGGACACTAGACTCTTACCAGATATGATTGAAACTGTATTTTCTGCATTCCCTAATTCACTTTTTTCATGGTATGTGTTCTTTATTGTAAGATTTCTAATGAAGTCTAATTTCTGTTTTATCCTTTGTTGTTTGAAATTTTGGTTTCCAATTACTTGTTCCTCTACCTGCAAAGTTCTTTTGCAATTTACAACATGCCTTACTACTTTATCTCTTCCAGAACTTGGCATAAATACAACTTCCTACCAGGGCCTTCACTATTGACCTTCTTTAAAATGCTAAACCTTCCTGGCCTCAGCACTCCCTATCCCATTTTCTCATGATACGATTTACTTACTTATGTGTACATAGAGACTTCAGCTAAATAAGGCAGGTTTTAGTGGCTGATAATATTCTGCCCCAGTTCTTGTGCCTGGAGCAGAGCCTGTTCCACAGGAGGCGATCATTATACTGACTGGCAAGAGAGTTCATCCTGTCACCAGAGAGCTGCTTCTCTCTGTGGGTAAGCAATTTTATGTCTTCTTGCTCACCTATCTTTGACTTCCAAGTATTACATCATCATTGGTGTAATTATCAGCATAATCATCACTACCAAGTAATATTTAGAAAAGTTCCACCTCCTCATGGTGCTAAGCTAAGTATAGCTAAGTATAGCTATGGAAGCATGCATCTGGGACTTTCCAGGACAACCTCGATTTAAAAATAAATTTATTAAACAATGTAACCCAGTTTTCCCTCAAAAAAAAAAAAAAAAAAAAAAAAGGCCTAAGAGATAGCAATTTTCCATCACTGCTTATGAGCTGAGCTTCTGACCTGACATCAATGTCATGGGTCTCCTAAGCTACAGTTTCCTCATCTATAAAATGAGGTTGATGTGGGGATTAAGGAAAATCATTTCTCACAATGGGAACTGTGTGCTCAGTTTCATTCACTGGTGAGACAGGCACAGAATACTTAAAATAGTAGCTATTATAAGAAGTATTAAGCTTATTAGTAATAATAACTGTGATGTCTTGGTTGAAGAATTGGGAGTACTCAGTCTGAAAGCACTACATCATCTTAAAAAAATTAACTTGTGCTCAGAATGTGCTTTCTTAATGGATTTAATTTAGTGATTACAATAGCGGTGATGGTACTGATGATCATCATTAAAATGATAGATACTGAATTAAGAATCCACAGTTCCTGATTGGGTCGTAGTTAATACAGTGTCATAAACTATGTCAAGGTATTTGTGAGATACATTTCTTGTCTGCCTATTTGCCTGAGTTCCTAAATATTTCAACTAACTTATGTATTTTTAAGGTCCCATGTGAAGGTACATGTCATGGTCCAAATAAGGTTTGTTTGTCGGGACCCGTAAACAAAATAAAGTATGTACCGGGATAATGAAAGCAGAATCCAGTTGTCGAATACCTACTCTGTGCTAGAAAACCAGGCTAATTATTTTGTGCTTTAGGTAACATAATCATCACATATTTTATAGAGAAGCACCTTAGGCACAGAAAAAAAGAAAAAAAAAAGGAATTGCTGCAATACATAGCTATAAAGGGAAAGTGGAAATTTCAACTCAGTTTTTTTTTTTTCCTGACTCCAAAGCTCTAAAATATTTTCACAATGATGAGGTGCTATTTTTTTTAACAGTTTTATTAAAATAAATTTAACAGGCCATAAAATTTGGCCAAAGTCTATAGTTTGTGGTTTGGGGTGTATTTAGAGTGGTAAACATCACCATAGTTTAATTTTAGAACATTTTTTAACATCCCAGAATAACACCACCTATATATTTACAGTCATTCTCCACTGCTTCTTTGCCCACAATGCCCCAACCCCAGTATTAGGCAAATACTAATCTACTTTCTGTACTAACATATTTACCTGTTCTAGACATTTCTTGTAAATGTAATCAAACAATGTGTGATTTATCTTTGTAACTGGATTTTTTAACTTAGCATAATGTTTTGAAAATTAGTTCACATTATAGGGTGTGTCAGTATTTTATTATTTTCTATTGCTAATTAATAATCCATACATTATTAATGCTTTATTAATATATGAATATACCACATTTTATTTATCCATTTCTCAGGTTATGAACATTTTAAATTATTCCCACATTTTTGGCTATTATGAATAATGCCATTGTAAACATTAAGGCCAAAATAGGTTTTCCTTTCTCTCGGATTATATGCATAGGAGTAAAATAAGTGGGTCATATAGAAATTATATGTTTAGCCCTTTGAGGAACTGCAAAACCATTTTCCAAAGCTGCTGAACCATTTTATGTATCCATCAGCTGTGTAGGAGTTTTCCAACTTCAACAGCTCTTGGCCAACATGTGTTATTGTCCGTCTTGCTTATTTTAGTTGATTGAGAGGGTGTGAAGTGAGATCTCATTGAAGTTTTGATTGTCATATTTCTCAGTCACTAATGTTGACCAACATTATGTGCTACTGAGAACTTTAAGATCTTCTTTAGAGAAATGTCTATATAAATTATTAATCTATCTTTAAACCACATTATTTGTTTTTTTCATTTTTTACTTGTAAGTGTTCTTTATATAATCTTGAGAATACTTCATTACTAGATTTACCATTGGAAAAATCTCTTTCCCATCTGTAAGATGCAGTTTTACTTCTTGATAGTGAACTTTGATGTTCAGTTTTTTATTTTTGCTTTGTTTTATTTTAATTTCAGTGAAGTCCAAATTACCTATATGTGCTTTTGTCTCTTGTTTTTGATGTCATATGTAAGAAACCATTGTTTAGACCAATACTTCAGATTTTTTTCTATGTTTTCCTCTAGAATTTTTATAGTTTCAGCTCCTAAATTAAGAGCTATGACCCAATTTCAGTTAATTTTTGTTTATGGTGTGAGGTAGGGGTTGACTTTATACTGGCACCATTTGTTTAAAGGGCTAGTATTTCCCATTGTGTGGTCTTTATGCCCATGTCAAAGATTATTTGATCATAAATGCAGAGGTTTATCTCTACACTCTCGATTATATTCCATTGGTCTATTTGTCCTTAATCCAAGATCACAGTCTCAATTACTATAGTACTGGACTAGGTTGTGATATGGATAAATACTAGTCCTTTAACCATTAAATCCCTTTCAAAATTGGTTTGGCTATTGCATTTCATGTGAATTTTCAAACTCATATGTTTCTTTTTTTTTTTTTTTT
>NC_081559.1:107291334-107294828 GCF_022355385.1 Mustela nigripes
CTTTATAGTTTTCTGAGTATAGATTCTGTGCCTCTTTGGTTAGGTTTATTCCTAGGTATCTTATGGTTTTGGGTGCAATTGTAAAACTTCAACGTATTTGTGTTTTAAAATACAACTTGCGGGAGGGCTTGGGTGGCTCAGTGGGTTAAGCCTCTGCCTTCGGCTCAGGTCATGGTCTCAGGGTCCTGGGATCCAGCCCCGCATCAGGTTCTCTGCTCAGTGGGGAGCCTGCTTTCCCTTCTCCCTCTACCTGCCTCTCAGCCCACTTGCAATATCTCTTCCTGTCAAATAATAAATAATCCTAAAAAAGAAATACAACTTACATCTCTTATAGATAACATATATCTGGATCTTGAGTTTTTTTGGTGTATGTCTATTTTCTCTCTGTTTTTATCTCTATCTTTGATTGGATTATTTAATCTATTTCTTATATAATGTAATTACAATACGATAGGATATATAGCTCCTGTTTTCTATTTGTTTCTATATGTCTTATGACCTTCTCCCCAATTTTTGATTCCCGCCTTACTTTTTTTAGATAGTTATTTTCTAGGATATCTCTTAAGTCTTTTTTTTTCGTGTTTGTCTTACTATATTATTTCTTTCACTTTCTTACTAGTTATCCAGGGGATTATAATTAGCATCTTAATTTAAAACAATCTATTTTATATTAATGCTAACTTAAGGTTAATCATAAATAAAAACTTTTCTGTAACATGCTTTTGTTCCCCTTCCCACCTTGGTATTATCATTGTAATACTAATTAAATGTTTATACCTTATAATCCCATCCTTACAGTTTTCTGTTTATTACTTTTTTGAGATACCATTGTTTAGTTCCTTTTAATTCTTTTTTTTCCTTTTACTTCTTTAGACATGGATATCTTTCTTTATTTGAAACATAGTTAAAAACACTGGTTTAAAGCCTTTTACTAATTAGTCCAATACTTGGGCTTCCACAGGGACATTTTTTATTTACTGTTTGTTTTTGTATGGGCCATAATTTCCTGTTTATATTCTGTTTTGTTTTGTTTGTTTCCTTAAAAAGAAGACATTTAAAGTAACAATGTAGCAGCTCAGAATCAGTTGTCTCCTCCTCAGGTTTTGTTTTTTGTTGCTGTTTTATTGTTGTTTTATTCATCACACTGATGTTTGTTTAGGGACTTTCCTAGACTAATTATAAAGAGTTTATACTCCTTCTACTTTTCACACGTGGTCACTGAAGTTTCTGCTCAGTTAGCATTTTTTTATAGCTAATGATTAAGCAGTTTTCCTTAAAGCCTCCACTCACAGAGTCTTCTAGTCTTTGTTAAGGGTCTCTGAGTATGTGTTGGGGCATTACTTCAGTGTAAGCAGTTTACAGCTCTGTCATTGCCTTCACATCCTGCTTTTGCATATCCTTAAAGTCAGCTATATGTGAGAAGATAGGACTTTTTAGGTCTGTCCTGAGAGTGTGCACAGCCTTGTACATGCACATAACCTTCTAGATTTCCAGAAATCTGCTGAAGTTTTCCACCCTCTGTAGATATCTCCTTTCCTAATTCCTTTTACATGTTTAGTCATCCTCTTTGTAGTCCCACCTGACAAAATGGATATTAAACAATTCCCATTGATTATTTTCAAAACATATCCTCAGGATAGGGATGTTCACAGAGTGAGCAGTGAGTCAGGTCATAATAGAGATAGGCTCTGAGACTGGTTGATTTCAGGGAGCTTTCAGAAAGATCAAATAATGACAGTTCTCTGGGGTGTGGCTTTTGGGAAAAATCAGACTCATTCTACTCCCTTGAGTGGCTATTAGGCTATGGTAGTTGTAAAGCTGTTAGTTTTCAAGGATCCCATGTTTCTGAAGAGGAGATTAGAATAGGCAGGTTAAACATCTGTATAACTTGTTTTTTTATCAAAATTCAGTTATAGTTTTAAATACATGCTCCTCAGACTGTTGCAAATTTTTCATTAATTTCCAGAGCTCTAGAAAAGTGGATTTTTGACAACATTCTCATTACTTTTATGGAAGAGAAGCTTTTCAGAGGTCTTTACTGCACCTTTCTGGAAGTGTTTTCTTGCAATTGGGATCTCCTGTGAGACATGACACTTAAGTTTTCTTAAGGTAATTTCCTGTGACGGGAGCTGCCTGGTCCAACAAGCACTCCCAATGTGAATCTAGAAAAGTATACATTATAGCAAAATTAACCCTGTGCTAAGTAAGGAGAGGCTAAGAAGGGAAGGTACCTGATTTTGTCTTGGTTTCCTCTTTTGACTGTTCTCCACTTGGAATTTGGTCTCTCTGATCTCATTTCATGCTTCTGCTTATCTTTATTCCAGCTCTCACTACCCAGTACCTTAACTGTTACTTCTGTATCCCTTTGTTAGAATAAGAGCTTCCTCAAGGACAGGAACCGTGATGATTGTCGCTTGACATCCCCATCCATGGCTTTTATCAGGACTGGTACACAATAGGCACTCAGTAAATGTTTATGAAATAAAGTGAACTGCATACACCTTTCATTTCAGAATGCCAAACATATGTCAGGAAGGGCATGTTGAAATCTCTGCTACAAAGTCATTTCCAGCAGGAAAATGAAAAAGGGAGAAATGTCAGCAACATCCACATTCTCCTTATTAGAGGGGTGAGTGGCCTGAGGCAAAGCCATTAAACAAATAAAACAAAAAGGGTTAGGAGTTGGTCCTTAAGGCACAGCAGAATGCATCTCCTAGTTTGGGAGGCACCTCTGTGTTAAGTAAGACAAAAACCTGTTAAATGGCAGGTCTCCTCAAGTTGTTGAGCTGAGCTGAGCTAAGAGCTGGTACACACCTGGGGAAAGCAGAGTCTAAAACCCAGGAGTCTGTCTGATCCTTTTTTTTTTTTTTAAATTTTTTTTTTTAATTTATTTGACAGAGATCACAGGTAGGCAGAGAGGCAGGCAGAGATAGAGGAAGGAAAGCAGGCTCCTTGCTGAGCAGAGAGCCCAATGCGGGGCTCGATCCCAGGACCCTGGGATCATGATCTGAGCCGAAAGCAGAGGCTTTAACCCACTGAGTCACTCAGGCGCCCCTGTCTGATCCTTTGTTAATAGAGCAAGCCTGACATGTCAATTTTTTTGTGGCTAAAAATACAATCCTTATCACTATTATTACCTCATCACTTTTGATTCCAAGAGACTTCAAGGTTTACAAAACTTTCATCTACAATGATGTGCCTATTATAAGGGGCAGTGGTCAAGTAACTTTCACTCTTTACAGGTGAGAAGACTGAAGCCAAGGATCTTTCCTTAAATCATTTGTCAAAATAAGTGAAAGAACTGAGCCTAGAACCCAGGTTTCTGGCTGTTCGTCCCATTTCTTGTATTGTCTCTCTTAAATTCATTGCAAAACGAATTTCCTTGCTAATTCCTTGAGGTACATAACTATTCACATTTCTTGTATTGTCTCTCTTAAATTCATTGCAAAACGAATTTCCTTGCTAATTCCTTGAGGTACATAACTATTCACATT
>NC_081559.1:107294838-107355113 GCF_022355385.1 Mustela nigripes
CTCACGTGGCTCAGCATCAGCTCTGTGACTGGCTCTCCTGCCTCTCCATCCTCTCTTTAGTCAATGGATACATGAGTTATTACAATCTTTCACTTGAAGTTTTGAAGGAGTGAGCATTTTATCTCATGCTCAGATGGGCATCTAGATAAATGTATCTCTTTTCTAGGCAGATGCCCTCAAGGTACTTTGTCAAATTTCTCATTCCTGTGAGGGTCAGTCCAACTCCTCTCTGTCCTTCAAGATTCAGTTAGGAGGTATATCCTCTGGAAGCTTGTTTTGCATTCCCCATTCTACGACAGATTCCTCTTTCCTCAGCTTCTACAGCATCCTGTACTTTTCTGCACAAAAATATTAGCAATATGACTCTGTGCTGTCACTACTCGGAATATTTTTTCCTCACCTTCCCCTTACCTAGCTGAGTCAGCAGCAAGGATAGGAAGTCTAGAAAAGTTAAGAATGACTTATTATTCCCAGCCATATTCCTGTGCTTCACACACAGGCTGACACATTTTAGGCTCCCATAAACATTTTCCAAATGACTGACATGTATCTTCTCCCAGCCATCCTAGCTCTGAGCTCAATAGTCACCCCACTGTGAAAACAAAGATTTCTAGGGGAAATGCATTTTGGACAAAACATTCTGGACAAAATGTTGACCATAGTCTGATGATGATGATGATGCTTTTAATGGAACTGTGGATCTCTCTATTGTCTGAAAGATTGCAAGTTACTGGCTACTAAGCCACTGAACTTGGGCGGGAGAGAAAAGAGAACATCATATACATCCCTACTGTCTTCATGAGGTTCAGTAATTTCACTTGGATAGGCAATTTTCAGTCCATTCTGTGGCTTAGGTTAATTACTAGAGTTCTGAAATGGTTGATTTTAGTCGTTCTGCCTGCAGTTTTGTTTTTTTAGAGGGAGAGTGAGTTCAGCAAGGTCCTCATTCTGCCATTTTGGAAGAGTTGCTAATTTTATGATTTTGAACTTGTGAGAGTATAGGCTGAGTTTGGAATGAATTGCACCTTGTTACCAGCTACAGAAAAAGTGGTTGGCTAATTAGTGATGCAAAAATAGGAGACAAGCCATTTAGGTACTTAACAAAACAAATTGTTTCAATCACTCTGTAAATATTTACTTGTAAGCAAACAACTATAGTGATCATCATAAACTTCATCTATTTAAAATGACTTTATGGGATGTTGTTGCTGCAATTGGTGATAGTGGTCATGGTGGCAGGTGTGTGGGTGTATTGTGTATGTTTGGGGTGTTCATTTTAACTTGAGAACATTTTATGGACAGTAAAATCAACTATTTTCAGAATTTAAGAGCAATAATCTGGTGTTTCCTCCAGTTAATATAAATTATTCAGGAGTCTCTGAAAGCACAGTGTGGCTGAACATTATCTGCTATTGGGGACCATCGTGCTCACTCTTCCCCAAACACTATGTAGCTGGGTACTTCAGACTGCTTGGCTAGTCCACTGTCAGCTCTTCAAACTAGGTGGTGGTGGGGTCTATGACGCGTCTTCCAATAATTTATTGTTACCCATTAATCACCAGAAGGGAATATTTGTGGCTTTGCTCATTTTAAATTCTGTAATATGAAGTTCTGTATGTACTACATTAGTTTTTCTATCCTTTTCTTGATAAAAAGGAAAGAAAATAGTCCTCTAGTCAATCCTCCAAAATGTTAGGCAACTAACATTTATTGACTGACTAATCACCTTACTTTATTGAGTGAGTAATCATCTTATCTACACGATGCCACCGGGGAGGTAGTAAATAGTGAAACACCACCTTGGACAACTCATTTTCTTTCTCCGAACAAGGCTCGGGGATCCTTCTAGCCAGATTGTGCTGAAGAATGTCATGTTTCCAAAGGATAAGCTTTATCTTCTGTGAAACAGACCATTTGCAAAATTAATAGGTAAATTAGCAAAGTGTAACAGCCCATTAGACCCACTGTCATAGTTTAGAATCTGGGCTGGGGAAAGGAAGCAAAAGCTAAGTGTGTAAACAGAAGTTCCCTGAAATGACAGGAACTATCTGTCTGTGTGGAGAGTTGTGGCCACTCAAATGGAGCCCACAAACTGCTATGAACATGTGGTCTGCAGTATGTCAGCACACCTGCACCAGGGGCAAGCTTTTGAGCTTGCAGACTGGAGCTAGTAATCTTACTTTGTTTGTGCTGGAAGCACTACATTGCAGAAAAAGTGCTACAGCCTACTCTACTAACCATTTTCTTCATTTTTTTCAAAAAGTATCTACTGAATTTCAGGGGCACATGGGTGGTTCAGTCGTTAAGCATTTGCCTTCTGCTCAGGTTATGAGCCCAGGGTCCTGGGATCAACCCTCTCGTAGGGCTCCCTGCTTTGTGGGGAGCCTATTCTCCCTCTCCCTCTCACCCTGCTTGTGTTCCTCTCTTGCTATGTCTCTCTCTGTCAAATCAAATCAAATCTTTAATTAAAGAAAGTATCTACAGAATTTTAATAGCCCTTACCATGTACCAAGGCCTGCACATGGCCACTGTTTTCCACTTGGAGAGCTAACTCTTTTAGTGTAGACTAGAAACTCCTGCCCTCCTGACAAAAAGACTGTGGGCCATACTAGCTAAAATCAGGAACTTTGCAATCAAATAGACTACTGTGTGACCTTGGGAACTTCTGTGACCTCTTTTTAAGTCCTACTTTCATTAGCTGTAAAGTGAGGATAATATCACTCCATGGGGTGGTTTTAATTATAGTAATTAAATTCAAAAAAATCTCATGCCAGTAGTGACCATAGGTAACTCTTACTGAATTCTTAGTATGTGCCAGGTAGTATGTTAAGAGATTTATGTGCACTATGTCACTTAGGTCTCACAACTAACCTATGAGGTGGGAACTATTATTATGTACATCTTACCTTTGGAGAAACTCAGGTTGGAGATATCAAACAGCTTGCCCAGTGTCACTGAGCAAGTGAGCAATGAAGGTGGACTTTAGCTCTAAGACGTCTGGCCCCAGAGCTTTGATCAGCCTTGACAGTTCATCATCAGACATTATTGTGTTTGTGAATAGTAGCTCTCAACCAGTGCCAAGTTCCTTCCTTTGCTCTTATTATCAGTTCCATCTCTCATATCTACCAGCGGGATTAAAACTCTATTTGAGTACTTTTCTAGCTAACCTCAGAGGTACACTATCTTCACATTGGTTAATAAAGCCTCTTGATCTTCAAAATGTAAATTACTTGAGTGCTGAGGTGCACCTGGCTGAAAATCCCCTTGGATGCTTCTTTTAATTCCAGCTGCCAAAGTGCAAGGGGTTCATTTCCCTTTTGCCTCCCATATAAATTAAAGAAGACACATTATTTCCATTTTCCTTTCTCAGATCTCATCTTCTTCACTATTTTGGAGGCTGTGCAGAATAAATACCATAAAATGGCTCATTTCTGCTTACACTTTATTTCTTAGTACCCACATAGATCATCTCAATCACCTATAGAAATATTTGTGTCAAAGGCTAAGGCAGCTGATAAAATTTTTTCCTTGTAGGTTATGAGTCTGAGTATCCCAGCATCTCTGCATTGAAAGAAAAACAGTTACATTCGGTGTTTGTGATAACTTGAGGTAGTGAAAATATTTTTACTGCCAACAAAAGCAGCTTTATGGTGTTCAATCCTGAATCACTAAAATCTGATTTTCAGTACAGCAAATTGCACTGCTTACAACTGAGGTTTTTTTTCTTTCTTTCTTTAAATGAGTACAGTTTATTATTTAGGCAGTCTTCACTGGCAAGTTTTTCTATATGGTTAACGTCTTGGAAGAATCAAAGGACACGCAGCACCTCAAGTGTGTGTATGTATGTCATTGTCTATTCCTGTGAGAAAGAGTGAATGAAATGTAAGTGAAAATGCTGACCTTGTAAGCAATATAAGGTCCAGACCCCTCAGATTGTAATTTCTCTGAGAGTTGTCATTTTTGTTATTATTACTTTGTACTGTTTTTTATTTCTCTTTCCATAGTTAAATTTTCTTAGATTTGAGTCATCTTTACAATTACATTATGAAGGCCTTACAGTTCTTTTTGAAGCAATATGATGTAGTGGTACAATAGATCTGAGATTTAGGCCTTCGTCCATTTAACTCTAAAGTTTATTGTCATACTATCCTTGACGGAAATTGATGGATGCTCTTCTGCTTTTGAACAGACCCAGTGGTGTTTGGGATGGATGGCTATGGAGGACATAGTCAATCCATTATTTTATTTATTAATGGATTAACTTGTGCACAATGTTCAGCTAAATACTGGAAGGCTGAAAGAGGTACACAGATCCTAGATATTTAGGACTCAATTCCTTTAAGAAACTTAACAGTATTTTGGTGAAGTGAGGTAGAAAAAAAAGGTATGAATTCAAGAAAGATGTGAAGGACAACATAATACTTACACAAATTTATATGAAAGCCAAAAACAAAGTAGGCTTATGCAAGTTTATATACATTATGAACTGAAGTGGTATATCATTTCATGGAAGACTGTAATTTATAAATGTATTAAAAGTTCTCCATAGAAGGCTCACCTGCAAAGGAAGAGGATGCGAAAGGTGGGGAGAATAGGCAGAGAGAGAGACCCAGCTTACTCAGTTTTCCAGACAAGCTCAGCTTTTCCAACATGATGGTATGCCAGTTATGGAGGTCAACAGTCATGGGCATGAGGTCATCTTGACATTGCAACTTCAGCTGACATCTCATCACAAGTATAAGAAACTCTCAGTGAGACTAGAAAGAGAATAGTGCAGCTGAATCCTGGTCAATTCACAGGATTATGAGAAAGAATAAAATAATTATTTAAAGCCACAAAATGTTGGGGTGGCTGGTTTTGCAGCAATGGATAAGTGAAACACTGGAGCTTTGAAACAGGTAATTTAAATAGATAGGAACAATAAGCATCAGAAGTTACGAGAAATAGTTTGATATATATTTATTTATTTATTACTTTTTATTGAGTTAGTTAAGATGGTAAATAAATGGTAAGATGGTAAATAAATTACCTAATTCATAACTGTCCAATAGAACTTAGTGCAATGGTGGAAATATTCTTTAGTTACCTTCTCCAATATAGTAGTCCCTTGCCACATGTGGCTGTGGAGCACTTGCAGTATAGTAATTGTGAATGAGAAATTGAAATTTTAATTTTAATTAATTTAACTTTAAATGGAAATAACTATATACAGCTATACTTTTAGACAATATAGCTCTAAAGCGTTGGAAATGGGTACCTTTGAGTGGTAGATGTCGTTAATTCCTAGCTTTTGCAATCAGAACTTGAGTTGGTGGGACAGGAATTAGCTGACTTGGTGGCTGTGTTCCTTCTAGGTTTACATGTGACTAGGTAGATGTCTAGGGCCAGGGCTATATAAGTAAGGAGTGGTATATTGACTACTAAAAGACTTGTCAGTGTAGCTTAAATTGTGGCCTAAAAGTTTGGGGTGTCCATTAACAATGGTCCACCCTGGTGGTTTTATTTGAAGGACCTAAGCACTACATTATAAGGAGGCCACTGGCTGACATGGTATAGGTACACAGATCCTAGATATTTAGGTATAACCTGATATAACCTGATTATAGCTCTTATTAAATGATCTATTTACTATGTCTGTGGGTCGTGAAACAGGCCTCCTTAAACAGTTATTAAGCATTTCATAGGTATGTTTGACATTCTTTGGGAAACTTTTCCTTTTCTCTTCTCTCCTTTTTCCTTTTCTTTCCTTTTCTTTTTTCTGTCTTGGTTTCTTTTTCTTTTCTTTCATTTTATCTGAAGTGCGTTGCTCTGGAAGTTTCATAGGTTCATGGGTTTCCTTTTCAACCAGAATTACATTTTTCTTAAGTTCCTCCCTTGAGTGCTTAGAGAATATTGATGTGAAAGGTGGTTGGTAATCATAGGAAGCAATTTCTATATTCTATACTTCCTGTGCATGGAAACTACAGAGAAACCTATAAGCAGCAGACAGGAAGATCCGACTGAATTACAAATTGTCTGTCATGCAAAACAGTTATTTTTCTTTATAACTTATATTCTCTTCTGCGAATCTACTCTTGGTTTTAGTAAATATAGAAGATCATTTGTAGTTTTTTGTCACCAGGTACATACAATTAGAGTATTGAAATCTTAGGGAATACTATGGCATCTTAGTTAATTTTGCCCTATTTGTACTGAGTTAGACATTTCCTTATTTTTGTTCAAGTAAATTTTACTAGCCCTGATTCTGAACTAATGGAGCCCAAATACATGAAACTGCCCTATTCATGAGAAGTGTGCTTGGTTCCTAGAGTCACATGCTCTCTAGACCTCAGTTTCTCTCTCAAATATTGCTGTCTAATTATGGAGATTTATCTATGAAACTCTACTCTAAATCCCATTCCTCCCCCCACCCCCCCTTACGATTTTATTTATTAATTTTACAGAGAGAGACACAGTGAGAGAGGGAACACAATCAGGGGGAGTGAGAGGAAGAAGCAGGTTTCCTGCTCAGCTGGGAGCCTGACATGAGGCTCTATCCGAGGACCTCGGGATCAGGACCTGAGCCAAAGGCAGAGGCTTAACAACTGAGCCACCCAGGCACCCCACAAATCCCATTCTTTAGCCAATAAGCTCTATAATGTTTGTTGACAACAGCATCTCAAATCGGTCTTTGTTTTGTGGAAACAATCATGATTCAGCCTTTGGCGATGATATTTTTGGAACTGGTGGTTTATTTATATATTTATTTATTTTTTTAATGTGCAGAATCCTGAGAACATTTGGGAGACTCAGGGTTGGGGGGGTTTCTGGAGTAGGCTAAGCAGTCATGTGATGGTCTGGTTCCTGGCTTGAAATTCTCAGCAGAGTTGATTTGAGGGGAGAGGCTGAGAAGAGGAGCCTGGTTGGGAGCCTGGTGTCTCTGTCCCAGTCAGAGATAACTGAGACCCAACCTGGTGCACTTCCAGTAGCTGGAGTAGAGAATGGGGCCAATTTCAGGAAAAGTTTGTCAGCTTCCATGACTGTATAAGAAGATGGAGAGAACAGTAAGGTGAGGCAGACAGAATGGTCTGGGGTTCAAGACTATGTTCTAGAATTTTGACTTCATGAAAGAGGTAAATGTTGATACCACTCATTGAGAGGGGAGGGAGACTCTCTGGTGGGACTGGAAATACACTGAGTTCATTTGGGGACATGCAGTTAGCCAGTGAGTGTTAGATCTTGGGCCATAGGGGGAATTAAAAAGCAAAGGTGTGAAATATGGCATCAGATGAGCCTGTTAAGCAATAATGTATTGCCAAACTGATGAAAAGTCATTACCCTTAAATAATGGCCCACATCTGAAAGTTAATTATTACAGGGTGAGATTATGGGTGCCTCTTACAGACAAGGTCAATTATCTTATACATTTAAAATGTATTATGAATAATTCACAGGTAAAAGTTGGCTATAAAACATGTTAAAAAATAAAGGTGGAGAAAACATTGAATTCAGTGGTAATGTATTTTGATAATAGCAGATAGATAATTATACATGGATAATGTTCATACTTAGGTTATAAAGAATTACTCATTAGAGTGAAGACGTTCAACCCTTGACATTATCCTGCTCCTGGAAATTGTGATATTATTGTTCTTGCTACCATCACTGTTTTCATTTTGCAATTGACCACACCCAGCACAATAACCATTTATCAAGCATTTACTCTTTGCCCGGTTTTATGGCTTTATGTTAACTCCCAGGGATATAATGGTAAGTAATACAACAGCACTACTCCTCAGGAGTTCAGTCTAATAGAGGAGATAAATCAGTAAACAAATAATTTTAAATAAAATAATCATTCTTGGGACAGAGGTAGAGAGAACTGACCCTGGAAGTGGATTCTTAAGTGAGATTAGATCCAAAGCAAGTTTTGAAGGACCAGTGAGAATTAGGCAAGCTAAGGTAAACACAGAAGATGCGGTGGCTGGGGAGTGAAGCTGAGCCGACAGCATAGGGTCTGCAGTAATGAATAGCCTTGTACATAGACATGTGTGCATGTGTGTGTGTGTGTGTGTGAATATGCATATGTGTTTATGTGTATGTATATGTGCTTATGTGTGCCATGTGTGTGTGTTGGGGGGTGTTTATGTGGCTGGTGGAGGGTGGTGGGACCAGAAGTAACTGGTTTATCTCTAGAAGGCATTCAGTCTCAATTTACAATCTCCATGGTGTTTTCTTTTCTCCTTTCAGTTGGTTTTGCCCTCAGTGCTAACCCAGAGATTGCTAGAAGAATTAAAAGTAACATTATTATTTCTTTTTATTTCTGTTCTGCCTACTTGTGCCCAGGGTAGGATGATGAATTCTTACACTTGTGGGAGTGAAGGAGGGACACTGAAGAGAGCCCAGAAGGGGACGTTTTCCTGTTCTCCCTTCCCTCTCCCTCTTTTTATCACTCTTTCCTCTTTGGAAAAATTATCTATAATGAATGAATATATGTTATTTATGTAACTTGAGAAGAAGTAAGAGGTGCTTTTAATTGTAAACACCACTGCACCCGGACCAGCCTAAGAGGTGCTTTTAAAACATGTTTAAAAACTTTATATTTAGCACTAAGATGACTTCTTGCTTGGAGTTTGAAAAACACACACACACACACACACACACAGCAGTCACTACCTGTTGCTTGTTTGTTTTTTAATTTTTATTTTTTTTTAATTTTTAAAAATTTTTTATAAACCTATAATGTATTATTAGCCCCAGGGGTGCAGGTTTGTGAATCGCCAGGTTTACACACTTCACAGCACTCACCATAGCACATACCCTTCCCAATGAGTCTCTACCTGTTTAAAATGTATTAAGTGTCTGTACAAGATTCCTTATTGAAGTTAAATGTACTTTAATTCTTGAAGGTCAGATAAATTTTTTGGATTTTTTCAGACGGAAGCTTTATTCCAGTAACCTTACTACAAGACAACATGCTTTGTATTTGTTATTTCTTTGTGTACTGTTATTGCACATTATTCTTCCTTTTCATCAAAATCTCCTGAAACAGATTTCCCCCTCACTGAGCAGGATGAATAAACAAAAATGTCAAAATGTGTGTGTGTGTTTTTTTTCCCCAAGTGGCCATCAAATCCCATCTGTAGTACTTTAATTGCCTTCAAACAGGTATCTCTCTGTATCTTGTTTCTCATTCACCAATTTCTGTTCAACACTGTTGCTTGAAATTCTTAACATTCTGAAATCCTGCCTCAGATCACTTTTGCCTACAGGGTGAATGTCACTCAAGGCCTCTGGGGCTGTTCCCACCTGGGACCTCCAACCCCTTCCTTACCGTTTGTGCAGTCAAGCCCTTGCTGCTTCCTCCCATTTCCACACTGTTCTTTCTGACTAGGACTCTCTGCATCTTGTCCGTAGTGTCAGCCGCTCCTTATTCATTAAGATTTTGTTCTCACCTTATCTCTTTCTCAAAACCTTCCTTTGCATCTCTAGGCAGAATCCCCCTCAGTGTGCCCTGCTGGTTCTTTGATCACTCACTTTTGTAGTCTAGAATGTATTATGTTGTTGAAATTCTTTTCTTTCAGCCACATCTTTCTCATATCATGTGAACTCAATAAGGGAAAAGTGTCTGTCTCTATCTGTGTCCTTGGCATTCTAGCACAGTGACTGGCACTTACTGAAAACCGAGTCAGTATTGGAGAAATGGATTATTCCTTTCCATACACTCAGTGATCCTACTTTCCTTTAGTTAGGTCCTGAGCTTCTGTGGCCTGAAACCTCTGAACACACCATTATTTTATGATAAATTATGTGATAAATAAATGTGATAAGTCCTGTGTTGGGCTGTTTGTAAAGGTGGCTGCTAACAATCCCTCTCATTCTTGTATGTGCTCTTCCCATAAGAAGACAGAACCTATTTCCCTTCCTCATGAGGCTAAGCTATCTTGTTGTTATGACTTGCTTTGACCACATAATTAGCCCTGTGCTAATTTTCTGTCCTGGCACCAGGAAGCCTAGCAGTTTTTATTTTTGTACTTTTGGAAATCTGTCTAACTTCCATGTAAAGAAGTGTAAGGACTGAATGAAAGAGGCCACATGAGAAAAGAAAGGGACAGAAAGTCCCCAGCTGTTCCAGCCACTCCAGATGAGGCACGAGACATGTAACTGAAGCCTTTTGGCATGTTCCAGCCCAAGCCAAGCTCTTCAGTTAATATGGTCACAACTAATATCCCACAGAAAGAATAATAGCCCAAACTGAGAAATAATGAATTGTTGTATTCCACAAAGGGTAAACAAACTATAGCCCATGTGGCCCACTGCTTGCTCTCTTTTAATAAAGAGTTATGGGAACACAGACATACATATTTGTTTATATGTTAACTATTGCTGCTTTTGCTATCAGGACAGAGTTGAGTAATTATGAGGGAGACCAACCATATGGCTTTCAAAATCTAAAATATATATTATCTAGTTCTTTACAGGAAAATATGGGGATTCTTTTATATATATATATATATATATATATATATATATATATATATAATATATTTAATTTTGTGTTATTTTTAGCATCTAAAACAGTAGCAATTTATTAGATAATTAGTTTATGAGAGTTGTGAATCAGGAGTGGCTCAGTTATGTAATTCTTGGTCAAGATTTCCCATGAGGTTGCAAACAAGTATCATCTGGGGCTGCATCATCTGAAGGCTTGATTGAGGCTGGAGAGGATCTGTCTTTTAAGGCACTAAAAGTGGAAATATAATAAATAATAAATACTCATTAAAGTGTGGTTTTTTCTTCTTATAATGAAAATGTTTTTTTTGTTTTGTTTTGTTTTACTATGCTCAGATACGACCTCATTCAGTGTTCAGAATAAAAATCCCAGAAATACTGCTGCTTTCCCAAAACAGTTTAACAGTGATGACCATTTGGCATAGTTTACTAAGCAGTAATGTATCACCAGAATGAAGGTTGTCAGATATCAGTTGATCCCTGGAGGGAGAAGGGGTAAAGAAAGATGTCATAGGTGAGATGAGCTAGAGGGGAGTCGTTAATGTACAATTATTGATAAGACTCCAGGACATAAGAGTTAGTACAAAGAAAAACCAATGCCTTTTTTTTTTTGTTCTAGATCCTTTTCTTTTTCCCTTTCTTGCTAATGTTAGAAGACAAAATATGAACACAGAGTAAGAGAAATTAAGTCAACATATTTCCCAATTATGTGTGGGTGATGGGATTTAAGTTGCTCTACGTAATGTTTTCTGATATTACCAAAGGGAATCTAAGAATGAACTATTCAAAATCTAGGACAATAAGATATAATGGGCTCTGGGGAATGTCCCATTTGATTAATAGGCCCTTTCTTGGTTTAGCTTCCTTTGCTAGCTCTCAGCCTTTCCTTGTTGTTCCCCAAAGGAGTAATCTATCTTTTCTTTTGATATCAGATAGAGATTTTTTTTTTCTATGACACATGAATCTTTTCTGGTGAATTCTGAAATTCTTCACAGACATACCTAGAGTATGGAAAGAAGGCATAATGCCTTAGTGGCAAGAACGTGAATTTTGAAGATCCATAGTTTCAGGTTCAAATCCTGGCTTCACCAATTACTTGTGTGTACCTGGGCAACAAATTTCAACTTTTCTATGCATCACTTTTCTATATAGTATGGACAAAAGTGGAAACACAGTTGGCACATAATATATGCTTCTTTGTCCTTTTTATAATGCAAATGTATTATTTTACTATGTTCAGAGATGATCTCATTCAGTATTCAAAATAAAAATCCCAGGAATATCACTGTTTCTCCAGAACAGCTTAACAGTGATAACCATTTGTTGAGAACATAATGCATCCAAGATAACATGCCAAGCTCTGAAATTACAAAAATGAATATCATAAGTGAAAAAAAAAAAACCAAAACCTCTTTAATATGAAGAACCAGAGATTTTAACTGTTACATCTACTGAGATTTAGGATCAGACTGCATTTTATCTAGTATTTTCTGAAATAAGAATGTAAACAACTACGACCCCGGGGTGGTTCAGTTGGTTAAGTGTCTTCAGCTCAAGTCATAATCTCAGAGTACTGGGATCAATCCCCTCATCAGGCTCCCTGCTCAGTGGGGAGTCTGCTTCTCCCTGGAGCAAGAGCAAGAGTAAAAGAAAACAAGAGCAGGGGGAGGGGCAGAGGCAGAAGGAGAAGCCGACTCCCCGCTGAACAGGGATCACAACCTGAGCCTAAGGCAGATGTTTTGCTGACTAAGCCACCCTGGCACCCCAAAAATAATATCTTTAAAAACTGGAAACAACTGACATCCATCAAGTGTTGACTGAATGCCTAGCACTTTGCATACATTAGCTTATTTCTGAGTTCCCTATGAGTACAATTGTCCCATGATTGTGACATAAGTATGCCATAGTGGGCTGTACTTTTGCTACTTAGAATCTTGTCCTTACTGTCCTATCAATGGCTTAGGCCAATCTAATTTCAATATGGCTGCATAATACCTCTGGGTATTCCTGTAGAATTTGGATACAGGAAAAATATAATCTCAGTTTTGACTTAGACTCTAAAATATACCCCTAAACTATCAGACAAATCATCTAAAAGAGACCAAGCATCTCTTAAACAAAGTAGGATATAAAGAATAGCTAAAGAAGGGGTGCTGAGTGGCTCATTTGGTTAGGCATCTGCCTTTGTCTCAAGTCATGATCCTAAGGCCCTGTGATCCAGCCCTGTGTCAGGGTCCCTGCTCAGTGGGGAGCCTCCTTCCCCCTCTCTCTTTGCTTGTTCACTTTCTCTCTCTCTCTCTGTGAAATAAATGAATAAAATCTTAAGACAAAAAGAATAGCTCAAAAAATAGTGTGTTAATCAAATAGGAGCTGATCAGCCTAGGAACCAGATAACCACATTAGGCCCAGATAGAGGAAGCCTGGCCCACCATATTAATGCCCCCACCCTGGGGGCTGTCCTTATAGAGAGAATAGATGGAAGCTCACATTCTCAGTGGTTTCCTGGCAAGCATTCCAGGGAACTAGAGAATATTATTGCAGGGGATTGGACAAAGCTCACTACTGTCATAGTTTCCTTATGTAAGTTTTTGTTTATATTAAAGCAAATATCCTATGGGAATGGAATATTGGGAACAAATATGGGAACAAAGTATTGTTCCCATTCTTAATGTAATGAAACTGAGGTTAAAGAAAAGTGAAATAGTGTGTTCAAAATCACTTATCAAGTTAAGAGGTAAAGAGGTAAGCTATCAGAATGTGAACCCAGAGACTCTAAAGCCTTCATTTTTTTTAATCCTGAAGATTGATTAATTAGGGGGCGCCTGGGTGGCTCAGTGGGTTAAGCCTCTACCTTTGGCTCAGGTCATGGTCTCGGGGTCCTGGGATTGAGCCCCGCATCAGGCTCTCTGCTCAGCAGTGAGCCTGCTTCCCCTTCTCTCTGCCTGCTTGTGATCAATCTCTCTCTCTCTCAAGAAAAAAAAAAAAAAATTGATTAATTGGTTCATTGACTGTTTTATGAGATCTGTTTATTTTAGACAGAGTGTAAGCAAGCAGGGGGAAGGGCAGAGGGAGAGACAGCATCCTGGAGCAGAATCCCCACTGAGCCTGAAGCCTGATGTGGGGCCAGATCCCAGGACACTGAGATCATAACCTGGGCTGAAATCAAAAGTCAACCTCTTAACCAACTGAATCATCCAGCCATTCCTTACCCTGTAGAGTTAGCTAGAGAAGACAAAACAAAACAAAGCAAAAACATGGTTACTTTGGATGGTAAGTATGTGTCTTGGTGCCACTAAGATCAGCCTCTCAGAAAAAATGTGGTCTTTAAACTATCAGTATGATTCCTATTAAAAGTGAAGAAACGTTATCAGTAGAAATTTTGGTATATTTATGAGTATTGCTTTCAAGGTTCTGGTTGAGGAGGAAAGTTTTTCAAAGTTTTCTTGTGCCTTTGTTTAAAAACTTTATACTTTGCGGATAAATCAGAGAAGCAGGTAATTATGGTTTAAATGTCTCTGATCTCATTTCTTCCTCTTGCACTTTTATCCTAGAGTTGCAATTCAGATTTTAAAAAAAAGAAAAAAAGCTTGGAATCTTTTCTTTCCTAGAGAAATAACTCCTTTTATTTCCCATCTCATCTTAAATGCACTTATTTCATTTTTTCCTTCTGCCTCTCAGTAAAATGTCATCTTTAAAGGACCAGCAAAAAGCTAATTATTTCCTTGGAAACTTACTCAGCTCTAACTTCTCTCAAGGTACTCTGTTCTGGTTTAAATCATTGAGTTTGTGTTCTTGAAGGGGAGCAAGGATGTTGAGTTCATTTGATTCCATAGAACAGTATGGAGATTCCTCAAAAAGTTGAAAATAGAGCAACTTAGCAATTGCACTACTGGGTATTTACCCTAGAGATACAAATTTAGTGATCCAAAGGGACACCTGCACCCCAATGCTTATACCAGTGATGTCCACAACAGTCAAACTGTGAAAAGAACCTAGATGTCCATCAACAGATGAATGGATAAAGAAGATCTGAAACATCCATAATAATACAAATAATACATTATATGTTAATAAAAATAAAATAAAAAATAAAAATTCCCCCCAAATAATTTCTTTATCTGTAAATCAATGAAATCATGAAGACAACCATAGCTCAGACTGACTTGCTGACTTTTGAAGCATCCTAAATGAGTAAGTGACATTCTTCAAGTATTTTTTAAGTTTTTATTTAAGTTCTAGTTAGTTAACATACAGAATAATATTAGTTTCAGGTATATAATATAGTGATTCAATACTTCTATACAACAACTGCTGCTCATCACAAATGTGCTCCTTAATCTCCCAACACCTATTTCCCCTATCCCCGTCTCCCTCTGGTAACCATCAGATTGTTTTCTCTATAATTAAGAGTCTGTTTCTTGGTTTTCCTCTCTGTTTCCCCAATGATCATTGGTTTTATTTCTTAAATTCCATGTGTGAGTGAAATTATGATATTTGTCTTTCTCAGACTGATTTACCTTGCTTAGCTTAATGATCTCTAGCTCCATCAACATTGTTGCAAATACACCACTGTGTATGTATATGTGTATGTGTGTGTATGTATGTGTGGGTATATACATATGTATGGATATATATATGTATATGGATATATATATCCACATATATGTGTGTATATGTGTATATATATATTTATACATGTGTATATATATTTATACACATATACACACATACCACTCTTATCCATTAACCAGTTGATGGAAACTTGGGCTGTTTCCATAATTTGTCTCTTGTTAATAATGCTGTTATAAATATTCTTCAGTTCTTAAATCTATACTCATCCCTGACAAATCACATCATTAAATACACATATACAAATAAACACATACTCACAAGGTCATTTTTCTTTTAATTTCCAGATTAAGATTTGCTTCAACAAAATGTTACTTGATACAGCTATTTCATCACTTATGAACTGTCTTTTCTCTCACAAATTCAAGACATTTTAGAATTTTGTGAGAAAGTAAATTTTGTTCCTTTAACCACTTCTTTGCATGAAGAAATATCTCAGAAAGGTTAATTAATCTAAGCCACAGTCATGCATTTACTCAATGCTGGGTCTGTTTATACATCTAAGATACCTTTATTTTTTAAGTTATTAGCATATAATGTATTATTTGCTTCAGGGGTACAGATCTGTGATTCATCAGTTTTACACAATTCGCAGTGCTCACCATTGCACATACCCTCCCCAATGTCCATCACCCAGCCACCCCATCCCTCCTACCCTCCTCTCCTCCAGCAACCCTTAATTTGTTTCCTGAGATTAAGAGTCTTTTATGGCTTGTCTTCCTCTGTGGTGTCTTCTCCTTTAATTTTTCCTCTCTTCCTCTGTAATTCTCTGCCTTGTTTCTCAAATTACACATATCAGTGAGATCATCATATGATAATTGTCTTTCTCTGATTGATTTATTTCACTTAGAATAATATCTTCTAGTTCCATCCACATCATTGCAAATGGCAAGATTTCATTTTTGATGGCTGCATAATATTCCTGTGTGTGTGTGTGTGTGTGTGTGTGTGTGTGTGTACCACATCTTCTTTATTCTTTCATCTGTTGATGGACATATGGGCTCTTTCCATAGTTGGCTGTTGTGGACATTGCTGCTATAAACATTGGGGTGCATGTGTCCCTTCAAATTACTACAATTGTATCTTTACAGTAAATGCCCAGCAGTGCAATTGCTATGTTGTAGCATAGCTCTATTTTCATTTTTTTGAGGAACCCCCATACTGTTTCCCAGAGTGGTTGCACCAGCTTGCATTCCCACCAACAGTGTAGGAGGGTTCCCCTTTGTCCGCATCCTCGCCAGCATCTGTCATTTCCTGACTTGTTAATTTTAGTCATTCTGACTGGTGTGAGGTGGTATCTCATTGTGGTTTTGATTTGTATTTCCCTGATGCCAAGTGACGATGAGCACTTTTTCATGTATCTGTTGGCTATTTGGATGTCTTCTTTGCAGAAATGTCTGTTCATATCTCCTGACCATTTCTTGATTGTATTGTTTGTTCTTTGGGTGTTCTTGATAAGTTCTTTATAGATTTTGGATACCAGACCTTTATCTTATATGTCATTTGCAAGTATCTTTACTCATTCTTTACCTGTCTTTTGGTTTTGTTGACTGTTTCTTTTGCTCTACAAAAGCTTTTTATCTTGATAAGGTCCCAATAATTTACTTTTACCCTTTTTTCCCTTGTCTTCAGCGATGTGTCTAGGAGGAAGTTGCTGCAGCTGAGGTCGAAGAGGTTGCTGCCTGTGTTCTTCTCAAGGATTTTGATGGATTCCTGTCTCATATTCTTTCATACATTTTGAGTCTCTTTTTGCGTATGGCATAAGGAAATAGTCCAGTTTCATTCTTTTGCATGTGTCTCTCTGATTTTCCCAATACCATTTGTTGAAGAGACTTTTTTTTTTTTAAGATTTTATTTATTTATTTATTTATTTGATAGACAGAGATGACAGATGACAAGTAGGCAGAGAGGCAGGCAGAGAGAGAGGAGAAGCAGGTTCTCCGCTGAGCAGAGAGCCCAATGTGGGGCTGGATCCCAGGACCCTGAGATCATGACCTGAGTCACAGGCAGAGTCTTCAACCCACTGAGCCATCCAGGTGCTCCAAGAGACTCCTTTCTATTGGATATTCTTTCCTGCTTTTTTGAAGATTAGTGGACCATAGAGTTGCGGGTTCATTTCTGAGTTCTGTATTCTGTTTCATTAATTTATGTGTCTGTTTTTGTGCCAGTATCAAACTGTCTTGATGATTACATCTTTATACTAGAGCTTGATATCCGAAATTGTGATGCCACTAGCTTTAATTTTCTTTTTCAACATTCCTCTGACTATTCAAAGCCTTTTGTGGTTCCATACAGATTTTAAGATTATTTGTTCCTTTTCTGTGAAAAAAGTTGGTGGTAGTTTTTTTTAAAGATTTTATTTACTTATTTGATAGAAAGAGAGGGAGAGAGAGAGAAAGCTTAAGCAGTGGGAGTGACAAGCAGAGGGGGAGGGAGAAGCTGGTTCCCAGCAGAATAAGGACCCTGATGTGGGGCTTGATGCCAGGAGTTGAGATCATGACCTGAGCTAAAGGCAGACACTTAACTGACTGAGCCACCCAGGAGCTCCAAGTTGATGGTATTTTGATTGGGATTCTGTTAAACGTGTAGATTGCTCTAGGTAGCATAGGCATTTTAATAATATTTTTTCTTCCAATCCATGGACATAGAATGTTTTTCCATTTCCTTGTGTCTTCCTCAATTTCTGTCATAAGTATTCTACAGTTAAATTTGGTTAAATTTATTCCTAGGTATCTTATGGTTTGGGGTGCAATTTTAAATGGGATTAACTCCTTAATTTCTCTTTCTTCTGTCTGATTGTTGATGTATAAAAATGCCACTGATTTCTGTGCATTGATTTTATATCCTACCACTCTACTGAATTCCTGTATGAGTTGTAGTAGTTTTGGAGTAGAATCTTTTGGATTTTCCACTTAAAATATCATATCATCTGCAAAGAGTGAGAGTTTGACTTCTTTTTTGCTGATTTGGATGCCTTTTGTTTCTTTTTGTTGTCTGACTGTTAAGGATGCCTTGTTTTTTTAGGACTAATTTTTGAAACAGCTTTAGGTGCACAGCAAAATAGAGAAGAAAGAACAAAAAATTCCCACATACCTCTTGCTTCAAAACATGCATAGCCTCCTTTAGTATCAATATCACCCACCAGTGTGGTACATGTGTTAGGTCTTATGGGCCTACATTGACCATAATAATCACCCAAATGTTGAGGTATAAATTAGGGTTCACTCTTCGTGTTGTACATTCTATGGATTTGGACAAACATGTAATAATGACAGGAATCCCTTATTATAGTATCATACAGAATATTTTCACCACTCTAAAAATCCTCTGTGCTCTACCTCTTCATCCTTCCCCGACCCCCAACCCCTGGAAACCACTGGTCTTTTTTAAGGTCAGCATAGTTTTGCCTTATCCAGAATGTCATATGACTGGAATAATGTAATAGGTAGGTATTTCTAGATTGGTTTCTTTCACTTAGTAATATACACTTGAGTTTCCCCCATGTCTTTTTATGGCTTGATAGAACACTTCTTAGTACTGAGTAATAGTCCATTGTACCACCATTTATTGTCCATTCACCAGTTGAAGGATGTGTTGATTGCTTCCAGTTGTTGGCAGTGAATACCTAACTTTTTAAGTAGTCTTAATTTTTAGAATAATTTTAGATTTCTGGAAAGTTGAGAAGATTAAAACAAAGTTTCCATATACCGTGTACCTAGTGGTATGATAATTTTTGTGTTGGAGCAGAGGGAGAAAGAGAGAAGGAGACTCCCCACTGATCAGGGAGCCCAACACTACTAGGCTTATACCAGGATCTTGAGATCATGACCTGAGCCAAAGGCAGATGCTTAACTCACTGAGGCACCCAAATTAAAACAAATAATTTATTTTAATTTATGAACCTATATCAATATATATTTTTAAAAGATTTTATTTACTTGACAGAGAGATAGAGAACACAAGTAGGCAGAGTGGCAGGCAGAGGGAGAGGGAGAAGCAGTCTCTCCACGGAGCAGGGAGCCCAAGGTGAGGCTCAATCCCAGGACCTTGAATTATGACCTGAACCGAAGGCAGCCACTTAACTGACTAAGCTACCCAGGTGCCCCATCAATACATTTATTTTATTTTATTGTTTTTAATACATTTTTATTAACAAAAATCCATACTTTATTTTGATTTCCTTAGTTTTACTTACTGTCTCTTTCTATTTCAGGATCCCCTCCAGCATACCACATTACATTTACTTGTCATGGTC
Source organism: Mustela nigripes (assembly GCF_022355385.1). NCBI lineage: Eukaryota > Metazoa > Chordata > Mammalia > Carnivora > Mustelidae > Mustela > Mustela nigripes. Next base: position 107,314,214 of record NC_081559.1, read on the forward strand.
TCCTTAGGCTCCTCTTGTCTGTGACAATTTCTCAGACTTTCCTTAGTTTTGATGATCTTGACAGTTTTGAGGAGTGTTGGTCAGGTGTTTTGCAGGATGATGCCATGATTTTGAATACAGTGTTATTTCTGGATTCATTCAATACTGACCTTTTTTTTTTTTTTTAATGGAAACTTCAGCAAGGCTTATATTAAGAGAGGAATGTTAATGAGTGATTTGATGGAAAATCCCTCTCTTAATTAAAAAAAGAAGGAGGAGATGAAAGAGGAGAGGAAGAAGAAGTAGAAGTAGCAGAAGCAGAAGCAGAAGAAGAAGAAGAGAAGGGGAGGAGGAGGAGATGGAGAAGAAAATGAAATGGAGAAGGAGAAGAAGGAAGAGAAAAGGAAAAAGAAAAAAGAAAGCAGGGTCATTGCGGGGGTTGTGGGGAGCCATCTACCTTCAAAAGCCTGTTATAATGCCTGAGTATCCTTCAACTGAGATTCGTTCATCTGGAGTTTTCGCTGGAGTGCAGATACTTCCCAAGCTGAGGCAGCAAATTAACCTTCTGTCATCTGTTAATAACCTAACATGATTGCTTTTGTTTGTTTGTTTGTTTGTTTAACTCTCCCTACTAAATACCTGATACTGTTCTATACACTTGTGTTAAACATTGCAACAATACAATGCAGAAGGTTCGATTAATATATTCCTTTTATGGAATTTCCTTTTTAAGGAAACTAAATCATATAGCAAGCACCAAGACCCAGCAGAGAACTACTAAGCATTTCAGGGCACCTGAAGCCTGGAGAGGAGTGAATGGTAAATGGTAGGGCTAGCAGGAGGAGCAGGAACTGCATCCTAGGGACCTTTTCTGGCCATCCTAAAGCTATCAGATCTTCCTCAAGGAAATAGATCATACTGAAAGGGTTATAAAAAGGAGCATGGAATGCTTTATTTTGTCAGGCTCTTTTCCTCCAGTGCACAGAATGGGTTTGAGATGGACCAGATTAGAACAGGGAGGCTGTTACCCAATACAGGTGAGAGAGATGGTGGTCGACATGAAGGCAGAAGCAATGGGTACATGCCTGTTCTTGGAAATTTTGCTTTAGGGAGACCTCACTCACCTCATTTTCCTACAGATACTGCTGACGTTGCAACTGGAAAACTCATACATTCAATAATCCAAAAACTATTATATATGTGGGTATACGTGGATATGTGTGTATGTGTGTGTGTGTGTGTGTGTGTGTGTCCATCATGGGGTATTTGACTAATAGCAAATATGAATCTTTTTTCATAGACTTTGGAAAACATAAATAGAGTCTTTTTGTATTTCTTCATTTCAGATTGAATCTGAATCTAAGCTAGTGTGACAATATATGCAGTCTTGGTGATTTTTGGGTAATCCTACCTGGGCATGAAGAATTAGGGAAGCTCATACAGTATTCTATAATGGAGAAAGGGCTTCTAAGCTTCTGTTTATCATGGTCACCACTAATATTTCCATTATGCAAATGAGTGCATCCATTGCTAACTCCTTGGTAATACAGGCCAGAACTGTTGTCTTTGCTAGTAATGTTGAGGCCCAGAGTCCAGCCATCGTCAATAAACCAGGAGACTTTCTGAGAACTTCCTACTCCCAGCCCATTATTTAGGCTGCCTGCGAGATCCACTTTATCTTTTTCCCATAGACAAACATTTCTCTTTCTCCTACTGTTTCTGCCTCTACCTCTTGCAAGGAGGTGCAATGTGTGTCCCATGGGACATTTTGTGATGGTGGAAATGTTCCATTCTACACTGTCCAACATTGTAGCCACTGCCCACATGTGGCTATTGATCACTTAAAATATGTCTAGTGCCAATGAGGGACTAAATATTTAATTTTAATTAATTTTATTATGTAAGTTTAAATAGCCTCTCATGGCTATTAGCTACAATATCAGACAGTACGAGACAGCGAAAAGCCAGTAAGTCAGTTGTTCTAAGTAGCTTTCACTTTCCTTGTGATATACATCACCCCCCCCCCCAGACTGGGAACACAGAGGCATGGTTGCCTTCTTAAAATAGGGAGGGAAGGATACTGTTTCCTATCTCAATAAACATCAGATATATTCTCTTCAGTCCTTACATGGTTTGGATGTAGTACCTACTTCCAGGTTGGGAGAGGAGCTCAGACTAAAAATAATTGAAGCACCACCAGGAGGCTTTCTCCAAATCCTGTGCTGCACCCTCAACACAACAACTGGAAACCTGGCTGGAATAACACAGAGCTTCAGGACATTCAAAGGTGGGCCAGGTCAGCTTTAGCATCACTCCTGTCCACAAAGTCAAGTGAACAGGCTGTTCTATGAAGTGAGATTCCTCAGGTTCCCATAGCACATGCCCGATGTGACCACCACCCAGCTCCCTTGCTCACCCACTTACCCTTCTCTGTGCCATCTCTCTTTGCTCCTTGAATCTCCTTACAAAGCATAAACACCATCCTTTACAAGCCCATAAGGTTAGCTGATTGATATGATCAAGGCACACAGCTATCACTGCAGTCATGCCAATAAAGTCACTTGCAGGCTCTTTATTTACTCATCTCAATTTCAGATTCCTATGTTTGATTTGTTTTCTTTTTCATTCTTTTTTTTTTTTTCTCTTTTACTATTGGGATGTAACTTCATACCATAAAACTCACTATTTTAAAGTATACATTCTTAGGGTTTTCCTAAAGTATCATAACTATAATCACTTTGATTCCAGAGCAGCCTAAACTGAAACCCCATACCCATTAGTTTCGTTCCATTCCTCTTTCCTCCCAGCCCATTTTAACCATTAATCTACTTTCTTTATGGATTCAACTTACTGGATATTTCATACAAATAATAACATGGGATATGTTGCCTTTCTTTTATGGCTTCTTTTACTTTTTGTAATTCCTTTTCAGGGTTCATCCCTGTTGGAGCATGTATCAGTTCTTCATTCTTGTGTATGGCCAGATAATATTCCACTGTATAGACAAACCACCTTTCACTTATCCATCCATCAGTTAATGAGCATTTGGGTTATTTCTACTTTGGAGCTATTGTGAATAATGCTGCTCTGATGATATATTGTACATGAACATAAGTGTTCATTTCTCTTAGATGTATATGTAGAAGTGACATGGCTGGATCATATGGTAATTCTATGTTTCAGTTTAAAGAAATTGCGAAACTATTTTCAGTTTGAAGAAATTACCAAATTATTTTATCAGCAATGTTTGCTAATTTTTCCACATTCTTGCCAATGCTTGCTTGTGTTTATCTATTTAATGTAGCCCTCCTATTCAGTGAACTGTTATCTCATTTTGCTTTTGATTTGCATTTTCCTAATGACCAAGGATGTTCAGCATCTTTTCATGGAAAAGGATTTGCTGTGTGTGTGTGTGTAAATTGAATTATGTGCTTTGCATTTTTCTTTGTTATTTGTTACTTGTAGTAGTTCTTTTTATATTTTGCTCACTAGATCCTTGTCAAATAGGTGATTTGAAAATATTTTTTTCCTTTTTTGTGAGTTGTCTTTTCCTATTACTGTATGACTAATTTAAGGAGACTTTCTATCCTATTTTTTCCAACATCATATTGTAAGCTTTTCAAATATACATACATATAAATATTTCAAAATTGTATAGTGGACACTCATATCTATTGCTCTGATTCTACAATTAATATTCTGCTCTTTTTTGCATTATCACCTGCCTTTAATCTGCTGATGTTACCTTGATTCTTCCTTCAGCCTTTCTGGGCATCTCTGGGGTAACCTCTCTCCTTCTATTAATACTTTTTCTCAACATCTTCCAAGGCATTAGCCATTCAAGACCAAGGGCAAAAGAACAATAATAACAACAAAACCAAATTGTTCTGCTCAAAATAAAGACATTTACTTTGAAGATTTAAATTTAAAGGGTCCTATCAGTTGTTTTAAGAATTCCGTTGAGTGCTAGCACTCTATCCTTCAGATCATTTGGGATTCAGAATATGATGCCCTCCTGCATCATAATGCAGGGTGTATTAATGATTCCTTCTCCTTTGGTAGCAAAGGACTTCCCAGGGAGAAAAGACTGATAACACAACCTCAACTCTGTGTACTCCAAAGCTAAGGTGATCGCTTAGGGCTGTGGGCTTTTTTTTAAAGGTCTTTGTGAATAGGAAGTTATCTCCTCTAGTGCCTTATTTTATGTCCCTGAATTTAATAGTGCCAATTCCATGGCTGTTGAGTTTACCTGCTTTATTTGCTCTAAAGAGAAAGTTCAGCAGAATTTCAGAAGGGGATGGAGAATTGCATGTCAAGCTACGCCTGCCCTTTATCAATTTTGCACAGCACCAGGGAAAGAGAACTGAAATGAAATTTCCCATTATGTAAAATCAGCTATTAAGAAGATGCAAGTGAAGTTAAGATGATTGGCAAAGGAATGGGATGCAATATTAAAAGAGAGTTGGGGGGGGGCGCCTGGGTGGCTCAGTGGGTTAAGCCGCTGCCTTCGGCTCAGGTCATGATCTCAGAGTCCTGGGATCGAGCCCCGCATCGGGCTCTCTGCTCAGCAGGGAGCCTGCTTCCTCCTCTCTCTCTGCCTGCCTCTCTGCCTGCTTGTGATCTCTGTCTGTCAAATAAATAAATAAAATCTTTAAAAAAAAAAAAAAAAACAAAAAAAAAAAGGCCACGACGCTCTTCCGAAAAAAAAAAAAAAGAGAGTTGGGGGCACAGTTAAAAGATTTATTTTCGCCTTTCCTTGTTCTCTCTTTCTGATCCTGTCATTTACTTCAGAGGCTATCAAAAAACACTGTTTTAAAACCAATCTGAATTTTTGAGCATTACCATCTGATGTGCTTATTTCAACATATGAACATGAGCAGATGTTTACATTATAATGTTAAATGTGCCAGCTGTTCTTATGTCAGAATAAGCAACTATGCATTTTATTTAAAAGTAAAACAAAGCTTTTAAACCTCTTTGCTCTTAAACATATGAATAAATGACACTTTCCTTCCTTTCTTCTTTTTTCTTCTCTCTTGAAAAACAAAAAGACAAAAATAAAAACAAAACAAAACAACAACAACAATAACAACAAGGTTTCTTGGAATGTTATGTGCCATTTTTGGATGTATCACAGATAAGTGCCTGATGGTGCGAGCTAGTCAATGGCATGCTTTCATTGTTCACAGGACAAAATCAATTTTAAGAAATTTGTCCCAGATATTTAGGCTTGAGTTTTTAAGATTTCATCCACAGGTGCAAAAGGCTGGTTATATGGCTGTAGGCATATGTCCATGAATTGTGATAGCTGTCACCACTTGAATAGTCTTGTCCATCAGGCTTGCTTCCCCTGCCCACCCCAGTTTGTGGTGCACAAACAAGGAAAGCAAGGATTATCCCTAATATATTGCTGTAGTTCTGTATTATTTATTAAGATATAAAATGAAGGATTTCAGTATCCATTCTAATAAATGCATGGGGGATAACTTGATTCACAGGATCAGAATAGGCGGCCTCGATCTAACTTGGTGGTTACAAGTGCCAGGTATTCCCCTAGGGCGCTAAATAAGGCACTTCTATCTGGAAAAGCAGAAGGTCTGCATTAAAAAGATCATTAATGCTTAAGTGAAATGTTTTTTGTTTGTTTGATTTGTTTGATTTCATTTTGTTTTTTCTTATATTTTTTCCTGATTCTCTCAAAGTGTTAAACAGACACAACAAGGGAGTGTTTGGACATCAAGTGTGAAATTCATTATATCATTATTCCAGGAATATGCCAGAGGGTGTATCTGTTTTAAGTATGTCTCTTTGAAAGATAAATAGAATTTATACACAGTCCTTAAGTGTTTTTATACAGAATGCTTTTTATGTCATAGGAAATTAATTTTAAAGTGTCCTTAATTGGTAGCACAGTGTACCTCATAGGAGTTTTAATCTTTAATGTTTTCTCAAACATTTTAGGAAATGTTTGTCTGAGTGTAAACAGGAAAAGACAAATCAGGAGGAAAAATACCAGAATGTTTACAGTTGTTTTCTGATTATAGTGTTCTTTGTGGTGGCTACAGATACCTACATAATCTGGCTGCTTCTCTCCCTGTCCCCACTCCAACACCTAGAATCTCCTCACTTGCCCTCACTCCACAGTTAACCCAGCATGCTTGCTCTTCCTCCAGCTCTTAGCTTAATATCTTTGTGCCAGTTGGTCCTACTGCTTGGAACCTTCTCCCTGTGTGCAGTTGCTTGGCAGTCGCTTCACTTCTTTCACGTTTGAATCAAATACTGCTTTGCTGTGGGATATTTATGTCCCCCCAAATTCTTGTTGAACCCTAACTCTCTGACGGATGGCATTTGGAGGTGAGGCTGTCTGGAAGTGATTAGGTCATGAGAGTGGCGCCCTCATGAATAAGATATGAATGTCTTTACAGAAAGAGACAGGAAAGAGACCCTTTCTTTCTTGGGCATGTGAGGGCACAGCTAGATCCCATTTGCTGGCTTCTTGATCTTAGATTCCAGCCTCCATATCTGTGAGAAACGTGTGTGTTTAAGCCACCCACTCTGTGGTGTTTTTGTCAAAGCAGCATGAGCTTAGTAAAACATACTTTTTCTAAAAGGTCTATCCTCTTGGAGATACTTCTGTTTAGTACAGCTCCTGCTTTTTCTTCTCTCCATATGGAATTCCTGTTAAGTGTCTTCTACTTTCAATTTTTTAGTCCTTTCCTCTTAATTGTATACTACGTAATTGTATTATGCAATATATGGTTATACATTACATACTTACATACATACATGCATACGTGTGTGTGTGTGTGTGTGTGTGTGTATAGACATAGATATATATTATAGAGTGGTGTGTATATGTATGAGTGTGTGTATGGTGGTGGGGGATAACTCCCCTTTCCGGAATCTAAATTTCATTAGAACAGGTTATGTTTGTTCTTTTTAAATCCAGTGATATATCTCATGTGCTTAGAATAGTGTCTGGCATATAGTAGACACTTTCTAAATATTTGGTAAATGAAATGGGTTTGGCATTAGATATGATTTATAATAAGAATAGAGTAATACAGTTTGATAAAATGACGATTCTTTAAAAATGGAGAAGAAATACTACATAATAAAACAAATAGCATAAAATCACAGTAAAGTTTCAAGATATTCAAATGCCTAGAAACAGACTTTGTAATTAATAAGGTAACTATTAATAATAAAACACGCTTTACTCTTGTTATCTTTCATAATATCTTTAGTTTGAAATGGACTTTCAGTTTGGTTCTTCCCCTCCAGGTTTCTGGCTTTCCCAGGTACAGGGGAAATCTGACAGGTCATTCTGCCCAGGTGTCATCCCTCCCACCTACACAACACTTGCTGGGCCCAGAAGACAATAGTGAGTCTTTGTAGGTTTGGCCTTGAAACTTAAACTCTGTGAAGCATGGTAGCTCCAATCCTAGGTTACTTCTCCATATCATATGAGATTTCATCACTAGCAACAGACTTGGCAAAACATCAAGTATTTCCTTTCAAAATGTTAGAAATAATTGGATTTGTGTGACTTGGGGCCAATGTCCATCATTTTAAAAAGAAAGGAAAATATTAAAGTTCCATGTGGCATTAACTCTTTTGTTCCTCTTAGCCACAATTGAAACCCAATTCTAATTGCTAATTTCTTGATAATTTTATTTTGGAAGAATTTACCTTTGCACAAAAATGTGATAATATGTGTGTTTCCTTCAAAGTATTGTTTGCTCGACCACTGCTCATTTGTCATCATTTTTATGGCCTTTGAAGTATCCTAGGGTAGAAGAGTAAACATACAACCATTTAGTGACACTGAGGAGAGTGGTTGGTAGTCCATGCCCAGTAGGGACCCTGAGAGGTGACCTGGTGATGGGTACAAGAATACAGAGATGGGGAAAAGGGGCTTGATCCCTCTAAAAATTTCCACCAAAATCTGAAATAAAGTTCCATTTTTGATAGGGAAAAATGCCACCTTTTCAAGTAAGTAGGGATAAAAATACTTCTGGAAATAATTGCTCATTTTTGAGCTGCTTTACACATTGTATGTTATCTAAGTAAATTCAGGGTACAATAAATGTAAATAAAGTTTGAAGAAGAAAATCACCTACCCCACCATTGCCATCTCTAAGCAATTTAGGATACCAATAATCCAAATAAATAATCGCTGTTACAACATGGTCAGAAGTTGCTTCCACATTTGGAGATGGGGGAAGGAAAGAGAATGGAAGCACCAGATTTCATCTCAGTTCTGCAGAGGCTCAGCCCAGGACATTGAAAATGCTTAACACCTTTCTGTTTAATTTTTAATTTCTACAAAATGGACATCTCTTCCTTTATCTTTCTCAAAATATGAATTTTAGGTAAAAGATTTACCTAAAAAATTAATTATAAAAGAAAAATCTCTTTCAACAGCCTCAAGTTTTAAATTTCCTTTCCATGCAAGCAAGATTACATAAAATTATGATCCTAATTTGGATATCTTACAGTGTAACTGAGGGTGGATAGCTTTTTATGTACTAGTGATAGTTGGCAGGATAAAATTCAAAGTAAAAATTATATCCATAATGATGTAAATAGAAACTACTCATTTGTATAAAGCAAATTTATATGTCAAATAACTAGTTGGACCCATATGGTGCTCTGGTGACTATTGTTATTTGTTAAATCATCTGAGTATTTACAATTGAGCTTACAGTATTCTTTGAGTTTATAATTAATAAGTTGAAAATCAAGCGGACTTTCTTTTTTATGTCTGTTAATATATAGACTTCAACTAAGTCAAAATGAAGAGAGTTCTTGTTTTCTTTTTTCTTTTTATTTTTATTCAAGTATAATTAATATGCAGTGGCATATTAGTTTCAGGTATATGATGCAGTGATTCAGCAACTCTATACATTTCTCTGTGCTCATCATGATAAGTATATTCTCTTTTTTGTATTTATTTATTTATTTTATTTTTTATAAACATATAATGTATTTTTATCCCCAGGTGTACATGTCTGTGAATCGCCAGGTTTACAAACTTCACAGCACTCACCATAGCACATACCCTCCCAAATGTCCATAACCCCACCCCCCTTTCCCAACCCCCCTCCCCCCAGCAACCCCCTCCACCCAGAAACCCTCAGTTTGTTTTGTGAGATTAAGAGTCACTTATGGTTTGTCTCCCTCCCAATCCCATCTTGTTTCATTTTTTCTTCTCCTACCCTCTTAACCCCCTATGTTGCATCTCCACTTCCTCATATCAGGGAGATCATATGATAGTTGTCTTTCTCCAATTGACTTATTTTGCTAAGCATGATACCCTCTAGTTCCATCCACATCATCACAAATGGCAAGATTTCATTTGTTTGATGGCTGCATAATATTCCATTGTGTATATATACCACATCTTCTTGATCCATTCATCTGTTGATGGACATCTAGGTTCTTTCCATAGTTTGGCTATTGTGGACATTGCTGCTATAAACATTCGGGTGCATGTGCCCCTTCGGATCACTACGTTTGTATCTTCAGGGTAAACACCCAGTGGTGCAATTGCTGGGTCATAGGGTAGTTCTATTTTCAACATTTTGAGGAACCTCCATGCTGTTTTCCAGAGTGGTTGCACCAGCTTGCATTCCCACCAACAGTGTAGGAGGGTTCCCCTTTCTCCGCATCCTTACCAGCATCTGTCATTTCCTGACTTGTTAATTTTAGTCATTCTGACTGGTGTGAGGTGATATCTCATTGTGGTTTTGATTTGTATTTCCCTGATGATAAATGATGTGGAGCACTTTTTCATGTGTCTGTTGGCCATCTGGATGTCTTCTTTGCAGAAATGTCTGTTCATGTCCTCTGCCCATTTCTTGATTGGATTCTTTGTTCTTTGGGTGTTGAGTTTGCTAAGTTCTTTATAGATTCTGGACACTAGTCCTTTATCTGATATGTCGTTTGCAAATATCTTCTCCCATTCTGTCAGTTGTCTTTTGGTTTTGTTAACTGTTTCCTTTGCTGTGCAAAAGCTTTTGATCTTGATGAAATCCCAATAGTTCATTTTTGCCCTTGCTTCTCTTGCCTTTGGCGATGTTCCTAGGAAGACTTTGCTGTGGCTGAGGTTGAAGAGGTTGCTGCCTGTATTCTCCTCAAGGATTTTGATGGATTCCTTTCTCACACTGAGGTCCTTCACCCATTTTGAGTCTATTTTTGTGAGTGGTGTAAGGAAATAGTCCAGTTTCATTTTTCTGCATGTGGCTGTCCAATTTTCTCAACAGCATTTATTGAAGAGGCTGTCATTTTTCCATTGGGCATTCTTTCCTGCTTTGTCGAAGATTAGTTGACCATAGAGTTGAGGGTCTATTTCTGGGCTCTCTATTCTGTTCCATTGATCTATGTGTCTGTTTTTGTGCCAGTACTGTACTGTCTTGATGATGACAGCTAATAGAGCTTGAAGTTCAGAATTGTGGTGCCACCAACTTTGGCTTTCTTTTTCAATATTTCTTTGGCTACACTTCAAGGTCTTTTCTGGTTCCATACAAATTTTAGGATTATTTGTTCCATTTCTTTGGAAAAAAATGGATGGTATTTTGCTAGGGATTGCATTAAATGTGTAGATTGCTTTAGGTAGCATAGACATTTTCACAATATTTCTTCCTCCAATTCAGGATCATGGACTATTTTTCCATTTCTTTGTGTCTTCCTCAATTTCTTTCATGAGTACTTTATAGCTTTCCGAGTATAGATTCTTAGCCTCTTTGGTTAGGTTTATTCCTAGGTATCTTATAGTTTTGGGTACAATTGTAAATGAGATTGACTCCTTAAATTCTCTTTCTTCTGTCGTGTTGGTGTAGAGAAATGCAACTGATTTCTGTGCATTGATTTTATATCCTGACACTTTACGGAATTCCTGTACAAGTTTTAGCAGTTTTGGAATGGAGTCTTTTGGGATTTCCACATACAGTATCATATCATCTGTGAAGAGTGATAGTTTGACTTCTTCTTTGCCTATTTGGATGCCTTTAATTTCCTTTTGTTGTCTGATTGCTGAGGCTAGGACTTCAAGTACTATGTTGACTAGCAGTGGTGATAATGGAGATCCCTGTGGTGTTCCTGACCTTAGCAGAAAAGCTTTCAGTTTTTATCCATTGAGAATGATATTTGTGGTGGGTTTTCATAGACGGTTTTGATAATATTGAGGTATGTGCTCTCTATCCCTACAATTTGAAGAGTTTTATCAGGAAGGGATGCTGTACTTTGTCAAATGCTTTTTCAGCATCTATTGAGAGTATCATATGGTTCTTGTTCTATCTTTTATTAATGTGTTGTATCACACTGATTGATTTGCGGATGTTGAACCAACCTTGAAGCCCTGGAATAAATCCCACTTGGTTGTGGTGAATAATCCTTTTAATGTACTGTTGAATCCTATTGGCTAGTATTTTGGTGAGAATTTTTGCATCTGTGTTCATCAAGGATATTGGTCTGTAGTTCTTTTTTTTTGATTGGATCCTTGTCTGGTTTTGGGATAAAGGTGATGCTGTCCTCATAAAATGAGTTTGGAAGTTTTCCTTCCATTTCTATTTTTTGGAACAGTTTCAGGAGAATAGGAATTAGTTCTTCTTTAAATGTTTGGTAGAATTCCCCTGGGAAGCCATCTGATCCTGGGCTTTTGTTTGTTTGGAGATTTTTGATGACTGTTTCAATCTTGTTACTGGTTATGGGTCTGTTCAGGTTTTCTATTTCTTCCTGGTTCAGTTTTGGTAGTTTATATGTCTCTAGGAATGCATCCATTTCTTCAATATTGTCAAATTTGTTGGTGTAGAGTTGTTCATAGTATGTTCTTACGGTTGTCTGTATTTCTTTGGTGTTAGTTATGGTCTCTCCTCTTTCATTCATGATTTTATTTATTTGTGTCCTTTCTCTTTTCTTTTTGATAAGCCTGACCAGGGGTTTATCAACCTTATTAAGTCTTTCAAAGAACAGGCTTCTAGTTTCGTTGATTTGTTCTATTTTTTTTTTTTTTTTTTTTTTTTTTGGTTTCTATTTCATTGATTTCTGCTCTGATCTTTATGATTTCTTCTGCTGGGTTTAGGTTTTCTTTGTTGTTCTTTCTCCAGCTCCTTTAGGTGTAGGGTTAGGTTGTGTATTTGAAACCTTTCTTGTTTCTTGAGAAAGGCTTGTACCACTATATATTTTCCTCTCAGGAGTGCTTTTGCTGTATCCCACAGATTTTGAACCATTGTGTTTTCATTATCATTTGTTTCTATGAATTTTTTCAATTCTTCTTTAATTTCCTGGTTGACCCATTCATTCTTTAGAAGGATGCTGTTTAGTCTCCATGTATTTGCGTTCTTTCCAAATTTCCTCTTGTGATTGATTTCTAGCTTCAGAGCATTGTGGTCTGAAAATATGCACAGAATGATCCCAATCTTTTGATACTGGTTGAGACCTGATTTAGGACCCAGGATGTGATCTATTATGGAGAATGTTCCATGTGCACTAGAGAAGAATGTGTTTGGGATGCTTTGTGATTGAAATGTTCTGAATATATCTGTGATGTCCATCTGGTCCAGTGTGTCATTTAAGGCCTTTATTTCCTTGTTGATCTTTTGCTTGGATGATCTGTCTATTTCAGTGAGGGGAGTATTAAAGTCCCCTACTCTTATTGTATTATTGTTCATGTGCTTCTTTGATTTTGTTATTAATTGGTTTATATAGGTGGCTGCTCCCATGTTAGGGGCATAGGTATTTAAAATTGTTAGAGCTTCTTGTTGGACAGAACTTTGAGTATGATATAGTGTCCTTCCTCATCTCTATTATAGTCTTTGGCTTAAAATCTAATTGATCTGATATAAGGATTGACACCCCAGCTTTCTTTTGATGTCCATTAGCATGGTAAATTGTTTTCCACCCCCTCACTTTAAATCTGGGGTGTCTTCAGGTCTAAAAATGAGTTTCTTTTGGGCAGCATATTGATGGGTTTTGTTTTTTTATCCATTCTGATACTCTGTGTTTTTTGATTGGGGCATTTAGCCTATTAATATTCAGGGTAACTATTGAGAGATATGATTTCAATGCCATTGTATTGCTTGTAAGGTGACTGTTCCTGTATATGGTCTCTGTTCCTTTCTGATCTACCACTTGTAGGCTCTCTCTTTGCTTAGAGGATCCCTTTCCATATTTCCTGTAGAGCTGGTTTGGTGTTTGCAAATTCTTTCAGTTTTTGTTCGTCCTGGAAGCTTTTTATCTCTCCTATTTTCAATGATAGCTTAAATGGGTATAGTGTTTTTGGCTTCATGTTTTTCTCATTTTGTGCTCTGAATATATCATGCCAATTCTTTCTGGCCTGCCAGTTCTCTGTGGATAAGTCTGCTGCCAATCTAATATTTTTACTATTTATGTTACAGACTTCTTTTCCTGGGCTGCTTTCAGGATTTTCTCTTTGTCACTAAGACTTATAAATGTTACTATTAGGTGACGGGGTGTGGACCTATTCTTGTTGATTTTGAGGGGGTTCTCTGCACCTCCTGGATTTTGATGCTTGTTCTGTTTGCCATATTGGGGAAATTCTTTCCAATAATTCTCTCCAATATACCTTCTGCTTCTCTCACTCTTTCTTTTTTCTTCTGGAATCCCAATTATTCTAATGTTGTTTCATCTTATGGTGTCACTTATCTCTTGAATTCTCCCCTCATGGTCCAGTATTTGTTTGTCCCTCTTTTGCTTAGCTTCTTTATTCTCTGTCATTTGGTCTTCTATATCACTAATTCTTTCTTATGCTTCATTTATCCTAGCAGTGAGAGCCTCCATTTTTTATTGCACCTCACTAATAGCTTTTTTTTAAATTTCAACTTGGTTAGATTTTAGTTCTTTTATTTCTCCAGAAAGGCCTTTTATATCTCTTGAGAGGGTTTCTCTAATATCTTCCATGCCTTTTTCGAGCCCAGCTAGAACCTTGAGAACTGTCATTCTGAACTCTAGATCTGACATATTACCAATGTCTGTATTGATTAGGTCCCTAGCCTTCGGTACTGCCTCTTGTTCTTTATTTTTGTGGTGAATTTTTCCACCTTGTCATTTTGTCCAGATAAGAGTATATGAATGAGCAAGTAAAATACTAAAAGGGTGGCAAAGACCCCAGGAAAATATGCTTTAACCCAATCAGAAGAAACCACAAATCGTGGTGGGGGGGGAGAAAGGGTATAAAAAGACGTTCAGGAAAAAGAAAAAGAAAAAGAAAAAGAAACAATTAAAAAAAGAAAACAAATAAAAAAACATAAAAAAGAAAAAAATGTATTAGGTAAACTAGTTGAAAAAAGTTAAAAAAGAAAAGGGTAAAAGTTAAAAAAATTTAGCAGAAGAAAAAATATTGAAAAAAATTTAAATTAATTGTAAGAATAAAGAACATGGGGAGAAACCATGAGTTCCATGCATTGCTTTCTCCTCCTCTGGAATTCCGCTGCTCTCCTTGGTATTGAACCTGCACTACATGGTAGGTGAACTTGGCCCTGGCTTGATTTCTTGTTGACTTTCTGGGGGAGGGGCCTATTGTAGCGATTCTCAAGTGTCTTTGCCCCAGGCAGAATTGTACCACTCTTACCAGGGGCGGGCTGAGTAATCTGCTCAAGTTTGCTTCTGGAGAAATTTTGTTCCCTGAGCACTCTCCATAGAGTTCCGGAGGATGGGAATGAAAATGGCAGCCTCCCAATCTCCGGCCCGGAGGAGCCAAGAGCTCAGGGCCCCACTCCTCAGTGCACCCCCAGAGAATAGCGCCCAATCACTCCCATCGCCATGGCCTCCGGTCGCGCTCCGAGCTCACCCTGCCAGCGACCAGTTAAAGGTAACCCTGAGCTGAGAGCTCACTCCTCAGCTCTGTCTCTGTAGCCAGTTTCCCGTTCTAATACCTGCAAGCTCTTCAACAGTCAAACACCCCAATCATTCTGTGACCCTGCGGGGACCTGGGGCCACGCTGACTCCGTGTGGGCTTCACCCCGGTTTAGCCTCTGGAGTGATGTCCCTCAGCAGACCAGAATTTTAAAAGTTGTGATTTAATGCTCCGTTGCTCTGCTGCTTACCGGAAGCCAGCCCCTCCCCCCACGGTCTATCTTTCTGTTGCTTTGGATTCACTTCTCCGCCAGTCCTACCTTTCAGAAAGTGGTTGATTTTCTGTTTCTAGAATTGCTGTTCTGATGAGTGTATTCTTAATCCCCATCACCTATTTCACCCATCCCCCACCCACCTCCCTTCTGATAACCATCTCTTCTCTATAATGCTTTTTTTTTCCTTGTCTCATTTTTTTCTTTGTTCATTTATTTAGTTTCTTAAATTTCACATATGCATGGAATCATATGGTATTTATCTTTCTCTGAGTGACTTATTTTACTTAGCATTATGCCCTCTAGATCCAAACATGTTGTTGCAAATGTAAGATTTCATTCTTTTCTTTATGGATGAGTAATATTCCTGTGTGTGTGTGTGTGTGTACTACATCTTTTTTATCCATGCATCTATTGATGGGATTCTTAGGTTGCTTTCATCATTTGGCTATTTTAAATAATGTTGCAATAAATATAAGGATGCATTTATCTTTTTTAATTATTTTTTTTCTTATCCTTTGAATAAATACCCAGTAGTGGAATTACTGGATTATATGGTAGTTCTATTTTTATTTCAAAGTGTACAGGCTTTAATGAAGGCATTGCTTACTGAGGTAGCAGCGGGGATGGGGATACAGCAGAAAGTGAAGACACTAGGGGTCAGTGCTACCCCTGCAGTTGAAGAGGAAAGTAGTGGAAGAGGGCTACCAGATAAAAGTGGACTCTGTTAAGAAGCTCAATCATTGATAGTTCTAACAATGCAGAGGGGAAGCCAGAAAGTAATATCCTGACCTCTGTCTCCTCTAAACTTCCTGCTGGTGCTTTCATTGCCAGCAGACATGGGAACCTGAGTGGGACAGTCTGCAGAGGCAGTTCCCAAGACCACTAAGAAGGGCAAACAAAGACAGAGAATGTATCCTGTGTGTTCGAGGTACACAGGGAATAACTATCATGAGAAGGATGTAAATCATATTGCTGTTTATTATCATGTCAGACGCTGGCATTTATGTGTCTTTCCTGGAACTGCAGTTGCAAAATAGCTTTCTGGGATTCTGTAGAGTAAGGATGCTTCGCATAGTTTCCTTGCTACTACCTGCTTCCTAAGAATGAATGTGAGTCTGTGTTTATGGTGGCAGTGGAGTCCCACACGATCACTTAGTGTTAACCATTGGCGTTAATTGCTGAGTTCTCTGAGCCAGAATTACTCAGCAGTTGACAATTGTGGTGAATCAGCAATTACTTATGTAGTTTTTCCTTCATGTGGTTTTACCTGACTATAGAGAAGCTTCAGAAATGGGTTCTTTCTGTTCTGCTCCCTGGGCAGGAGCCCAACCTGTGACGTCCTTCTCTGCACATTAAATTGTAAGGATAACTCCCTCACCATGTACTGTGTTCTGTTCAACACAGTGTGGAGTACAGTCTCTCTTAAGTAGAATTGTGAAGTGAGCAATCCCTAGCGTTGCTTTTATTTGATATTTCTTCTGCCCCCAGGCCTTTGTAAAAGTACCATTTCCTTGAGAAATTCCTCTTGAAATTATCCACACTGAGATCTAAGTAGAGTTAACAGCTTCAAGAAGTACTGCTGGGGTGTGTGTGTGTGTGTGCTCATTTTGTGTGGGGCTAAGTGTGCTCATTTTGAGAGAGATCACCAATAGGAACGTCTATGGAGGCCAGGCAGCTAACATAAATGGAAGCGTTTTCTCTACAAAGATTCATTTTGTGTAAACAAAAATACTAAGGAAAAGTTATATCTTTCTCAAAAACATAAAATTATAATTGTCATAAAGTTAAAATCATGGCTTGCATATAAAATATGGAACAAATGCATGTGGAAGAGTTTCATAAATGATTAATAAGAGAACCAGCAGGGTGGTAAAGCAGGTTCAGAGATCACTTGAGAACACAAATTTACGTAGTTATTCAGGAAAACATGCTAAAACAAGTTACCTTGTTAGAGACAAAACTGGTCAAAGTTTATAGGTCAATAAAACCGTAACTTTTGGAGTTAGAAATCATTTTTATCTCTACTGGACAAAAATCCACAAGTTAACATGTATTGTGGTCCTAATCAATAGTAAAGAACAAGTCAAACAAAGATAAATCCCTTAAAGAAATAATTAATCCCCCAGATAATTAAATAATATTTTAGAGAATTAAGTTAAGTATTGGACCTTGAAAGAGTCTTAGTCATCATTCTGCCTTATTGCTAAATTTCAAGCAACTTTTCTTAACAAAGGGACATGCTGTCTTCTATTTTTCCTAAACCACAAAATCACCTGGCTTTTTCCAATTTCACAGTTTTGATAGATGTGAAAGTAAAATAAATAATTACTTTCCTTTTAATTCTTCTATCAAATTACAACAACAACAACAAATAGGTATAGATCTCACTGTTTTGCCATCTATGGTGAATGAAGAGATGGTAACTGAAGCCATCCCTTAGTTTTTGAGGAGGGTATTGTGCTAGAATGATGGAAATAGGAATTGGAAGCCCAGCTTGTCCTTAATGAAGAAACTGGTTTGCAGGAATATGGGCCCAGTAAGGCTGGGTCCCCTGGTTTTCCAAGCAGGCCCAGAAATCCAAACTTTTTATGTTAAATTTCTCGATTTTTTAAATATCGGCAAGTTGGTTGGAAAAGTTAAAAATACCCATCACTGGGCTAACTGGTGATGTGTGATGGGTATTAAGGAGGGCCCATTTTGCATGGAGCACTGGGTGTTACACACAAACAGTGAATCATGCAACACAACACCAAAAACTAATGATGTACTTTATGGTGACTAACATAACATAATAGAAAGAAAGAAAAAAGAAAGAACAAAAGAAAGAAAGAGAAAGAAGGATAGAAAGGAAAATTAAAAACATCCATGGGTCAAAAATTGCAGGCTACCTCTGCTCAGGGATCTTCCATCTTAGAATTTCTTAAGTAGAACAAACTATAGTAGTGAAATTTTAGTTCATTTGATACCTTTGCACCGCATTGTGATAGAAACTCAGTGAATATAGCCTGGATCTTTCTTCTGGATGTTACTGCAATTTGTCTCCTAGAGAATACCTCTTTCTTTCCTTCCTAACGCCTTTGAGTTATTGTCCCTTCACTTTGCAACTTCCCTTTTTTCAGTAAGAGTGACTGGAGTGGCACCAACAGAACTGCCCCCTATCTCCTTGCAGTCGACATCCAAATGGATCCTGGGTATTTAATGTAATATATGCTTAATATTCCCCAAACCACCTACTCTCTGCTATCTCTACCTACTTTAGTTCAGGCCCTTCTCATTTTGTACTAATTATAACTTTCAAGATGCCTATGGACAAAAGTAACAAAAAACTCAATGCAAAACAATTTAGGAAAAAAAATTTTCTTATCTCATTTACAAAAATTTTTATACATTTGTAATGAAAAACATTACAACTTTTTCAATGTTCTCCTCAAGCTTCACCCTCATGATGCCCCAGTGAATGTAGGAGATTCAGCCTCTCAGTAGAAAGAATAGCATCCATTAGCAGAACAGGCCCTCCTCAGGACCCATTTTAAGCCCCTGGCCTGATATCCTTTTACATCTTATTGGCCAGAATTGTATAATACATGCCCGTCTAAAACAATTACTCAAAAGGAATTGAATTGCATCGATCAGTTTAAGCCACTTACAGTTTACTTTTCATCTGGGACCCACCTCCTCAGAGGCTCGTGTAGGATGGCTACATGAACCAAATCACAAGGACAACAATGATAGTTAAACTTGAGCATGCCAGATGTTCTCGTAAGCATTTGCTTGTATTACCACATTCAATCCTCACAACAAGCATTATTTGGTAGGTAGAATTATCTCCATTTTTTCAGAAGTGAAAACTAAAGCTTAGAATGTTTAAGGGTTTGAACACATTTACATAGCTATCAGGATTTATACCCAAGCTGACTGATCCAGAGTTTTGCTCTTTATCCCCATATAGCTCCCCTAATGGGTTTTATTAGCAGCGAAAGGAGGATCTGTGGAAGAGTGTTACTGGATTGGGTGCCAACAATAGCTGCTGTATTTCTACCTCAGTGACATTCTAATAATGTTTCTGATTTCCAATATTATTTCTCTTCTCACCTCCTTCTCAAATTAGCTTCCATAGTTCTACCAGAGTAAAGCACAAATTTTGTCATGTTATTCCTCTGATGACACATCTCTCAGAATCTTGCTATTGCCTTTAGGAGAAATTTCAACTTCTTTATGAGAGCACATATGGCCCCAAACCATCTTATGCTCTAGTTCAGATAAATTTCTCTCCTTGAATGCTGTCCTTTATTTTGACTAATTAATTACAGCTTTGAGATTATAGTGTATTCTGTCACATCCCCTCTACTTTGCCTATATACTACCTCTCACCCTCCTTCTCTTTCTTTCTCCCTCACCCTCCCCCGCCCTTTTTGTGGCCAGGAATATACCCTGGACTCTTCTTTTCCAAATTAACATGTCACATCCTTAGGTTTTCTTCGCTGACATCATTTCCATTCTTAGTTTGATGAGCCTTATTTTTGCTTCCATAGCACTCCATGTATTATGACCTATTTTGTCTTCTCATTTTGTACTTCCCATTACGCGGCCTACTCTTGCAGGGTAGGGTAAGGTCCTTGAGAGTAGTTATCATGCCTTGTGCATCTTTATAGCCACAGGGTATCTTGGTGTAAACATTTAATACATTCTCTTGTGGTTTTTCTTTTTTTAAATACAAGTTTGTATTTAAATTCTAGTTAGTTAACACACAGTGCAATATTAGTTTCAGGTGTAGAATTTAGTGCTTCAATATTTCCATACAATGCCTGGTGTTCATAACAAGTGCCCTCCTAATGCCCATCACCTATTTAGCCTCTCCCCCACTCATCTCCCCTCCAGTAACCATCAATTTGTTCTCTATAATTAAGAGTTTGTTTCTTGGTTTTCCTCTCGTTTTTTCCCCTTCCATATTCTTTTGTTTCTTAAATTCCATATATGAGGGGAATCATATGGTTTTAGTCTTTCTCTGACTTTCTCTGACTTATTTCACTTAGCATAATACTCTCTAGCTCTAACCATGTCATTGCAAAAAACGAGATTTCATTCTTTTTTATGTCAGTTGGTGGACATTTGGGCTCTTTCTATAATTTGGCTATTGTTCATAATGTTGCTATAAACATCAAGGTGCATGTATCCATTTGAATCAGTATTTTTGTATCTTTTGGGTAAATACCTAGTGCAATTGCTGGATTATAGGGTAGTTCTATTTTTAACTTTTTGAGAAGAAGAAGAGAGAGAAAGAGGACAGAATTTTTATTTAGCTGAAAACTTCCCTAATCTGGGGAAGGAAACAGACATCTAGATCAAGGAGAGAGCTCTCATCAATATCAACATTTAATACATTTTCACTGAACAGTTGCAGAGACCTGCCCTCAAGGAGCTCAGAATTTAATGAGGTAAGGTAGAAATTTGAATTAGGTATTTATATAGTAAGGGAAATATTAAAATAGATGATTCGCTTCATTTTATTTATTTATTTATTTAATTTTTTCAGTGTTCCAAGATTCATTGTTAATGCACCATACCCAGTGCTCCATGCCATATGTGCCATCCTTAATACCCACCACTAGGTTAATCCCTCCCTGAACCCCTTCCCCTCCAAAACCCTCAATTTGTTTCTGAGAGTCCAGGGTCTCTCATGGTTTGTCTCCCCTTCCAATTTACCCCAACTGACTTTTTCTTTCCTTCTTTTAATGTCCTCCATGTTATTCCTTATGTGCCACAAGTAAGTGAAAGCATATGATAATTGACTCTCTCCGCTTGACTTATTTCATTTAGCATACTGTTCTCCAGTCCCGTCCATGTTAATACAAAAGTTGGGAATTCATCCTTTCTGATGAAGGCATAATATTCCATTGTATATAAAGAGCATAACTTCTTTATCCATTTGCCTGTTGAAGGGCATCTTGGCTCTTTCCACATTTTGGTGATTGTGGCTATTGCTGCTATGAACATTGAGGTACATATGACCCTTCTTTTTACTACATCTGTATCCTTGGGTTAAATACCCAGTAGTGCAATTGCAGGGTCACAGGGTAGCTCTATTTTTAATTTTTTATGGAATACCCACACTGTTTTCCAAAGTGGCTGCACCAACTTGTATTTCCACCAACAGTGTAAGAGGGTTCCCCTTTCTCCACATCCTCTCCAACACTTGTTTCCTGTCAAACACATGAAAAAAGTTCATCATAATTAGCCATCAGGGAAATTAAAATCAAAACCTCATTGAGATACCACCTTACACCAGTTAGAATGACCAAAATTAAGAGACCATTTGCTTTAAAACAGAACTGCATTATAGCTAAATTATATAATTTAACTCAGCTCTTATAATTCATGTCCATTTCTTTGATGAGTTGTTACACACACTTTGTGAAATGTAAGGGCTCTACATGAAATGGGAGAACAGATAGTTACATTTTTTTATTATTTTATACAGTGGCATTCATTTAGCTAGGTGCTTGAGACATGGAAATTAGAGAAGTAAAATGATGGGGCACCTGGGTGGCTTAGTCAGTTGAGCTTCCATCTCTATATCTTGGCTCAGCTCTTTACCTCATGGTCATGAGTTCAAGGTCCATGTCATGAGTTTAAAGGCCATGCCCAGCATGGAGCCTACTTTAATAATAATAATAGTAATAATAATAATAATTTTAAAAAGAAGTAAAACTAAACAAAAAATAAATGCTGACATTGTTCTTGCAATTCACTGTCTAGGAGGAAAAGAAAAGCAAGCAAATAAGTAGTAGAAGTAGGATGTAATCCACTCTGTCAGCAACATAAATCCTGGGTGGTACTGGAGCCTTAGGAAGGGTCTCTAACCAACTGGGGCATGAGGAAAGGCTGTGATACTTACTGGAGAGGTCAAGCTTAAAGATCAAGTGTGTCTGTAAGTTAACTGTCAAGAAGTGCATTCTGGTTGAACAATGAACAATCAGCCTGCCTCCTTGTACATCACCATGTATATCTCCTGTGTCCCTTTTGTTGACCTTAGCCCTCTGCTAAACAACTGAGCTTTAGTTTTTAACTATTGTCACCTCAAGATGCCCATGGGCCCCTTTGGCTACTGACAACTGCTGTATTAAATTAACAATCCACAAAGATTTCACACTGAGTGGTTTTCTGGTTGTGGCCCCTCAAGTTTCATTGTCTGAGGACATTTCAGAAAGTGTTGAGACATACTTGAACCTTGATCCCTGCAATGAGTATACTCGGGTTCCATGACATTTGGGGTCCAAAACACACTGGAGTGATCATGCTAATCACTGACAACATAGAATTTACTCTCTTGAGCTACAGCAGACAGACTCCAATTATGAGTGTTAGGGCCTGGTCGGGAAGAAAATTCTTGGGCCAAATGAGTAGTTGGACAAAGTTCACCTATGCGTTTTTAATGCCTGGGTTTGAGTCCTCACTGGGCTTATGGCATCATTTATTCTCCACTGCGGGCAGGATGAGTGTCCACCTTTCGCGGTCTCTCAATTGTCTGTGATTTTCTTTTTTTTTTAAGATTTTATTTATTTATTTGACAGAGAGAGAGATCACAAGTACACAGAGAGGCAGGCAGAGAGGCAGGCAGAGAGAGAGGGGGAAGCAGACTCCCCGCTGAGCAGAGAGCCCGACATGGGGCTCAATTCCAGGACCCTGAGATCATGACCTGAGCTGAAGGCAGAGGCTTTAACCCACTGAGCCATCCAGGTGCCCCGATTGTCTGTGATTTTGATATTAAAAGGATGGTGATGATGTGACACCTTTTTGATACTTTAAAATATTGTTTCTATAGCTAAAAATAACTATTAAAATTTTACCTTTGGTTTAAACAATTGATATTCAGTAGCTCACAGTTAGACATTAAAAACAGAATTTTTAATGCTTTTAAGTTTAAATTAAAACCTTATTCCACATCTAAGCCTAAAAGATTTTAATAATCATAGTTAAAGGAACTTTGTATAAAAATTGGCTCCACTTACAAACCTTATTAAGCACCTTTAAATGTTTCAATATACATTTATGAATCTTATCAGTCTAATGTCCTTTTTAACTATAGTGAAGCCTGGTAGTAACACTAATTTTCACATAAAACCATTGGTAATTGGCACCTTTTCTCAGTCTGGTCCCTTTTTATCAAATGCTGGGGAGGAACAGTTATCACAAATAATGTGATTGATTTTATTGATTCTTTTCCCCCTACTTCTGCCCTCAAGAGCAACACAAAATGTTTTTTTGTTTTTGCTTTTGTTTTATTCTGTGCTTGGACATCACAACTGATTCTTTTCTTCACACCAACTGATCACATATAACGAGGACTGTCTAGATTTTGAGTAGAAAACAAATCTTCTGGAAAATATAATCTAAAAAATGTCAGATGACTACAGTGGTGAAAACCAGAACTTCAATTTTGAGGGCTGTAAGTTTTAGGTGTGGTTAAGTTTCAGACATGGTGTTATTTCAAAGACAAAGATATTACCTTCAAGTTGGTATCTAGAATTTACTATTACTGGATATTTATAAAAAGCTTTTTTGTCCTCAAAGTAAGCCCAAAGTACTCATTTAGGGAATTTTGGATAGAATATTGCTTGTGGATGCAAAGCATATAGATACAGGGGCACCTGGGTGGCTAAGTCAGATAAGGATCTGCCTACCACTTAGTTCATGATCTCATGGTCCTGGGACTGAGAACTGCAGGGAGCCTGGGCTTCTCCTTCTCCCTCTGCTGCTCTTGCTACTTGGAGCTATTTCACTCTCTCTAGCAAATAAATAAAAGCTTAAATAAAGTATACAGATATATAATAATTTGTAATAAGTACATTATGTATTATGCTATATAATACACATTATAGAGATATTAAGATGTACAGGTATAGATGTTGATATATAGTATAATGAATGATATTTGAATTATATGTTATATATGTCTATACTACATGTATAGTTATTATATATTATAGATATACTATATGTGATATTTACTTGAACAATTATGTTTATATGGGGGCACTTATATATTAAATATAAAATTATATTTTACTAGAACCACATATGCATAGATTTTTGACTTTTGAAAAATATCTAAAAATCCAGAATCCAATCTGACAAACAGACAATCTGGAAAAACCTCAATCTGAAGATTTGCAAAGGCATGTTCTTGATTTACAGAAAACACCTAATTGATACTTTAGGCATAACTTTAGGCATAACTCCAACACATCTTGTTTAATAACTCCTAAGACAAACTAGAAAATACAAGTTCACAGAGGAGATAAGACTACTAGAAGAAGAAGACAAGACAGTAGGGAATTGTAATAAGAGACAAAACATGTTATTGGCCACAGAAATTCAGTTATGTTTAATATTTGGTTAGATACACATGGCAGGTGAACTTAGTATTTCTCTGAGGAGGAAGCCATTTGAGATTCAAGCGTTCTGCCTCAACTCTTCAAACAATTTCTGTGTATCATTGACTGGGCTAGGATACAAAAACAAGTAAGACATTCCACATGACTCTCCTGACATTGGGATCCTGTTACTTAGAAAACACATTTGACTGTGGAAGTAAAGAATCAAAATAGCAATGTCTTGAACACAAGACACATTTATGTCTCTCACATAATGATCCTTGGTTATTTTAGCTCAGGCTTCTTTTTCATTGCTCTGCCATTCCCAAAATGTTGAACTTCTATGTGTGATCTTGGACCTCTCACTGCCATGTTCCCAAGGAGGCTGCAGTACAGAAACAAGGGCTTGGTCCCTTAAAAGGGCACAAGTCATTTGTACTCATATACCACTAACCTGAACTTAGTTGCATGGGTTTACCTCTCTGCAAAGAACCATTGGAAATGCAACCTTTATCTGGGTGAAATACTCCCTTAAAATTCCACTGTTAAAGGAAAGGAAGAATGGATATAGAAGAACAACTACCAATCTCCATTACCTTGTCTAATAGAGGAAGATGGGCATGTGAATAAATAGACAAACACAAATCATGATTTCCAAATCTCCAACACAATGTACAAAGTTTATATGCTTAATTCTATCCAAGATGACCCAAGATACCGGAACCAACCAAAAATAAAAGTTTATGACTCATCTAAAATTAAACCCTACTGAGATATATGTTTACATAATCCTGTGAGCCATTACATTTTCAAACTCAGGTGTACTTTGATTTAGTTCCTCTTTTATTTCTTAACTATAAGGTTGAATTTAAAAAGTCATCTGGGGGCACCTGGGTGGCTCAGTGGGTTAAGCCTCTGCCTTTGGCTCGGGTCATGGTCTCAGGGTCCTGGGATTGAGCCCCGCATCAAGCTCTCTGCTCAGCAGGGAGTCTGCTTCCCTTCCTCTCTCTCTCTGCCTGCCTCTCTGCCTACTTGTGATCTCTGTCTGTCAAATAAATAAATAAAATCTTTAAAAAAATAAAAAAAATTAAAATTCATCTGTAAGGGCACCTGGATGGCTCAGTGGGTTAAGCCTCTGCCTTTGACTCAGGTCATGATCTCAGGGTCCTGGAATCAAGCACTGCATCAGGCTCTCTGCTCGGCAGGGAGACTGCTTCCCCACCGCCCCATCCCGACATGCCTCTCTGCCTACTTGTGATCTCTGTCTGTCAAATTAAAAAAAAAAAAAAAAGTCATCTGTACTCTTCCATGTATTTTCTATATATTTTTCTTGTGAATGGACAGTTCTTTATGTTTAAATCCTTCTCATATTCCTGCCAAGCCCCTGTTTTGAACTATATTCTACTTTGAAAAGGTTGGGCTCTTTAAAAATTGATATAAAAACATTACTATAATTATTTTTCTTTAAATTCCATAATAAAAAAATATACATCTGTCACTTGGGAAATGCACTTATGGAATAACTCCCTTTCTGAAATTGCTGAACCAATCATGTGTAGCAGTATAGTATTGGTAGTAGTAGCAGCTATCACCTACATGATACCTGAAAACTCTAAGTATCTTTAATAGGTTATCATCTTATGAATGTACATTTGCTTTTTAATTACATAGGGTATAAACAATTTAAGAGAAATGAAAAATCTTTATTTTCTCTATATTCTATCCATACTTAAACAGCAATCAAACGCATGGTATGTGTAAAGACACAAGCTAGATATTGGGGATGCCTAGGTGGTTGGATTATGGACATTGGTGGTTGGAAAATACAAACATACACACATTTTTTAGAATAGGCAACTACTAGATGAAGAGTAAATAGGTATTGATTAGTTGATAGATTTTTCTGGCATGGTACCTAGTTATGATGAGAGGAAATAAAATTAGGCCATTGGTCTCTGCAACTTCCAACAACCTGTGGATAAATATTCATCTCTTGGGAAATCATTCTGCTCTAAAATAGGGCTGGTCTGGCAAAACTTCTGTGGTATTCAGTGAAGTGTTCCTTTGCCTAATTTCTTCCTGTTACTATAATCACCCCCTGCTTAAATACTCTGGGTGCTTATCCTCTTCAACATGATTTTAAATATCTAGATGATCGTCCCCCACACTTTATTTTCATTTGGCCAAGCTCCCACTATATAATTATTTTAATCAAGAGCATCATCTCCTTTAACCATGATAGCAAATGATGCCATTTCCAGAGTAGGGTGGAAATTAAAATGGTTAGAATCCAATTTGATTTGCTGTGTGATGGTGATTCAAAGGGGATGGAGGGCAGGAGTGTATGCTATGTTTGCCACAGTGAAGTTCAGAGGCTGCATGCTGCCAAATTGGCACAGTTTCTACCTATGAAAGCTTTTTATTTTACAATAGAATTGTAGAATTTGTATTATTGAAACATTTAGGAAGTACCTGAGTAGTGTTGAATATTGTATGTTAGTGTGTGGAATAACAGTTCCTGCCTAAAAACACTCAATAATTGGTTTAAATGGATAACACAGACAATTGTAAAATAAGTTAATGATTTGACATACTGTTCCCCAAACTGTAGTGTGCATAAGAATCACCTAGGGAGCTACTAAAATGTTGATTTCTTAGGCCTTATCCCTATAAATTCAGATTTAGTCAATGCAACGGAAGGCCCTGGAATCTGCAATTTAAATAATTGAAAGACACAATGCATAATTCTGTTGCAGCTCGGATATAGATTCCAACCTTGACAGAATATTGGGAGATCTGACATCAACAATATAAGCCATGCTGGTTTAAGTGGACTGTGAAATGTAGGGTAATGAGGATGGAATTTTCATAGGTCAGTCTCACCTTCAAGAGGTATTTGGTTTGTTCCTCTTGAAATTCATGTTTGTTTGACTGCTGGATACATATACAAATATGTTCATACAAGGCTTTACAGAAGTAAATGTGGATGAATTGTCCCACAATAAACATTAGATGCTCCTTATCGTTGGGGGTACGCAAAGCTCCAAATTGCTTGTCTTCTCCCAAAGGCAGACTTGAAGTGTGAACACATGGATGTGAATGCTCTAATCATGCGGTGACATTGGATCTATCTCAGCCAATGTTTCAAGCCTTTGTACTAAATAAATTAAAAGATGAACAGATACAAAGAGGACAACAGTTTGGTTGGTCATACCTAAATACCCAAATTTCCAGTCCCACCTCATTCTGACTAAATAAAATTGAACATGAATCCTTTAAAATAGAAATATTTAAAAAAAAGACATAGACAAAGTATTATTATTTATTAAGCCCCCCACCCCCACCCCATGCCTAAGAAAATGATCTTATTTGGTTTGGTAATAAGGAAAGATGACTTTTTCTAGTTTTATTTTATAAGCCCACCCCTCCATCTAAAGTTTTTTTTTTTTTTAATTTTAAAAAGATCTTATTTATTTGTTTGACACAAAGAGAAAGAGAGATAGAGAGCTCACAAAAGCAGATGGGGCAGCAGGCAGAGAGGCAGGCAGAGGAAGCGGGAGAAGCAGGGTCCCTGGTGGGCAGAGAGCCCAACATGGGACTCCATCTCAGGACTCTGGGATCATGACCTGGGCTGAAGGCAGATGCTTAACTTATGGGGTTACCCAGGTGCCCCCACTCTTCCATCTAGGAAAAAAAAAAAGGTGTAAAAATCAGTCCAACAAACTCTTCATTTTTCAGTAGAAGTGAACATCAGTGAACTTCCCTGACCTTTGTGTTTCCTGTGTTCTTTTTTTCTTTTTTGGCACTTTCCAACCAAGCTATAATGTGTCAGGGTATAAAAAACTATGGAAGGGAGAAAAGAAAAGAGCCCAAACTGTCCATTTATTGAAACACAAACAAACAAAACCCTAATTATTGCTTGCTGTTGCTGAGACAGTGTTGGTGATTATGCATGCTGAATATAATTTCATTGGATGTGATGAGTTTTCACATTTTGTTTCCTTCAGGATCAAATACATATATTTGCTAGATCCTGGAAACATTATGGAAGTGGTATGGGGTCAATGACTTTAAGGAATGTCATGGACTCATTAAAGGGCAAGCCAGTGATTTTATTGAACAAAGTAATTGAGTACCCTTTAAGAGAAGAGACAGAGTCATGTCATGGGTAGGAGAATAGGTGGACTCTGGTAACCTCTCTGAGTCTCAGTCTCTCCAGCTATCAAATGGGTCTAATAAAACTCCCTTTATAAAATATTAAAAGGACATATCTAAATTACCTCTTATAATTACTAACAAACAATACATGTGTAAGACATATTTAATTCCTCATTTTCTCCTATGAGAAGAATGCACCTTAGGGGATACAAAGGTTTCCAATACTGTGCGTGACACAAAGGTTTTATGAATTAATGAAATAAAGATCCTGTCTTGGGAGATTATAATCTATGAGTAAATATGAGGGACAGGCATAAAGAATAGCCTGACCAAGTAGTAAGCTTATTATGGAATTGGAAATTGAGGAGATATCATTTGTTCTGATATCTGGTTATTAAAAGATATTTTTAAATGACATTTTGTTTTAATTTCCTTTTTGAATTACAATTTCATAATAGAAATTTGGAAAACTTTTTCCATAAGGTGATTTTCAATGACTGCATAATAGTTTCTCATGTGATTGTGTGGCAATTTATTTAATTATTCCTCTATTGAAGGGATTTAGATTATATCCTAGAATTTTAAATTCTGGGTAATACCACTATGAACAATTTATTAAGAAATATTTAAAAGGTTTTTAGAAGTAGAGTTGTAAGACTTTAAAAAAAGAAAGAAAGAAAGAAAGAAAAAGATGGCCAGTGTTCCTCTCGAAAATTTGTCTGATGTTTAAAACAGTGAATGGCTAAGATTTTCATATGAAAAAAAAGAAATGAGGTTGGTCTTTGATGCCCTAGTCCCAGTGGTCAGAATTTTAGTGGAGGACTCTTTGTAGTTCTTTACCTGAAACATGACTTCTTTGGGGCAAGTCCTAGAGAAAGAAGGGGATAGTGAATTCTTAGGTGACTGAGATTTTCGCAGGGATGAATTCAGGATTATGAGTACCCAACCAACGGGAATGAGATGGGAGTGAGGCTCTTAGCTCAAAGACAGTTCTGAATTATTTGTGAATCCAGTGCTGCTTACATCCCCTGATCCCAAGGTATCTGGGTTCTCATGTTGACCCCACATATACAGACCAGTCCCCGAGGCTAGGCTTCCTTCCCTTCATCTGTGAGAAGAGAGTGTAAGCTGCCTGGATGTCTTGTGTTGACTAATTTATTGGTTGTTTTCAGAGTTTGTATCTGAAGCATTTTAACTGCTAAATATTGTCACTAAAGCTGTTGAAAAACCCAGTGGTTTCCTCCTTTGAATATTTTCTGAAAACATATGTTCCCATTTCCCCCATCGAAGCTGAATTCAGTCACATCTGGTTGTTTCTCCCAATCTCTGTTCCGTTCTGATGAGTTTTGAGTGTACAACTGATGAAACCAGAAATAACTTAGCAGCTGATGGTATTTCAGGAAACAACTTTATTTTTTTTTCAATCCCCAATTTTTAAGTGACTCATAAAATAAAAAATTGTTTAATTATTTTTAATTTCCAGGTAACTCTACTACTTTTAGAGCTAGTTTTAGTAGAAACCAGATCATGGGACATGGAGAGAGAAAAGGTAGAGCCAGGAATTTCACTGTCCCTGAACAAGCCTTGCTGGAAGCCCTACAGTCACAAAAAACAACTATACAGAAATTAAAATAAAAAGTTTAAATCAGTTTGCTGTAGCAAAATGTTCCATGTATGTTTCCCCCAAAAGACAAAATATTTAATTTTGTGCCTATATCGCTTTAGGTATAAAAATAGAATGCTAAATTTCTTTGAAGCCTAATGATAAATTTATAGTTCACTAGATCATATTGAGAATACAATTTTTGAACCCTTATTATTTTTTTCTTCTTTGATATATTTTAAGGTAGTGAATGTTTTCTTTGTTATCAACCTAAATAATACTATTTCATAGACTGTGAAACATTTGTCTGTCTAGCTCCCATCTTTTTGCAACATTCATACACCTCCGAGGGTGGGAAGATGGAAAATCCTGTTAAGCACATAGAAGAAGAGAATATATTCCAATACTCACCTTTGCCTCTGCCCAGCTCCCTCTCCATATCAGGTGGTAGACAGAGGTCAGTACTCAGAATTGCCAGACAGATTTTCACTTTGTTTATCCGTAAGAGTCCAAGGAAGGGTGCTGGAAACAGACAAACACAACAAAAGATAAAGCAGAACTCCCAGAAGATATCAAAAATAGTACCTTTTGAAAATAAACTGGAGGGACGCCTGGGTGGCTCTGCTGATTAAGTGTATGCCTTCAGCTCAATTCATAATCCTGGGGTCCTGGGATAGAGTCCCTCGTTGGGCTCCTAGCTCCATGGGGAACCTGCTTCTTCCTCTGCCTCCAGCTCCCTCTGCTTGTGCTTTCTCCCTTTCTGACAAATGAATAAATAAGATCTTAAAAAAAATGAAAAACTAAATATGTCTTGCCCTATTTCCTTTCATGAATGCCACCACTTCCCTTAATACTTAAGAGACATTAGACTTACCTTCAATGTGTTAGGAATTTTAAAATTGAAAACTCTGAAATCAGGGCAAAATCCCAAATGGCACTGATTTCACTTGCTAGGGCAGTTATGTTGAAATACCACAAATTCTGTGGCTTAAAAACAGAAATCTATTCTCTTACCGTTCTTAAAACTTGAAGCCCAAGATTAAGGTATAGGCTGGGTTGGTTTCTTATTCAGAGGCCTCTCCTCTTGAGTTGCAGATATCCAAATTCTTGCTATGTCCTCACATGGTCTTTCCACTATCCACATGCTTCCAATTGGGTCTTTTCCGAAAAAGAGACTTTATAAGGGCACCGGCCATATTAGATTAGTGCCTCACACTAACAGCCTCATTTTAACTTAACCACCTCCTTAAAAACCTTCAGGTACTTGCAGTTGGCACTTCAACATATGGATTTGTGTGTGGTAGAGAGTAATTCCGCCCAAAACAGGTATGAAGAGCTAAAAATAATTTCATATCATTAGTCAGTTACCAATCTTTTCTGAGAGCCTCAGAAATCACCTCAAATCACTCAGAAGTTAATGTGTGATGTTTGAACATGTAGTTAAAGGGTCCAACTTTCCCCTTCTTTCCCTTCCCCAGCTGAAGTGCACAGTGTGGGTGGTGGCATCTTTGTCTCCTCTGTTCTCTAAAGCACTTGACCCTGATTCAAAGCAGTATAACATATCCTAGACCCTTGTCAGAGAGTCTGTTCTCAAAGTGTCTTCTATCAATCACTTACGCATATCCCCGCTCAGAAAAGTAGTATTGGGAGAGGAGAGGGCCATGGGAAAGCCATGTACTCAATCTGCTCCTTAATTTCTCTCTTTAGATCAAGCCTGTCATTTGAAGGCTAATCCTTAACTGTAATGCATTACTTTATCCACGATAGCCCCTTTGCTTTTTCCCTCTTCCCAAAGGACCTCCTAGAAATTCCTCCAAGCAAAATTCAAAGTGTGTCTTTTGTGGTAGGCATGCTACTGAAGACATTTTTCCAGTAGATTTCTTTGTGACCTCCTATAGAGGAGCTCGTATGAAAACTTACTTTCCAAACTCAGTGTTTAAAAAAAAAAAAAAAGTCCTTTACGTCTCTTGAGAATTGGTAAGCTTTCTTCTTTTTGTAAGAAATGTGTAGCTGATGGTATCTTTCCTGTCTCTTTTACTGACAAAATAGAATTTTACCAAATAATTTATTTCTAGAATTTTATTTTCTGTTTTTACTAGGACAACCCTAATCTATATTTTATCATGCATGTAGTGGTCATTTCCTTTCTTATTTCTTAAAGATTTTATTTATTTATTTATTTGACAGAAAGAAACGGTCAGAGAGGGAACACAAACAGGGAGAGTGGGAGTGGGAGAAGAAGGCTCCCCACTCCCAGGAAGCCTTATGCAGAGCTGGATCCCGCGACCCAGGGATCATGACCTGAGCCAAAGGCAGATGTTTAATGACTGAGTCACCCAGGTGCCATTTCTTTTTGAAAGTCACTTGAAACCAAAGAATTGAATAGAGACAAAAAAAATATTATTCTTTTTCTCAAAGAACTTAAAATATCTTTAAAATACAGAAAATTTTACATATATAGTTTTAAAATAAAAGTTCTAAATGACTGTAGCCATCTATAGCGGGAGTTAATAAAAGTAAGTTTCATGGAAGAAGTAACATTTGTGTCAAAGTAAGGCATGTTGGGGAGGCATCTGGGTGGATCAGTTGGTTAAGTGTTTGCATTTGGCTCAGGATCCTGAGATCAAAACCACATTCCAGAGCTGGTCTTCCTGCCCAGTGGGGAGTCTGTTTCTCCTTCTGCCCCTTCCCCAGCTTGAGAGCACTCTGTCTTCCTTCATCTCTCTCTCTCAAATAAGTAATATCTTAAAAAAATACGGTACGGGGATGTTGGCTTAAAAACTTTAAGACAATTATAAGTCTTTTGAATCTTCTGAGTGATCTTTTTTGGAAATCTGGTAACTCCACAAAAAGAGAACTGATTGGTCTTTGTAACCCAATATTTAAGCCAAACTGAATGGTGATTCATAATTTAACATGTAAACTAAGATATTTTCTTTTACCCTCTGTTAAATTCCAAATAGAAAGGCATTCTTAGACTGCTGGATAAGCCTTCTTACCTCTTTGGTATACAAGAGGGATTGTTTCAGTCTCCTGGACATAATCAGCAATGTTCTCTAATAAAATCACAGTTTAGAAACTACCAGTCATGACCTATGAGGACTCACTTGCCAAATCACCTAGCATCACTTCCTCCCTGCTTTCTTGGTTGAAGCTCACAAGTCTATAGGGATTTAAAGTAAGAGGAGTGTCAGAAAATTTTCAGACCTTCTTTTGAAATCACCTCATGTACACCCATTTCTTACCTGAAAACACTTGTCTTCAAATATTTTTTTTAATAAAATACTTGTATTGAACATCTAATTTAAGCTAGACAGTGGTAATTGTTCATAAGAAAACTGTTCAAATCCTGATGAATTTTCTGGATTGTTTTCTGTTTAGATATTATTTTTTATCCTTGTTATATTTGCAACAAACAAACACACACTAAGCAGTTTTCCTAACTAGATAAAAAGGACATTAATTTTAAATGGAATGAATCATAGGAAGTTTGACTATATATGTAAATGTAATTGAAATAAAGTTTCTTTTCATACATTTAATATCTCCAAAATTGGAATAAATCTTATAATCAATGTTATATTTTAGTTGATCTGGTAGTAGTTTTTCTTTCTTAGTGGTACAAAAAATAACGGTACAACTTATTATCATGGAACTAACCTTTGGGGAAATATGATAGCTGTTATCAACAATTCCAGAATAACCAAAGAAACTTAGCATACCCTCCATTTTGAGAGATTTGAGAGATTTTTCTATATAACAAGAATAAGTCCTAGATCTTAGATCTTGCTTGAATTGTACCATCCCAGAAACCTGTTAACCCTCAGAGGTATATTTCCCCTTGATTAATGTGCTCATTTTTCCAATTTGATTCTAGACTTCTAAGAGTAGCCAACAATGCATTAGCTGTCTCTATCAACTGAAAGGGCCTTTAATTGACTTGTTTCTATTGACTGAGACCCTAGAAGGCAGTCTCTGTTAATGGTATATCCTGATGGAGACAAGGACTGGGTTTGCCAGCATTAGGGCTGAGTGGTAGATGTAGTGTATCATGTTATATTCTCATCACTTATCTTTCCTTCTGATAGCAACAAAATGACTTATTAGAAAATGAATCCCAGCATTATGTTGTTTGATAAAATATATACCTGTCTGTGAAAACTATAGTTAAAAATTTCTTGATAATGATACTTTCTCAAATCTTAATTATTCATCTTTTCAGAAGTTATATTGAACTTATCATGAAAAGCATTTGTACTGTTACACTTTTCAAATAGGGTGGTGTTTTGTGCTTTACACTAGACTGTGTGTGTGTGTGTGTGTGTGTGTGTGCATGTGTGTGTACATGGACATATATCTACAAATATATATACTTGTGGTCATTTAATGAATTATTGAGAGTCTAATAAAAACTGGGTGTCTATTGATTACTAATCATCCTTACCCTTAGGTAGATTACTGACCATGTCTGCAACCTCATTTTTTTTTTTTTTGCTGCACCTTTTGTGATTTAGAAACATAGTGATAGTATATTTTAAGTCCTGAGTGATCACTAGCCAATGTTCTAACTTTTTTATTTAGAAAATTAGTTTGTATCAACATACACAGCTAATCAGTTTTTTCAACTGGTCATTTTGTCTAATTTTTTTCAAATATAGAGTACTCTTTTAAATGGCATATTTCTGCTCAGAAACCAAAATTACCACTTTCATGTATTTTCTGTTTGTAGACTATCTTTTAGAATAATTAAATGACCTTTGTGGTCTATCATGGAACAGAAAATCCTTGAAGGCAGGAAACTCATAGCCTTGTTTTATTTTTTGTTATGTACCCTGCAAATAACCATAAACAGGAGAGTGGTTAATAAATATTATTCAGATTTGGGATGTGAAATAGGAGATACAGGCATGAAATCCTATTTTTATTGCTATCATTATGCTGATGATCCTCTGGCCACTTCTTTCTGGTCTGCGTAATTGCAGAGCTCTTCATATTTTATTCATTAGAAGAGCTGCTCTGTGTCCATTCTTCTTATGTTGCTGCTTTGCACTGTTTCTAGCACTGCCTGGTGGGCGTGATCTGTGGGCCCCATCAACTTTCTGTCTGTGCCTTGTTCAGGTCTCTAATGAATATTAGACTTACAGCCATCGGCTATGTTTTAAGGACAGAAATGAACGAAGAGGGGATTTTTGTTTGTTCATTAGCAGGAACTATGAAAAGCAAACTCACGTTATCTCCTTCATGCTCTCCTTCATGAATTTGTTCACCTGTTATAATTTGAAAGAAAACTTGATTCATGCAGGGATTTGCATAAAGGGTTCCAGCTAGCTCTTCCTTTTTTCTTTCCTTTTTTTTCCTTTTTCCTGCCTTGTCTTTTTTTTTTTTTTCTTATCATAATCAGGTAATGTCTATTAAACAACAGTGATAGAATATTATAGACAGAATTGTGGGCAATTCTTATATGTGTGATTGTGTTTATGTATTTAAGAAAGAAGAAGTTAAGAATTATCTTTGGTAGTTGCTCAAAAAAGGGATTGGGGAGAGAAGGGGCAAAAAAAGTAAAAATGACTCTAGAGCGGGGGATATAAGAGAGAGGTGGGAAGGAGAAATGATGAAATGAGAGAGAGAAAGAAAAGAGAGGGAAGGAGGAGGGGAGAGAGACAGAGGTGGAGGGAGAGGGGAGAAGAGAGAAAGAATGAAATGGAAAAGGAGGATTGGAGAAGAGGAAAGAAGAAATTAAACTGACCACTCAGGCAAAGAGGGCATGGGTGTGTGGGAGTGTTTCTCTCTAATGTTCTGTAACTTACAGTTGAATCTGTAGTAGCTGATTAAAGGACAGGATTGTCTTACATAAACATCCTCATCCTACATGGTTTTCAACAAAAAAGCCCCAGAAAATGTGTCATCAGCAAAAGGAATTTACAGTACGGATGGAAACATTCATAGTATAAGCCACAGTGGGGTTAGTTGGTGTCTTCATAAATGGTAACAATCACTTAGAGGTGATCTATTAACATGAATGATCACAATGGCGTTTTGATTAGCAATGCAACATTTACTCCCTTAATATTTCAACACACAATTACTGGTTTATCGAGTGCCTTATTTAATACAAGACTAAGAGCTATTTGTGAGGTATGTGTGAAGACCTCTCTGTGTATATTTTATATACATTCCTGTAGGACAATGAGTAATAAATAATTTTCAGACTCTGTGAGGAAGCAGTGGAAAATACTGATGGAACAGTTGAGTCCACCAAACAACTCAGGAAAGAATACAGGGTTGGGAATCTAGGCTTTTTAGACCTTTGTGATAAGTAATAGATGAAATGTCTATGAAGAAGGACAAGGAAAATTTCTCCATATCTCCAAGTGTGAGGCCCACCAAAGGGTTGTGCATGGGAAAAATATTGGTAAGAACAGCTAAACGGATGTATGAGAAGATGGACTAATGAGCAGACAGTTGAAGGAACAGAATGGATAGGTGAGAACTCTCATCATCTTCCTGTTGAAGCAAATTAAAAGTGGGCACGGGAGAGCCATTTGACCTAGGAGAGGGAAGGTAGTAAATTTTTGTTCTGTTTTGCTTTGTTTTTTGAGCCAGAGTAGAAGAAAACTAAGAGAAGGTGAATTGGTCCTCCCTAATCTTCCCAAAGTATGGAACAGAGTTTGCTAAATAAAATGACTGAAGTGGAATGGATAACTGTGGCAGACACTTCTCTGGTTCTCTGGTGAATCTTCTAGGGAATTATGGAAGATTGGCATCATCAAATGTATATTAACTGTATTTATATTAAACCAAACAAAAGAGAAGAAACTAGTTAATATATATTTCAGTGACCTTTTCTCAGTTAAAGTTAAACTTAATTTTTAGTATGTATTTTATTTATCTCCTTCTATCATTTTTTTTTTTCTTTAGCTGGAACTGGTAAAACTTCATGTCTGTATTTTGGTAATGGAATTCAATCCAAAACGGAGGCGCTCACTAGTACTTAGCAATCTATAGTGTCATTCAACAAGAATTCTTTAAAAATAAAAGGAGGATAACATCTGAACATCTTGAATGAGGTTCAAACCATCTCACCAATGGTTTTAAAATTTCTGTGTGAAAAAATTTTGGGGTCTGATAGAAACAGAGAATCTTGGACTCAATTCCCTGGGAAAATACAAAGAACACTTGTTCTTATGAGAACATCAAATCATTCTGATTATAGTCAGAATAATAGTACACTTTGAGAAATACTGATCTATTTCTAGAGAGAAAGTCCAATTGGTTCCTGTTTATATGATTACCCTCTCACTCTTCATGTAGCTGTTGACCAGTGATAGAGGTCCAGGCAAACTGGCTTTCTGATAAATAATGGTAATTAATATTTATTTTTTCAGATTTTGCTTGTTTCATTGATTGACCATTAGATAAATCAAAGATATACCAATACAGTTAGGAAGATAAGATAGTTTGGAATATCTGAAGAGAATTGAAGATACAAACTCAATAAAAAGCCCTCCAGTTTCACCAATAAAATATTTACTTGATGTATACTCATAATTTTGACTCAAGATCAATTGTTGTGAAGATCTATAATACCCTTTCATTTCTACCATTATAGGACTGGGTTCCATTTGATATAATAAAAATGGTATTGGTATTTGGAGCCTTAAGGTCTAAATTCGCATCTTCCTAACCATGTGATCTTGGGAAAATTACTAATCTTTTATTACCTTCAGTTTATTTGTGAAATGAGAATAAAAATCTTCACAGAAATGGGGGAGTGGGCATTGAATGAAATAAGTTATGTAAACCTTATTTTGAAGACTAATGTGCAGTGATACCATTTGATTTCAATGATTGGAAAGCCAAAATGGCAGATGTATTTGAAACAAGAATGACCTCAGAGTTTTCTTCTAAAACCATGCTTTCTACTAAATACTAGCCCGTTTTATTTTTGTTTGTTTGTTTGTTTTTTCCTGTTGACACTCCACATGTTGCCTAACATTATTTATTTATTCTTATAGTATTTATTCTTATAGTGGGATAATATGGAAGGGTTTTAAGAGAAGAGATCAATCATCTAATATATATTTTAAATATCCTAATTTTCTGTTATTAGAATAAATTTTAGGGAATAGAACAATAGGGGAGGCCGAGATTTTACCTTTGAGTCTGTTGCAATCACCTGCAATAAGTCTCTGTGGCTTTGGCCGGGAGCTATCATTTGCTGAGTGACCTTGGATGTATAATGTCTCCTCCAGGTAATGCATTTGTTTCTTCATCTGTAAAGTGGGATAGAATAATTTACCTCATAGAGTTGTTGTGGAGATTGAATAAACTAGGTTATAAAAAGTGCATAAAACTGCCTGAAATATTTTAAATGCTCAGTAAACCCTGGATGTTTTAAATTAGGATTGCTAGTATTAAGTAGGTGCATTAGCTTTGGTCCCCAGATTTTTGCAATTCTCTCTTTCTATGACTGTGTACAGACATTAGGTGTTTTACTTTTCTAACTCTGTGTCTTATCCATTATTATTATTATTAATTAATTAATTATTACTATATTAATCAGTATAGGTTAACCTATGCCTTGGGGCTTCACACAATAACAGTTTCTTTCTTCTCACATTACGGTTTGATATGGACAGGGAAATCCTCTGCTATCTTTCTCACCCAGCATCTGAAATTACTACTCTCAAGTTTATCCTATCAGAGGAATGGTGTGTTAAACCAAAGATCTTATTTTATTAATGGTTCCCACGTATTTATCATAGTTGGTCATTTTCCCTACACGGGTCATATCTCTACATGTTTTTGGCACATTAAAAAGTGGGTAGAAGAAGAATCAATGAAACAAGATGGGATTGGGAGGGAGACAAACCATAAGTGACTCTTAATCTTACAAAACAAACTGAGGGTTGCTGGGGGAGGGGGGTTGGGAGAAGGGGGGGTGGGGTTATAGACATTGGGGAGGGTATGTGCTTTGGTGAGTGCTGTGAAGTGTGTAAACCTGGCGATTCACAGACCTGTACCCCTGGGGATAAAAATACATGCCTATTAAATAAATAAATAAATAAATAGATTTAAAAAAAAGTAAAAAGGTCTGTGAGCCTTTGTGAAGGTAAGTGTTCCAAATATGAGCCCTGCAGTGGTGGGTCTTAGAGACCCAGAGCTATGAGCCCAGGTCTGCCCTCAGTTACCTTGTGATTCGGAGCAAGTCATTGAACCTTGCAAATCCTCTTCATTACAGCTCTTAAAATGAAATATACTGCTGAATGCAAAGTATTATTATATTCTCTTGTGAAACATAAACAGTGTAAATAGAATTATTTAAGTTATTCATTTTGTCTATCTCTTTGCCTAATGAGGAAAGAATTCCTGTGACCCATTCTGGAGAGATTTGTCTAGTCTTGCTTTAAATAACCCCATCAAAGTGAATTTTGTCATTTGTTTTGAGAGGACAGTATCATTAATCTTTTCTGCCCCTCCCTTTTGTGCTCACTTCAATTAAATAGGCAGGGAGAAGAGACCATTGAACAACATTATAAAAATGTTAATTCCTAATGTCACTGAGTAGCTCTTAATCACACTATTAGACATATGGTCTGATTTAATGATCCTGACCAGCAAGCGGTAAGACCAAGATTGACTTTGATGAATGTCTACCATTATTTTCTGATATGGATGAGGTTGTTTTTCTTTCTAACTAAATGTTTTCTCAGAAATGATATTCTACTTAGAAAGATTATATAAAATGCTTTGTTTCATGGTCAGAGTCTTCTTTCATAAACCAGTGTTTGATGATTTGTATTTTGATCATACAAGGAACCATTTTGGTGCAATCACCTGTAATTATTTGCCCTTTCAACTTGGGTTGATTCTTTCTCTCCCTCTTATTTTTCAAGCCCACATGCTCAACTACAGTCAGTGAAATAGCTTATCTTTAGTATATGCAGAAGTCTTATTACTTCAGACCGTTTCTTCCTCTAAGGATGCTGTAGTGAATTTTGGGTCCCCTTTAGTGTCTCATACCTGCACAGACTCTTCCCAGTGGCACCATCCCCCTCAATGCCAAGCCTCTAATCAAATGTCACGATTTCCATGAAATTAAACCATTTCCATGAAACCTTTCTCAGGACTCCTGAGACAAAATTTATAGTTTCTTATTCTGGGCTTCCCTAGACTTTTATTAACTGCTCTATTTTGGCCCTAATCTCATTCTAACTTTCATTTCTCCCAGCTGTGTATAAGTCCTTCTTCCCCTAAATGTTATGAGCTCCTATGGGGTAGTGATAGTCTGTTAAAATTATATCACTGGGTTACACACCATGATCTTCATATAGTGTAGAATGAAGAAATAATTGAGGTGATTATGTACGTATGTACACACACACATGTCACACTAATATGCATACTATATATACACACTAATAGACACACACTAATGTATATGGATATATACATACACATTGTATTTAATTACATTATTTTATAAATCATAGATATATGTATGAGATATGTATCTATTTATATACATATATGTATGCATGTGTATATATATATTTATTTATGTATTTAATATATATTATATATAGTATTTAATATATATATTAAATTTATATATTATATATAGTATTTAATTTATATATATTAATTTATATATGTGTGTGTATATATACACTAATAGAATAACGTAAGACTTA
>NC_081559.1:107355513-107495144 GCF_022355385.1 Mustela nigripes
TATATATGTGTGTGTATATATACACTAATAGAATAACGTAAGACTTAAATATATATAAGTCTTACGTTATTCTATTAGTGTATATATACACACACATATATAAAGGCAAGAAAGGCAACTGCAGAAGAGGATTAGGAATGACTCCCAGAGCAACCACTCAAGTGCCTGCTACAACTGTTTACATATATGGGCCAGAAGATAGACAATTACTTGGGCCAAAAGAGGATTGATGTTTCTTTATATTTTCCTCATCCACCTATATTTCTCTTTTTTTATGTTTCTAACCGAATTGTAAATCCTTTGAAAGCAGAGCCATTGACCTTTCTATTTAGTTCTTTATAAGCCCTACAGAATATGTTTATGTGGTTTTTATCTAATTTGTATTATCAGTTATTGTCACAATAATGTTATCCAGCCAGGTGCCAAAGCTTACTGGAATACAGCACTCAGTGCTTATTCTCAGCTCACACGTTTGTGCATCAGAAGTGACAACTGTGCTTCATGTGTCTCATCCTGAGGTCCAAGCTGGACAG
This sequence comes from Mustela nigripes, assembly GCF_022355385.1. Classification (NCBI taxonomy): domain Eukaryota; kingdom Metazoa; phylum Chordata; class Mammalia; order Carnivora; family Mustelidae; genus Mustela; species Mustela nigripes. The sequence goes on from NC_081559.1 coordinate 107,356,047, forward strand.
TCTGTTACTCCCTTGACATGTTCTTATGGTTATGTCAGAGAAGATCCTCAGAGGAAAGTGGAAACATCCATAACTCAAGGTGTAGACTCTGAATGGACACACTGCCATTTCTCTTCACATTCAATGGGCCAATGTAGCAAGAGCAAATCTAACATCAAGGAGACAGAGATATTTACCATCAAACCACTATAACATATGTTTACTGATCAGTGTGGACATTTTTGAAGCTGTAAAAGAAATGAACACTGGAAGTCTTTCTGTTGGCACAATGAGCTTACCAGAATTTATGGCTATGAGCATACTACTTGTAAACTTAGAAATAAAATGAGGAAAAAAAAATAAAAACAGTGACAACAGTTCAAAATGGTAGCACTGTCTCTGTATATTTACAGAACTTTCCAGCTTCATGCTGAGTTTGTTTGGAATTGTGTTTGGAGTGTTTCTAGTGGTGGCAACCGCCAAATTCTCTTGGCTGTGGCTGTAGTTATCACTGGGAAGCTATTGTGTTTATTGTGTTCTCAGTTATCAAGACTTTAATTTAAGCAATTGCAAGATTAAGGAAGGATCTCCAATTTGAATTCTGTTCAAAAACTCAGTGATTAAGCCGTAAAAGGGTGCAGGTAACCTGCATCATGATCTGTTTTAAATTTCTGACATTAGGAAAATCATAATGTGAAATTAAACATATACAGCTTGGTTTTCTGCTTAGGTGTTCTTTTATTTTATTTTTTTTTTAAAGATTTTATTTATTTATTTGACAGAGAGAAATCACAAGTAGATGGAGAGGCAGGCAGAGAGAGAGAGAGAGAGAGGGAAGCAGGCTCCCCGCTGAGCAGAGAGCCCGATGCGGGACTCGATCCCAGGACCCTGAGATCATGACCTGAGCCGAAGGCAGCGGCTTAACCCACTGAGCCACCCAGGTGCCCCTTAGGTGTTCTTTTAAACTTATTATGATTTTTCTGTCCTTAAGCTCTGTCTCTGTGTATATCATATAAAATGTCTCACTGGAGGAAACCTGTACTTATGCACTAATTATCAAAACTCATAGTTTGACCTTCTATAATGCTTTAAATTCATATATATTTTTCTGATGCTGTTTGGAAAGGAATTAATATGGGCTTAATTTCTGAGGTCAAAAGTGAGGATAAGGATTTTTCTTCATCTGAATCCTCTTACTTCACTGTCTGTCTTTCAATCTGTATGTGTGTATCTCACACACACACACACACACACACCCTCTCCAAGCTGAAATTCCCTTTATAAAACATTCTATAATATACAATATGCAGTACATTTCCACCTTCTTTGGGCTCAATTGTGAGAATTATTTTCCAAGTTTATGTTGCAATACCTTCTTGATAATTAGAGTAATAGGAGCTTTGTGTTAGTCAATTTCAATGGGATGTAAAGTACACACAGACATTTCTACATGAGCCCAAGGATAGAGACAAGCTGTAGAGTCTTGGACTTCATCCCTGCCCTGTCTTCCTTTTTTTAATTAGGGAAGGAATGAAGTCCAAGACTCTAAGGCTTGTCTCTATCCTTGGGCTCATGTAGAAATGTCTGTGTGTACTTTATATCCCATTGTGACTGACGAACATGAAGCTCCTGTGACTCTAAGTATCCCCAAGAAAGTACGGACAAACCTAAGTCTACATACCCTGCATGGTCTAATATGTCAAGTAAGTTACATGATGGTCTGCACGATTTTCTATTTTAACTTATTTGTCAAACACCCTAGCCAGTTTTTGGGAAACAATTCCAGTTCTAAGAAATGGATGTTTAAAAAAAGAAAAGTATAAAAGAAAACTGAGAAACTCAGAAAGGTACAGAGCTTTTGAAAAGCAGTCCAGCTACAGGGCATAAATTGTGCCTCTTAGTATGTGTGCAGTCTTTAGCCAAACCAAGTATACTTGTGGCTGTCTTGCAGAAATTCGTGGTGGGGTCATCCTGGAAAGTTCTAGCAAGCAATGCTAACATTAGATTCTGCTGTGGCATTATTAGTGTCTATGAGTGAGTAGTAGTTAGATTTATTTAGGAATGTGTTGTCTTTATTTTAGTGATTATGAGAGATTACCCATGACTGGCAATTTTCTTAGCTATCACTTAAATCTACCCATATGTATTTTGTTGAAAGGCCCAAGTTTTGTGTTTGTGTTTTGTTTTGTTTATTTTTTTATTTAGTCTTTTTGGGATTTGGGGGCCCTAAATTTTTTAACCATGTATTATTTCCCAACATGTCAGAGCAAGGTAGCATAACAGGGATTAAACCCATGGACTCTTGGGCAAGAATACTTGGATTCAGGTTCTGACTCTGAACTTTCTAATTGTATGGCCCCAAGAGGGTATTTTAAACCTTCTCTGCCTCACTCCCTTCACCTGTGAAGTGAAGGGTAATACCCACCTCCTAGGATAGCAGTGATGATGAAATGGGTTGATATGTGTAGAGCACATCAGAATACTGCCTGTAACTTAGCACATGCTCAGTAATGTTTCCTATTGTCACCTTTATAAGCCTCATGACAAATGATTGATCTTGGTCTGGTGATATTCTATTTGATATTAATAAAAAGCACCTTTTGTGGTTACATACTGCCACACACTGAGGTCATTCACTCTAAGCCATTAACTTTCTTAGGAGGGTTTTTTTGTTCAATATATATATGATGGGGGTGCCTGGTGGCTCAGTGGGTTAAGCCTCTGCCTTTGGCTCAGGTCATGATCTCAGGGTCCTGGGATCAAGCCCTGCACTGGGCTCTCTGCTCAGCAGGGAGCCTGCTTCCCCTCTCTCTCTGTCTGCTTGTGATCTCTCTCCATCAAATACATAAATTAAATCTTAAAAAAAAAAAAAAAAGATGAAAAAGTGTTTCAACAAAAAACATTCTGAGAAGATTCTTTTAAAAAAAATGTATATATATGATGAATTTTCCTAGACTTTGTTGTGTGCATGAGGATACATAACAATAATAATTCCAAATGCATAGAAGTAATGCAAATGAATGCAATTTCTCAGTGATTTTTTTTCTAAACCTTGCATATGGAGGACCTCACCACCTCTCTGAGGCCTCTGTGTCTACTGTTGAGGTCCTGGTGGTGCCATACTCCAGAGGGATCGGGTCCTCCCAATATTCTTTTTTTTTTTTTTTTTAATTGTGTTATGTTACTCACCATAAAGTACATCATTAGTTTTTGATGTAGTGTTTTAAGATTCATTGTTTAGATATAGCATCCAGTGCTCCATACAATACATGCCCTCCTTAATACCCATCACTGGGTTCACCCATTCCCCCACTCCCTTCCCCTCTAAAACCCTCAGTTTGTTTCTTGGAATCCTCAGTCTCTCATGGTTCATCTCCCCATCCAACCACCCTCCCCTTCATTTTTCCCTTCCTTCTCCTAATGTCCTCCATGCTATTCCTTATATTACAAGCAGAAGTGAAACCATACGATAATTGACTTTTTCTGCTTGACTTATTTCACTCAGCAAAATCTCCTCCAGTCTCATCCATGTTGATGCAAAAGTTAAGTATTCATACTTTCTGATGGCTGAGTAATATTCAATTGTATATATGGGCCACATCCCACATTCTTCTCTTAGGTTTTCTTGTGGAAGTCTGCTGTAAGAGGGGCAGTGCATTTAAACACTGCTTCTTTGATAGGAGTCTGACCCCTAAAATCCTGTAGCCTCAGGCTTCAGAAGCACAAAGCATTATGCAGACCTTCTTTTCTGGGGTGCATAAACCCTGCCCCAACAGTTTAGAGTTCTGATCCATTAAGTGATATTAAGTATGTCTTTACCTCCAGGATGCCATTTGCATTCTTCTTCTTCCTCTTCTTCTTCTTATTTTGTCAGAGAGAGAGAGAACACAAACAGGGGGAGTGGCAGGCAGAGAGAGAAAGAGAGAGAAGCAGGCTCCCTGATGATCAAGTAGCCCAATGCAGGACCCTGGATTCATGACTGAAGCTGAAGGCAGATATTTAAACAACTGAGCCACCCAGGTGTCCCGCCATTTGTCTTATTCATACCTGCCCCATAACTTTTGTGTTATTTCTGTGTTAATGAAAATTTGCCTTGTGAGTCCTGTCTCTGCAGCAAGTCAGAATATACATGCCCAGTCTCCTTGGCAGCTGGGATGCAAGCATGTCACCTCTGCTTCCCTAATGAGACACCTGTATGCAGCTCTTACTGGAGGTGAGCACTGGGAAGCAGGCTCTTCATGGAGCTTCTATTCTGAGAGTTAGGATCATTGGCCACAGTAACTTCTGTCTTTGGGGGGATGACGCCTATTGACCCTATTGACCTGTAGAGGAGTGGTTGTGGCACTGGCAGCATGACATCTTTGGCTGGGTAGGTCTCCAGTATTTGACTTTCAAGGCTAGTGAGCCAGGCAGAGTTCCCTTCGCAGGCCAGTGAGCAACATGGTAAGCCCATTAGCCAAAAGCCCATTTCTTCCCGGGTCATGGTTCTGTGGCAGCCTGATATCTTCTTAATTATACCCTTTGCCTTGGAACTATCAGAGTGAATTCTTAGTTTGTAGCCAATAATCTAATTTAATACATGTTCTATTTTGCCTGTTTTCTGCTACTTTTTTTTTTTAATTGGACAGTCCAGTTAGAGTTTCCTCAAAATTTTAAAAATAATGGTTTGAGAACCAGCTGATAGATTTTAGGAAATCCCTTTATTTTACATTGATCCTATAATTCCTGATTCTTTATACTGAATGTTTCCTTTGTTTGCTGTGTTATCCTCCAGATAGCCAGCCATTGAGTCACTTGTTCCTGCCCTGAAATTTTGCTCAATATTTTAATTATTTTTTCATCAGTTTTTATCCTGACCATTCTAAAACTGCAGCCCACACTTCCTTGCAGTCTACCTTACCTCGGTCTGCTGTATTGTTTCCATACCTCTTCTTCCTTTTTAAATGTGAAATTGTTATTGGGGTGTGTGGGTGCCTCAAACAAACAAACAAAACAAAAGTCACTTTTGCATCCAACTCTTAATTTTGGTTCAGGTTATGATCATAGGGTTGTGAGATCAAACCCTGTATCAGACTCTGTACTGGGCATGGGGCCTGCTTAAGATTCTGTCCCTCTCTCTGCTCCTTTCCATCTCCTCTCTCTGTCACTCTCTTTCTCTCTCAAATAAATAAATAATAAGAAATTATTTAATTACTATTATTGTCTGTTTCCTATAATTACAATGCAAGCTTTTGGGACATGTTTTCTTTCTTTGTTGGTTTGCTTTGTCTTAAACTGATTTATTCCAGCTACCTAGAATAGTTCCTGGAATATTATAGATCTTCAGTAAATATTTGGTGAATGAATGCATATTGAGATATGTCTATATCTGTATAATTGTGTTTTGTGACTTTACTTTTTTTAAACACCTGGTCAGGAGAAAATAAATTCAATTTCTCCAGTGGCTGAAATGTGAACCTAAGGTATAGATTCCCTACCTGACTATATCATTAGAGTCATGAATCAGGGCAAGTCCTATCCTTTTTGATCTTTGGCTTCCTTGTTCGTTATGCTCTAGAGGAAAACAAACATAAAAATGGGACATCTGAGAGGAAAATTTAGCAATGATTCTCCTGCTTTCAAATATCTGTGTGTGTACATGTATTTTTCTACTCTTTTTCCTTTCTTTCTTCTTACTCATTGACATGCATTCAGTTAACATAATTTAAAACCTTTATACTAATCTCTAGACATGAAAAGGGGACCCCAAGCCTCAGTTCTGTAAGACAATGATGGATTTGAAACAAAGCAAAGCCTCAAGTTGCTGTGAAACTTCTAGAGGCTTAAGATACCAAATGAGAATTTGTAAAATTCCTAGAAAGCAACACAGATTCCAGAAGCTGTACGCAAATTGGTTGTTCGGAAATCATACCATTAGTAATGATGCTATTAGTATGATTACAAACTTGGTTTAGCTCATAAGCAAAAATAATTCATGATGGTATTGAACATTATTATTTGATCTGAACTAATGTTATGGGGAAGAATCCTGGGCAGTGCCAGAAAGATGTAGAGTTGGGAAGATTTCTTCTCATGTTTTGGACCCAGACCCAACATTGGTAAATATATTCACATTTAAAATGTTTTACTGTTGTGTTCCCTGGACTCAAACACTTGGAAAATCTACCTAAATTTACTCCATTCCCAAAAGTAGTGCCCTCTGCCCTAAATAAACCCACCAGCTCTCTAGGCCACTTGAGTGGCTTATCTAAGCTAGAATTTAGAAGTAAAACAATTCATTTGAACTACTGTTCCATGATTTATAGGGAAAATGGACTTAAACCATTGAGAATTAGTATTTAAAAAGAAGGGTCTGGTAAACAAATACTGTCAACTGGAATTCTAGCTTAAAAGATAATAAGGGAGCTTGGAACATTTTAGGCAGAATCAGGTGTGTTATTTTGGGTTTTGTATGGTCCTTCAAGCTGTCCTCCTTCGAACTCAGTAACTCTAAGATACTTTTGCTTTTCACAGTATCTTCCTGAACTTTTCGTTATGACCTACTGTTTCATTTGTCATTTCTCTTCCTACTTGCCTCAGTGACTTTCATAAGTATATTAGCACAGAGAGCAATCCAGAGAAAGTTGTTGCTATCTGTGCATACACAAATAATTTGTAAATTATGTGTTTGCAAATCAGGAGTTGTATGCACAATTAAATCTTGACTTGGCAAAATTCCAACCTAGTAACATCATCAGACAAGCATTGTTCCATTTTAAAATGGTGCATCGTTAAAAATGATCCCTATTAAGCTTTTTTTTTTCATTTTTTAGTAATCGCATGTTAAGTGCCTGTTGTATGCCAAAAATAAACAAAACAGCAATTTCCAAAGGGACCTGGACCTAACTCCATGCAGCCTGATGATGTATAACACCTCCATCTCTCCCTACAACCCGTTGCTTGGATACACTATCATCTTCTGAGTAATAATTTTAATCTACTGAAATATTCCCAATCATAAAAGAAAACTCCAACAGATTTTACTAAACTAAGCTTTGAACAAAACAAACAAACAAACAAACAAAAAGGAAGAAAGAAATTGATAAACACAAGACTCCAAAGTAGTTTTCTCTCAACTACAGAAACCAGAAATCAGTTTATATACCAACTCTGTATGGGTTAAATATACCTTCAGAAGGAATTATTTGGCCCTGGCAGTATTGATCGTCAACAGGTTTTATTCTTTTTCCTTCAAATCTTTGAATTTGAAATATATAACTTCTCTTTATTTTTTTAAATTAAATTTATTTATTTTCAGCATAACAGTATTCATTATTTTTTCACCCCACCCAGTGCTTCATGCAATCCGTGCCCTCTATAATACCCACCACCTGGTACCCCAACCTCCCACCCCCCGCCCCTTCCAAACCCTCAGATTGTTTTTCAGAGTCCATAGTCTCTCATGATTCACCTCCCCTTCCAATTTCCCCCAACCTCCCTCTCCTCTCTAACTCCCTATGGAACTGGAGGAGATTATGCTGAGTGAAATAAGTCAAGCAGAGAGAGTCAATTATCATATGGTTTCACTTATTTGTGGAGTATAACTTCTCTTTAAACAAAGTAGAAGCTATGGTAATCCAGGGTTCCAACACTATTCCTCCACCGTAGTCTCCACTTGTCCTCAGAGACTATCAGAAACTGAGAACTAATGTCAGGTCAGTCTTGGCCCTCATGCTGTTGCTTTTCCTTTAATAGTTTTATAATGAAATTAATTTCTGTATCTGTATCTTAAAAATATTTGGTCTGCAATTTAGCCCAGTTTACTCAACTAGGATAACTGATTTGAGTTTGTGACCCTGCCTGAACATTGTGATTGATCCTCGTCCTACTATGTGAATACTTTTCATGAAAGTGTTTTTATGTCTGTATCTGATTATATCTATAGATACAGATATAGATATAGATGTATATGTGGATATATGTGTGTGTGTGTGTGTATACATATAGAGAGTTTTGTATACATGTACAGATACATATAGATCCATATACAGGATGACAGAGGGAAAGAGAGGAAGGAGGAAAGAAAGAAAGAAAAAAAGGAAGGAAGAAAAGAAGAGAGGAAATGAGAAAGGGAGGATATATACAGATATGCATATATATATTATGTATATGTAATATGTGTAAATATGTATTTTTCTTTTTTGAAAATTAATTTAATTCTTTTCAGTGTTCCAAAACTCATTGTTTATGCACCACACCCAGTGCTCTGTTAATACATGCCCTCTTTAATACCCACCACCAGGCTCACACAACCCCACCCCCAAAACCCTTAGTTTGTTTCTCAGAGTCCACAGTCTCTCATGGTTTTTCTCCCCCTTCGATTTCCCCCATCTCACTTATGTTATCTCTTATGCTCCACAAGTAAGCAAAACCATATGATAATTGGCTCTCTCTGCTTGACTTATTTTACTCAGAATAATCTCCTTCAGTCCCATCCATGTTGATGCCAAAGTTGGGTATTCATCCTTTCTGATGGAGGAATAATATCCCATCATATATACAGACCATATATTCTTTATGCATTCATCCGTTGCAGGGCATCTTGGTTCTTTCCACAGTTTGGCAACTGTGGCCATTGCAGCTATGAATATTGGGATACATATGATCCTTCTTTTCACTACATCAGTATCTTTGGGGTAAATACCCAGTAGTGCATTTATTATTGAAGACATTTCCATGTAAGTTTTTGACACCCTCTGCAAACTATCTTGTCTTTCAGATGGAACACCATTTACCTGGTGGATTGGGCGGTCCAATGAAAGGCACACTTACTGGGGAGGTGCCCCACCTGGGGTTCAGCAGTGTGAATGTGGCCTGGATGAGAGTTGCCTGGACATTGAACACTTCTGCAACTGTGATGCTGACAAGGATGAATGGTAATTGGGATTATGATCTTTCTGCAGTTGTGGGGGAACCACTTTAATTGATGCACAAAATTTCCCCCAAGAGAAAAAGACATGTTGAGAAATTCGATATAAACTAGGTATCCCTGTTTGTGATTGTTTTTAACTTTGAGAATTGCCAGGTGTAGTACTTTTAGGACTTTCACTGAGGCTTGCAAAATAAAACACATTGTCACATCATCACCTCCTTATAGTCTGAACATTCCATTTTGTACAACAGAATGAAATGTAATACTAAGCTTTGTGACTTATCCAATGTTTCTATAATGTGTGGACTATATGTTCTGGGATAGAGTGTGGGAGATAAGGATGTGCAATTATACAGACCATATTTTCCCAATGATGTGTCAGTAGCCAGCCTACCTTATCATAGAATAGAAATATAGCAAAGAAATATATATTTATTGAGCATCTACTTAATCACAAAAAACCCTTATTAAGTCCGTATAATTTTCCCACCTTTGCATCTTAAGATTGAGAAATACAGTTTATAGAGAAGTTAAATAATTTTCCCAAGGTTGTACACATGTATTAAGTGACAGATCCAGAATTTGAACTCAGTAACGGCAGGGACCAGGTCATTCTTGTTCTCCCATATCATGTTGCTTTTGTAAAATGAAGCTTAGTTTTTGGTTCTCAAATCCATAACATCTACTTTGCATTTGTCCTCGAGGTGAACTGCCTGTTTTTTTTGTTTGTTTGTTTGTTTTACTGTATTATGAAAATAGGCATAGAACATTTCTAAACCTGCTTTTGTTTTCACTAAATTTAAGGCATTCTTTAGTTTTGGTTTTGTAATTTTGCTTGCTTCATAAAATTCTGCTCAATTATAATGAAAAATTCCTATGTCAAGTTGCTCTCAACCCACCTGATTTCCTTTTAACTACTTCTTCTTCACTGTTTAAATTGATAAGAGCAGGGACTGTTTGATGAAGTTTAAGGTAGAGTCAAACTCTCAGTTCAATCAGAAAAGAGCAAACACTTGCCTCCCCTGGGTTCTGCTAAATGGGCCACCTCTTCAGAATGCTATAGGGCTTCTAGGGCCCTGAGACAAGATACCTGGATGCTTTCTTCTAACCTGAAAATCTTACTATGAGTAAAATCAAACAAAGTCAACTAGACTTAGTTTGGGCTTCTCCATTCCTCGGACCCCCACTTTACCCTGCAGAGCCTTCTCTCAAAACATCATGGAGGAGTGCAAATATAACTCATATTTTGAATGGAGACCATGTCTTTTTTAATGTTATATTCCTCAAGATCTATTCCTTTTACAGTAGAAACTCAGTGGCAGTTAGCTAAATACGTGAATTTAGAAAAATTTTAAGGAGGAAGGGTGATCACAAAATGTCTCCGGCAAGCTTGAGAGATGTGTGTGGGGAAGTTAAATGATTTTGTTGCTGAGAAAACATATTCAAAATGATCTGCAACCAGTAGCTTAGATTAGCTCATTTTGTGAATTCATTAAATCCCCTTCTCTATGCTTGATATCAGAAATGTATCTACGTATAGACCTGAATGGAAACAACTTTATTTCATTAAGTATAATCAGGGAAGTTGATATGGGGCAGTAGAATATAAAGGGAAGGGGAAGTGTTTCTCCTGATTATCTTCATTCCCTTTTGGCTGAATTCTTGATTTTTGCTCACTGTTTTATTTACTATGGTGTGGCCCTTTCCATACTGAACACTGCCTCAGTGCATTTCTTTGCTAAGGAACAACCAGCCAGGGCTAGCCTTAATTTATTGGGCAATTAGGGGCAGTGAAGGAAAATGACATCACAATACTTAAAAGTGGAAAATAAGCCACCACTCTGATGAGCTTCCACAATGTCTCTTCTGAGACTTCCCACTGGCCATCTCTTTTACTCAGAATCCAGCCTCTTCTTCCATTGAACTACTCACTATCTTACTTACTCTGACCCCTTTATATGTTGACTTAACTTTGTCATCTAGGCTGTACTCAGAGGAGTGTTTCAAAATGTCCTTTCTGTCAACTCTGGTGCCATCATACCTCTATCAACATAGAGGTCATTGCATATTTCATAACCCTTTCTAGTTCCTTTACAGTCGGGGAAAAGCTCTATTATTTTCTACTTTCTGTGGCAAGTGACCTCTATTAGGGGTAGCAACATTTAATTTTAGATATAAATGTTTTTCAACAATCCACATAACTAGGATCAAGAGAAATGATCTGAACTTCCTTTTGTAAAGATTCCTACTTCACTGTGACTCGAATAACATGTTGAACATCTCAGGGCAAAAGTCAGATGAGGTCAGGGAGTTCCTTGTGTCATTCTTATGAAGGAGCAGAAGCTGAGATTTAACTCTTCTGAATTGCACTCATTTGTATCAGGACAGTCACAGGTTGGTATACATGAATCTGAAAAATACTTTGTTATAGAATCAATTGTACTTACCATTCCATCTGATATTTACTCATGTATCATTGGCTTACTGCATGCATGGTCTTTGCCAGTCAAGCAGTCTTTGGTGCAGAGAAGGTCAAGGGCATTACAATTTCTGCCTTTGCAGAACTCACAGAACAGTGAGAAGGAAAAGAATTAGTTAGCAATAAATGTACTGTGTAATGAATTTGGTAATAAAGATAAGTGTAGATATGCCCAGAACTATGGTGGATATAGACTGGGATGTGGCAGTTAGGTTTCAAAGAACCAGAGAAAGCTAGCTGAAGTTAGTGTAGTATAGTTAGGCGGAACTTCCATTTAGTGTAGTATAGTAGGGCGGAACCTCCACATGCTCAGACAGGAAAATGTGAAATATAGAAATCGCTACTTCCCCAGAACAATCTGTTGTGATTATTGCCCCATCGTCAGGTGGGGAATTTACAGGAGAGGAAGACAGGAAAGAAGACCAAATCCAGATCAAGAAGCTCCTTGTATGTGAACCAATAGTGAAATCCCTTTGTCTGTGACAAGACTGTGAACACAGAATATCCTTTGCACCAGGACACCTGGCAGAGTCTTGTGGAAATGCATTCATTACCTATCTATTTAGGTCTATTATTTACTGTAGAAGGGGAAAGTACAGAAGCTTACACAGTTGTGAAATAGTCTTTTTCCTCTTTTATTCTCCCAAGCACACTCTCCTAAGCTTGCACGTGGTCAAGCGGGCATTCCATACATTTCAAGTTTGTGTTTCAGTCGAGCATGCTAATATCTGCTAATATCTCTGCTATTTCTATGTGCTCCTCAGAAAACTCAAATATATTTACCTTGTAAAATTCCCTCAAGTTTCTGCTCTTGATAATTTTTTGTTATTATTATGTTATGATAGTCACCATATAGTAATCATTAGTTTCTGATGTAGTGTCCCAAGATTCATTGTTTGCATATAACACCCAATGCGCCATAAAATATGTGCCCTCCTTAATACCTACCATCAGGCTCACCTAACACCCCCCCCAAAAACCCTCAGTTTGTTTCTTAGAGTCCACAGTCTCTCATGGTTCTTCTCCCCCTCTGATTTCCCCTCCTTCATTTCCCCCTTCCTTCTCCTTATGTCCCCCATGCTATTCCTTATGTTCTACAAATAAGTGAAACCATATGCTCTTGGTAAAATTGATCAGAAAACTGATTTGGGCTAGTAGAGCATCTAGCAGATAGTAGTTTGATATATTACAACTCCTAGGTAGTATTGTCGCTAAAAAATATCACCTATCATATACCAAAGTGTTCTTGGCATTTTATATACTACACCTCATAGCATCATCCCACCACCCTTGAGATAGGGCTTATCGTCTCTTTTCCCCAGAAAAGGAAACTGAGGATCTGGCATGGTAGGTGGCTTAGTTAAGGCCATGTGACTAAGGGGGCAGAGTAGGATTCTGCTGAATCCCAGGATGTTCTTGGTGACTCCATGGAAGGAGCCACCGAGTTGAGATTCTGAGTTATGACAGTGGGTGAGGATGCCAGAGAGACCTCTCCCAGGGCTTCTACAATCACATCATGGTAGCCTCTGGGTTTCTTTGTGCTGAATCAGGCTGCTCAGGAGAAGCTTAGCCATCCTCTCAGCCTCTGGCAATTGACAATAGTTTATTCTGTTTTAATCAACCTCTGTAACTGAATAAATTTGTGCTATAGATTTAAATAAGACCAAGTAAATGAGAAAAATGATTATGGGGTGGGTGAGAGGGAAAGTGAGTCAGCTCAGAAGATGGAGGTGGATGGAGGGGAAAGAAGAACTTGATGAACACAAAAAGTGTGACTTCTTAAGAGTAAAGGAAGTGTCAGGTAGGCATTGGAAATCAAGTATACTACTGAGCTGACATCTCCAGAGGGTTCAGATCCAGCCAAAGAATTGAACAGTAAGAAAAAGGAAATAAAATGAGAAAACTTGAAATGAGTAACAGTTTTACAGTCAATGATTGTTTGCAAAGGAACTTGTCTTCAATCTGATGGTTCAACATATAGAAATCCTGCCAGTTGGGTGTTTTCTGACCCCATTACTTCAGACTGATAGACTGGAGAATAGCAAAGGACACTGGGGATAGCTCTAGGATAGAGACAGACAGTATAGGATATGGGGTTCTGTAGGGTGGGAAACTGTCATCTATGTAGACAGATCCAAAGGCTGGTTCTGGCAGCAAGTTGGAGGAGGCTGGGAGATCTTTCGAAGTGAGCCTCTTTGTGGTGGCCTCTGGTCCTAATGAGGACTTCTTTCAGCCAGACAACCAAGCAGAACTGAGACAAAGCTCTATTGCTTAACAGTGAAACATCTTTTAAAATTTAGTCATAAGGAAGTGAAGATATTTTTATTTGATTTTCAGTAACTTTGTTCTTTGCCGCTTGTTCCTTAATACACCCTTATATAAAGTAATATGGTATAAGACTGGAAGAGAAAATGATGTAAGCTTTAAATTCTGGTCATCTGGTCATCCAAAAAAGGGAAGCTATTATTCTGTTTCTTAAAAAAAAATGTAGGCTATTTTTAGTTTTATTTTTTTGGATATGGAATCCTGAAGCTTCAAACTACTCTTTAGCCATTGATTCTGCCTCTCTACCACAGAGAAATTATTTAATAAATGGTGTCACATCCATGAATGAACAATTGAATGACTTCTATTAGACATATTTTTACTTTTCGTAGGTCAGGCTATGGTCATTCCAGGATTAACTGATCTTTATTTCATTGTTAGCTCTTACCCATCTTTTATAACCACTCAAGAAACATTTACCCAAAGTTTAGCCTCAACTTCCCACTGCGCATTCATTTTCCTTCTGACTATCAAAGCATAGTTGGAAATGGCCCCTCTGCTCCAAAATTTATCTTTTTTTCCCCCAAGATTTATTTATTATTTATTTTGAGAGTGAGAGCACAAGCAGGGGGAAGGGCAAAGGGAGAGAATCTCAAGCAGACTCCCCACAGAGCATGCCCCGATGAGATGTAGTGCTCAATTACACAACCCTGAGATCATGACCTGAGCCGAAATCAAGAGTCAGACACTTCACTAACTGAGACACACATATGACCCCTCCCCAAGGCTATCATTTTATACACTTGCCTTCAACTTTTCTCTTTGGTAAATACATGTCTTATCCCTGACCTTCATGAAGATCCTTCATGCCATTCACATGAGATTTATTGAGACAGTTGCCCTTAGGAGGAAGATGCTGGATACATCCAATGGGTTTAGAGTTTGCTCACATAGGCTGTTCTTTGATTTCTTAGATCTTTCTTCAGACTTCGATTCCTGAGGTTCCCAGGCTTGCTGCAGTGAGAGTGCTTCATCCTTGTTAGTGTCCTAAGATGGGGCGGGAATCCTCAATCCTGAAACAAAGGAAAGGATCACTTCAGAACATACTAAGGATCTGCATTTTTATTTAGTTAGTTAGTTAGTTAGTTAGTTAGTGAATGAGTTAGTTAGTTATAACCTCTGCTGGTTGAATTTTATTATTCATGAATCTGCTTATGAGCAGTTCCAAGCCCTGTTAAGTTTTGGAAGTGTTTTGTTCCTAGCAGGCCTTAATTATGAAAGTTTTATCTAGATTCTAACTCTTCAGTGAATTTCCACATGCATCCAGCAATAGAATCAGGACCTGAACCTTGTGTTAGAGAGAAGTATGCATGCCACATGGCAGGTCCTTCATGTACTAACTGCTGAGAGAATGAATGAGATAATGAATACATGGTGTTTTTTCCTTTCTCCAGATACTCTCTCCCTGGCCAAATATCTCCATCACTTGCTAGTTATAGTCTGCTGTTCCATTTGTTACATTTCCACTTAAAATGTATGTCCTGGGGCAACTTGGTTTTGGCTTGTTTACACTAAGTATCCCATGACTAGACACTGGACTGTTTTTAGACAGAATGTTTTATGGTGTATCATACTGGAGATAATTGAAGGTATTGCATAACAAGAAAAAAAGAAACAATACAAAAATGGGGAAAAACTTATATCAGAGGTTGATTATTCAAAACCAATATATTACATCATTATTTTATAGAATTCTAGATGGAGTGAAATAGTTGATATTTTACTAAAAATAACATTTAGGATTTTCTTTTAAAATTATTTGTTTGTTTCAATTCAGTGATGACACCATCCTAACATCTATTGGGAAAATACTCAATATAAGGAATTTAAGACTTGTGGGTTCTAGAAAACAAAACATAACTATAAAATGCTCCTTTTACTACTTATAAGAAACAAAGATGTAGACAGAGATTTTTATCACATTAGTTCTCTGTCAAGCTTTACAAATATACTATGTCTAAATTGTCTATGGAATCAAATTACTTGGGTAGTTACAAAGTTTTGAATATCAGAAATAGAACTTGAAGTAAATATCAAGATTAATAAGAGTTTTCTAATGATAAACAGGTTTTCATGTGTCTGTTAGCCATCTGTATGTCTTCTTTAGAGAAGTATTTGTTTATATCTTCTGCCCATTTCTTGACTGGGTTTTTTGTTTTTTTGAGTGTTGAGTTTGGTAAGTTCTTTATAGATCTTGCATACTAGCCCTTTACCTATAATGTCATTTGCAAATATCTTTTCTCATTCTGTGGGTTGCCTCTTAGTTTTGTTGATTCTTTCCTTTCCTGTTCAGAAGCTTTTTATCTTGATGAAGTCCCAAAAGTTCATTTTTACTTTTGTTTCCCTTGCCTTTAAAGACTCATATGTGGAACAAAAGGAACAGTGCAGAGGAACACAAGGGAAGGGTGGGGGAAATGAATGGGAAGGAATCAGAGTGGAAGACAAACCATGAGAGACTCTGGACTCTGAGAAACAAACTGAGGGTTACAGAAAAAAGGGGGCTAAGGGAATGTTATAACCAGGTAATGAGTATTTAGGAGGGCACATATGATGAACACTGAGCAATATACACAACTAATGAATTGTTGAACACTACATCAAAACTAATGATGTACTATATGTTAGCTAATTAAACACAATGATAAAAAAGATTAAGAATTTCCATTTACATAGTACATTTTATATAACATTTTGATTTGTACTATTATTGTGTAACAACATATTATAATTATACTTAAAAATGCAATGAGTCTTTGGCTTCTATTTTAATTTGCCTACTTATCACTAAGTGTATGGCATTACTCACCTAACAGTAGCTCTTACTCAGATCCAAATTACATGAGCTGCTTACCTCTTTTATCTATTCTGCATGTTTGCTCACAGTTTTCAGTTCTGATTCACCCAATTTAGGTTTCTATATTTAACAAAACATAAGAGGAATATTTCTCTTGCTTTTTTTTTTAACTTTAAGAGTTTATTTTAATAAAATAAATATATTCTATTATATCCTTACTATAAAAATTCAAATATTTCAGACATATTTAAGTAAAAAAGTAGAATCCCCTTCCTAACGACTGGTTGGAATCTTTACTTGTACCCCATACGTAAAATCTGACACCTAGAGATAATAGATGGGCATGTACGGCATTTTTACATCTTCCTATGCATATGCCACATCCTAAATGTGAGATAATATTAAACATAATATTCTGAAACTTACTTTTTTCACAAAAATATGTCTTGGAGAGCTTTTATGTGGCCTCATTAAATAAGCATGAAAATAGGTACATACTGTCCATTTTAATGGCTGCAAAGTATCCATAGTATGATTGTATTGCAAATTATTTTACCATTCCTTTATGATAAACATTTTCCTTGTAAATGATTTTTCACTATTAGAAAAAAAAGTTTCAATGAACATTTTTGAGTCTTTATTTATACCCTTTCCACTTTGGAAATCATTTCTATTGCATAGAACCCCAGCTTAAAATTGTTAAATTATCCATTTTTCTGTTTTGCTAGATGTGGTCAAATTGCTGAAGGGACTTAAGGTATTACATAGACCACAAAGGGATCAGTTCAGAACTGGATGCTCGGACTCTGTGGGGGAAATGATCCTCTCTCCCTGAGAAGGAATGTGCAGTACTCACTAGGGTTACAACAGGGCCACACAGGAAGACGTCAGTTATAACCGCTTTCTTCTCAGAACTTGCTGGAACCCTTAGGCAAGTGCAAACAGCTTGGGTGGATCCCAGGTATCATTTCTGCCATTACTGGCATGACTTCTGAGGTCTGGGGGATACTCTTGGCTAACTACAGATAGATCCTAGCATTTCTGCACTTTATTTTCAAAGTGTAGATTCTTCTTCATTAAGGATAAGAAGGAGGAAGAGAAGAGGAAGAGGTGAGGGAAGGAGGAAGAGAGGAAATAGTTCTATCGCCTTTGCAAATCTGCCTTATGGATTTTCAGAGAAAATATCATGAGCTAATATGCATACTACACTTAGAATGCTCACAATTGTAGCTGCTGCTTCTGGCAACCGTCTTATTTTCTGGATGTAAAATGTAATTTATCTCTAAGTAACATTTTATTATGTAATGAGATGATCAAATCCTGGATGTGTCATTACTAACTATACAGTCTACATCATTTAGCCTCTCTGGGCTTCAAGTTCCTATTTTATTTAAAAAAAAAAAAAAAGAAGAAGAAGAAGAAGAAGAAAGAAAGTAAGGAAAAAGAATATCTTTGGAGAGTTGGGAAGTACTGGCTGAGTTAGCAGTAATTTGTGCTCTGAGCAGATGTGCCATGAATTTGGTTCTCAAAAAATTGTTAGTCATCATGTTTATTATTTCCCCTATTTTTAAAGAAGCTTAAATAAAAGGTAAGAGACAAAGTTGATTTATAGAAGTTAAACAGATTTCTAAGAAAAAATACATCCATGTCATAAAATAAATAGAATTAAATAGCAGAAAGAACAATCAAAGGTATTATTCAGCTGTCAAACTCTAGGTGAAATGAAGAAAGAAAAAGGAAGGCCCCTCTTCCCAAAACAGAGCTGCTCTCTGAAAATTCACTCGTGAAACTCGCCATGTAATGGATGGGTCTGGCCACAATAGAAATAAACCAAGAGAGTGCTTGTAAATGTGTAACTGAAGAGTTTGTGGGCTCCCAGAACTCCTGTCAAGGTGACCCACATGTAATCTCAGGGAATGCAGGGCTGGAAAATGATTGCAAATTAGTAAACTGAAACCTAGTCAACTGAATTGTATCTTGCCTGTGTGAACGGAATGGGGATGGTCAGTCCAAGACCTGCAAAGGCAGCTCAAGGACTCAGGGGCAGAGCTGTTATTCAAGCACTACCTGGAGAAGATATAGACTGACTGTGGGAAGGAGCAGCAACCCTATGCAAGAGAGCCACTCTCTGTAGGAGTGAGACCAGGAGACCAGAGGAGCACCATGGTGACAGCAAAGGCATGCTGTTCAAATCCTGATCCTTCCACTTGTAAATGATGCACGCTGGGAAGGTTAGTCACTTCTATAAAATTCCATTTCCTCTCCTGCATAAGACAGGTGCTGATAACAATATTGTCACAGGGATGTTCTGGGATTAAATGAGATCATGTGTAAAAAACTATTTTTATGCTCACATGGCCATGGAAAGGCAAGAAGCAGCTCCCACGCTCACGTTCAGTGATAGGAGACATTCAGCTGAGCCGCAGAGCCAGAAGTCGGATCTAAGAATAGCAACCCTAAACTCAAGGAATACCTCTAACCCCTGCATGATTTTTTTCTTTCTCTCTCTCTTTCTCTTTATTTATTTATTTATTTTTTTAGAAAGAATTGTCTGTAAAAGACAACTGTGGTTTTAATAAGCATTTTACTTTCCAGTCTACTGTGTTAAACATGAGATTTGGACGACACCTGGAACAGACAGAGACCTCTTATCATAACAAGGCTTTAAGCAATAGAGTATGAATCATGGTCACATTTAAACAATAGAGTATGAAACTGAGAGTCTAATGTGGAGAAGCAGACTAGGAAGACATTAGTGAGATTGGCGGGAGAAAGCCAGTGTAGGTAGCCATCTCCAAGGACCAGGCAGACAGAGGGAGAGTGCAGACAGCTCTGATAAGAACTTTTGTGGCCCTATTGAATGCTACTTTCATTCATATCCAGAGCAGGTTAATCAAATCATGCCTCCAAAAATCTTCATCTGTGGTAGCGTTTTTTAAATTAACTTTATACTCATAAAATCTTGAGGGTCATGGTAATTTCTTAATAATAAAGTAACATTAGGTGGCCTTTGGCTGTATTCACATACCAAGGCCTGATTTTGTTTTCCTCACACCTATTTGAGAAGAGCACTATGGTTTCAAGTTTCTAGAATATTTACAGAAGGACTATAGTTTCCAAATATTTAAATATTTGCAAAATCGTCATTTTACCCTTCACATTTTTTATGCTGGGAACGGAAAACAAGAATCCAGACATGGTCTGGTCAGTATAGGGCAGAGAGGAATGGATATGACCTCCTGGTGTGCACTTGTCTATGTGACCGCAGTCGATGCTTGCATTTGCTTTTTTTGGCAATTAAGTGACAACCAACCTTTAAGTTAATCCTCTAGGTCCTTTTTATCAGGAAGTCTTAAGAAGGAAGACACAGAGGAAATAATTGCTTTAACCAAGGTTAGGGTAGAATTACTGGCAAGCATCAATACCGTACCTCAGACTTGCAGACTTGCTTCTGGACACCTTGCAGCCACAGAAAGTGGAGGACATCATGTCACCCACTCAAGGGAAGGCTCTGCAGAAGGTCCTGAGACTCACCCATTCAGATTCACATAGCGGCTTCAAAGGGTGCTAGAACCTTCAGTTTTTGCATAATTTGGTAGGTATTCCTATCTTATGCATAAGGTGTTTTTGTTTTGTTTTGTTTCATTTTATTTTATTTTTTATTTATTTATTTTTTTTTACTTTCAAGTGACTAAAAGAAAGAAACATAGAATAAGGAAAAAAAAATTCTCTTAATAGGCTCAGTGACCCAAATGATTCTGCTAAAAGAACCTTACAGAGCCGCAGTTAACCAAATTTGATTGATTCATGAAAACAAAAATGTTAGCATATGACTTTTCACTATATTTTACCCAAATGATTCACTAAAGAAATCAGCGGCCCCTGTTTTGTCCTGAAATCCTGAACCTGGTAAAATCCCAAGAGGCACATAAAGAAAGAGGAGACCACGTTGCTTCTGACGGGTTTTTCCATTAGCTCATGTGGATTTCCTGAGGACCACACATGTCTGTGACTTGTCCTTGGAGCCTCCATAAGCTGGAATCTCTAACTGGCATCTGTGACGGCCTCTGCTCATTCCTGCCAACAGTGAGGCTCTCTTTCTAACTTTTCCTTTAAAAATTATTTGTATTTCACATTTTTATTTCAAACTTAACAGGGAATATCATAACTATCCATTGAATACCTATTTTGTGTTAGTGTGTTAATAGTTTTATATGTATTATCTCCTTTGATTTATACAATATCAAATTGATATTATTACCCCATTTTAGAGATAGAGAAACTGAAGCTGAGGTCATTCTAATGACCTCACTAACATTTTATAAACTAATATACTGAGTTACATGGATTCAACCCATAAAGTCTGGTCCAAAAGGCAATGCTTTTTCACTACAACATAACCCTTTCTGCACTTACAAACTATGTGAGTACCCTGTACTCTTAGGGGGAATTTTGTGTATTATTCCAAAGGAAGACAAAGTCTATAAAGTGTTTGCCCTTAAGAAGGCAAGTTCAAACAAACGAGAAAGGAAAACAAGTTAATGTGCACAAAAAAATGTACAGCTGTAGACTCCCTGCTTATTAGTAGGTACTACCCTAATTTGTATCACTGTGTATTATCTTGTACACTAAATTCCACCACCAACAACCACACCTCTCGGATATTCTACTCATTGAATCTTTGAAATGTTTGAAACATACCTGTCACAAACTGAATTAAATCCAATTTTATTCTCACTGTGACCTTAAGAGAATGACTAAATGCCTAGGTTGTGCATAAGCAGAATACAGTCCCCACATTCTATTGAGCAGTGCAGTTTTGGCTCCCATCATACTCTTTTTTGTTTCTTCAGAATTTTAAATCCATTGTCAAAATTTTAAATTTGAGTTTTACATTAATATACCAGGTTGATCCACTTGTTTGATGTTCCTTAAAAGCATAATTACTTGTTACTAACGGGTATCAGTTTCCTTTAGTCCAAACGAATTTTTTCTACCAGTTTTCTAACCTCTCTCTCTCTCTTTCTCTCCCTATCTCTCTCTCTCTGACAATGAAGGTATATGTCAGGTTTCATTTATTATCCAAAACAAAGCTAGCTTCACTTGTTTTTGTTATTCATCTGGCCCCTGTAGGAATTTGAGTTTGTATCTATTAAAAAAAAGTATTTTTAGTATTGTACCTTGCATTATCAAACTAAATATGAAATTTTTTTCTCTGTTCCTTAGAAGATATTTTTATTCTTAGAATGCTATTTATATATTCCAGCTCTTTGACACAGGACATCAAATTGATGCAGACAGGGTGCCAGAATGGGGAAGGTAGACAGCAGTTAGCATTGATGGACAGACTTCAGAATCAACCATTTTCACCTTGAAAATAAAAATGGAGGGGCGCCTGGGTGGCTCAGTGGGTTAAGCCGCTGCCTTCGGCTCAGGTCATGATCTCAGGGTCCTGGGATCGAGTCCCACATCGGGCTGTCTGCTGAGCAGGGAGCCTGCTTCTCTCTCTCTCTCTCTCTCTACCTGCCTCTCCATCTACTTGTGATTTCTCTCTGTCAAATAAAAAAAAAAAATTAAAAAAAAAAATAGAGAGAAACAAAATCCTAGAGCAATATACTTTCTTAGAATTACATATAGGTTTGTCTTTATTCAACTTTGACTACTTAGAATTTGCTTTGAATTCTGTGCTTGAAAAGATATTGGCATCTGCTCAAAATACTTATAAAATATTAAGATGATTCTCTGGAATCATAAAAGAAATAATCTTAGAGAAATTTTTGGAAATTTCTCTTCAAGAAATCATCATGAACATGGGAGTTACTCACAAGGATTATCTAAATCACTATGCCATTGAAACATGAACTAATCACCAAAACCATTTCTTCCTTTTCCAAGGCACATGGCTAATGCACATTTCCCAGCCTCCCCTGTGGTCAGAGGTGACCATCTGATTAAACCCTAGCCATTGGAATGTGAACATAAATGATATGAGGTGTGTGTCACTTCCAGTCTCATTGGTAATTGTTTATCCTCTTTCCCTTTCCATGTCAACCTTGAAAGCCACATGTCAAAGATGATGGATCCCTAATATGGGAGGATACTCATCCCTGAATCACTATTTGAAGGTGATCAGAAACACTGGTTTGGACTGTATGTGAACAATAAATAAACAATCAATCAATAAAAAAAAGATATTGAAATATGAAGACTCAAATTTTACCTTTTGTCTTTGTAACATTCATAGGTGTTCTTTCAAACAGAAACAGCAGCCTTATTCCTAATCCTTTGAATTGCCTCTAAATACAGGTATTCAAATAATAAAAAATGGATAGTACATTTATTTACCTTTTTGGTTACTTGACCTGAATAGAATGTGTGCAGGTAATTATTTCATTTATTTAAAACCAAGATGAACTGATATTTTTTCTCCAAATTTCATGAGTTGGATGCCAAATATGAACATTTAATTTTCTACAGTGTTCTATGTAGTATGAGAACTCCCATATAGAATTATAGCTGGCTAAATAAAAAGATGGATTGACTTGCCTAAAGCTACAGAGGTTTCAGGAACAAAGATAAGAACTAAAATGAGTATTGTCATTACCATTTTTGAGCATTTATCATAGATTAGGCACCGTGCTAAGTGATTATATGATCTCATTTAATTCTCAATAACTCTGTGGTATAGACTTTATCTCCATTTTAAAATTGAGGATGCTGGGGAAATCTCAGAAATAAAATTATATGCCCAAAGTTACATAGCTAGGAACTGGGACTTGGGATTCCGGAACAAATCTGTGTGCTTCTGAAGCTATGCCCTTAGCACATCACATCACACTACTCCTGCCATGCTTCCTCAGTTCAGAATATTCAGGGATATTATTTTCTCTCTAAACGAGAGCTGTAAATTATATATAAATGATAATGAAATGTAACATTGATTTTGAGTGTGTGTTCAGTGTTTTGCTGATTTCTTTGTGACTACAGAGAGAAAAGTAATATGAATCTGCTCCTTTGTGTTCTTGATATCAAATTGCTACATCGTATACTTTGCCCTGAATACTGGTGTGTGGTGCTCTGTCCCCAAATTCCCATGCACTGGCAAAAGGTTCCATCCTGTCCTTAACTAAGGCTGTAGTGGGTGGGGACTCTAGCCCACTCTACAATTTTCAGACTACCTCATATGACTTAGTTCAGCTCGTCATTTAAAGTTGCTAGCACACTGGATGGATGGAGCATGGAAATGAAAATCTTCCATCATCTTTTATAGCAGGCTACCTGATGTTTGGATGAGTTAAATGGAGCAAGACAATAATGGAAAGTTCACCTGGCACACTTAAAAAAGGCTTTTGAGGAATTTTGGTTACTATTTCATGACTTGCTGTAATATGACACATTTTGTATTCCCACCACCCACTCCTCCCCCCGCCTTCTTTTGGAAACATCAGTGTTTTATTAGTCACGAGTTTCAGATTATCATGTGGGAATTAAATGTTAGCACATAATATACAGGCATCTTCAAAGCATATAAACATATATTTTTATTAAATGTAGACATGACTATTTATGGCAAGATTGTTAAATTTAGACACAAGGTAGATCATATGTGATCAAGTCCCTGCCTTTTGTGTCCTCTGAACTTAGATAGGTTGTCTGATATATATCTTAGACTCAGTTTCCTCATCTGTGAATGAAAATAAAGGTACCCACTTCACAAGTGTGTTGTGTGGGGAAAATGTACTTATCCCCTAATATATTTCTGGCTCAGAATAGTTATTTATTCAATGCAGGTTTCTTCTCCCAGATACTATGGTATGTTCTTACCATGAATCCAAAAACACAGCTTTAAAAAAGGGAAAAACAATACTGTCACCCTATTTATTTTTAAGTCCCCCCCCCCCAAAGGGTAACTAGTTATCTGTTTGCATAATTAACAAAGACAAAGATGTTAACTCCCAAGGTCTTTAAAACATAGAGCAAAATCAAAAGCAGCAAACAGGTAACTCTGAAGACTTGTTTTTACCTGGAGTTAAAAGGTGATAAGAAACATCTCAAGCTGATTAAAACCTATACGCTGGTGGCTGGAGCAAGACCTGGGAGTGATTTCAAGTGGAATTTGTGGTGCCCATTTCAAGTTAGTTACTGAGATAGCCAATCTCTGTGGAAAGAGAGTTGATGTTTAATGTTAAATCAACAAGGCATTGGGCAGGTGGGGTGCTGTCAGCTACAACAAGAAACAGCAAGCTCTGTAAATTACCTGTGTTTCTGGAAAGACTTAGAGAAAATGTAACTTCCCTGGTTTTTGGAAGCTGGCCAAAGGTTTTGTATTTGGCCTTCCAGTCTTTTGTATATGCTTATGAGATGAAAAGCCTTCTGGTTTCCCCTCCCTGGCCTCACCCAGCTACTGCAACTCCCCAGATCACCTTTGAAAAAAGGAGTCTTGGTAAGAGTCCCTACATTATCCACATTTTCTCCTCTTTTTTCTTAAATTTATGTTTTGCAGGACAAATGATACTGGGTTTCTTTCCTTCAAAGACCACTTGCCTGTCACTCAGATAGTTATCACTGATACCAACAGATCAAACTCAGAAGCTGCTTGGAGAATTGGTCCCTTGCGTTGCTATGGAGACCGTGAGTACTAAATTGGAAAAAAAAAAAAAAAAAAAGCTTACTCTTTTCATTACATAAGCACAAGATGTTTTTATTCCCTTATCCCTTTTTCCTGCAGTATCCCTCAGTCTTGAAAATTTTTCACATGTCCAATGCTTTTCTACATCTCATTCTAAAACAATGAACCCTGCTTAAGGATATTTCCATTTGCAGGGCACTTCTGGAATGCGGTATCATTTTATACAGAAGCGTCTTACCTCCACTTCCCTACCTTCCACGCGGAGTTCAGTGCTGATATTTCCTTCTTTTTTAAAACCACGGCTTTATCGGGAGTTTTCCTAGAAAACCTTGGCATTAAAGACTTCATCCGACTTGAAATAAGCTGTAAGTGCCCTCATTTATGAATTTAACATAATGTCAACAGAAGTCCAAGTCTTATCTTTGCCACCAATGGCTAGTACATGTTGATACTATCAAATTAATGCCTCTGGTAGTCTGTAAAAATAGTCATGCTAATTTCTAGTTCCTTCTAATTGTTTTTGCTTATTTTATTATTGCCTATCAGAATGTTATCATTCTCTCTTGAAAATAGTGTATTTCTCAAATCCCCATAGTACTTATTACAGTGTCCCTTATCTGTCCATGGGTACTGCTTACCTTTTACATTAAGCTTCCATACCCCAGAACTTTTTCACTACAATTTTCATGGAAAGCTTAATGTATTATTATTATGCATTCTATTCATAATTAGGGTCTATTTTTTGTTGTTGTTGTACTTTTGCTCTGAAAGTAATTCCTGATTTATTTTTCACCATTAGGACTGTGTGACTACCCAATCAGAATTCCTGCTCTTTTTCAACTACTTCCCCATATGCAGTGGTGCAGCTACACCAGAATATGGATCATTGTCTAACATCCCATTTCCTACACACAGGTTATATCAGTAACGATCATAAAGTTAAAAGAAGAATAATAGAAATGTAGATGGCAAAATGTCCTAATATTGAACACTTCTATGTGATCAGGCCAATTAAAAAAGAAAAGACATGAATGGTTTCTAGTTAACATTAGTCCTTTTTTTTTTTTTTTTTTTTTAGTAAAAAGGACAAAAACATACCTGTATATTGGTTTGTTCCAGTAATAGTCATATTAAAATTTCTGTTCCTCCTACTTAACTTCTACAAATTTGTGCATGGCTTATCAAAATCAATGGTCTTCACATGTGTATGTTCAAAACAGAATATAATCAGATTTGCCCATCTATCTTAATCAAAGGATACTTTTACTATTTTTAAATTTAAAGAATTTTTTTTTCACGATAAGCAACAGACATGTAAATTTTAGGAAAGGTTCTAAACATAAAGGTAAATTTGATTGATATTCATAAAAATACTTTGTTTTATAATAAATTTCAGGAATTATGATTTTTCCATGTGTTTTCTTCACGATTAGTTCTAGCAACATTTAAATATCTTTGCAATCAATAAGAAAATCACTAAAATATTTTCACTAGAAATTTTATCACATTTGGTAAAATATTATGGAGTTCCTAAATATTGCAGTTGTGTGAGCTCTCTTTGGGTGCAATCTGTGTCCACAAGCCCCGTATTAATGTGTATTCATGTGTTTCAACAGTAGGTCTGAGTTAAACAAGGATAGCATAGTAATTGTACAAATGAGAAATCAGAAGTTGAATTCTGACCCTTAGAACTAAGCCTTTGTATTTGAGTCTGCATGTTCAGAAGCCAAAGGTATAACTGGAGTTGTCTGAATTAACTTCCCTCTTGAATATAATATTTACTATATTCAAGTAATAATGACAAGTAATAAAACATGCTATTTGAAGCTTATATATACGTTATTAAAAATTCATACTGGCATCAGCATTTCTTATAACTTAGACCAACAAAAGGCTTTTTTTGGTAGAAGAATGTTTTTCACTGATCCTATTTAGAATTGCTGGTGCGTGGCAATAATAAAAGCATTTATTTTTAGTTGTTTTTGTTAGTTTTCCAATTTCTTGCACCTTCTGCCCCCTCCCCCCATATTTCTTCTACAAAGATGGACAACTCCCACCATCTTGCCCTTTTTATGCCATGACCATGATGACTTGTGCTTGTCATTAGATTTCTCATTTATCTGTGTCTACACAGATGTTTTCTATAGTTTGATGGAGGCAGTTGACCTATACTACCAATACTATGATAGTGATGTGACTGCATGAAATACCCTTTAAAAGTTATTTATTTATTTGACAGAGAGATAGTGCGAGAGGGAACACAAGCAGGGGAAGTGGGAGAGGGAGAAGTAGGCCTCCCGCTGAGCAGGGAGCTGATGCAGAGCTGGATCCCAAGACCCTGGGATCATGACCTGAGCCAAAGGGGATTGGACACCCTTACCCAGGGACCCCCTGCATGAAATACCCTTAAAAGCATAAGTAAAGTTCTGGGAAGAGGAGCTTAAAAATTTGAGAGCTCCAGAGAAAGAAACAAAAGCACTAACTGGAGGAGATGACTGAGGTATTTGCACCAGCTCCCTGTAAATCACCAAGCAGTTAGATGTTTCTTTTGCAGTTATAGAACAATACATACAAGGAAAGAGATCTCTTTAATTGTTAGCCTTAACCTCCTTTTACTCTGAAGATTCAGACTATTAATGGGAGGACGCTCTTGTGGCTTTAGTGTGAAATAAGATCTCTCCTATCTAACTTAGCCAGGCTCTGAAAATGTGGGGTTGAGTTCCAACCATTGCATAATATGGATATAATAACCTCAATGTAAATTTAATAAAAATCAGGCCCTAAGGCCTTTTGATTCATTAAAGCAGCAGCAAATGTCATGGCATATTATCACAAGATAATGAGCAATGATTTAGTGTTAATTACATTTCAATGTCCAATTTGTTTGTACTTTCTGGTACTGTATTTTGTCCTTCGGGTCATACAAAAATGTTTTAAATTCAGGTGGTATTTAATTTGAAGAAAATTTAAAAATCCATTGATGTAATTGTTTGCCATACAGTTTTTTCACCAGGTTGAAGAACATATACTTTTTTGAAACAAGAGGATTTTATATAAAAAATTTAAAATACAGGACTTCATATTTTTCAAAATACTGTATTTATTATTATTATTATTATTATTATTATTTAAAAGGAAAAAATAAATTGGAAGAGGTCTTGTATTTATTATTAACATCTATACTCATCTTTTACCTTTTCTGTAGATAAAATTTTCACCCTAAGGGGTTCATAACAAGATACTTTTACAGATCAGCTACTTATAAAGGAAATGGCCTTTAAACACATGAAATGGCTCAGAATAGATTTCTTTTCCATCCCTAAGGAGTATTCCTCTATAACTATTCGAACAGAAGCCTCTGAAGTTGATATATCCATATTGTTCAACAGGGAACAAGACGTCTCCATGAAATTTTCAATCCATTTCCTTCTGGGTCACTTCCAGCTAAGACGTGTGAATTATGTAGCCTTGAAATTAGTCCATATTCTATGAGAAACAAGACATTACACAGTATCATGTCTTAGTGGATCTGTTTCAAAAGAGACTGAGTGTAAAAAATGAGCTAATTTGACAATTATCTCACAATGGTTGTGGGTTGGAAATACAGTTTAGAGTAGGTGAAGAGGAGAAGTGGGGAATTGTTGAGAGTCTGTGTGGTTTAGTGGAAAGAGCCTATTGCTTAGAACCCCAGGTGATTCAAATTTCCAGCCTTCTAAGTTTAATTGTGAACATGTTCTTTACCCCTTTGGTGCTTACTTATGCAAAATGGGACTTATGACATCCATATGCCAATCTGATGTATTTGGCTGCAATTAAGAGAAAACTTGATCTGAACTAGTAGATACAAGGATGGGGATTCACTGGTACTGAGACATATGACTAGGTCCAGAACTGGTGAGACATTTTATTTCTGGTTGGATTCATCAGTTTTATAATGTTTCATAATGTTATCTGGATTCAATTTATTTCTCTCCCTGCACTGACTTCTGAATTTTTTTCAGTCTAAAGCTAGCTGTCCTTCAAGGGAGAGCTACATTTCAGCTAATGGGTAAAACTCCTGGTGTGCAACACCTAAACACCTCTGGCCAAGGCTTCTGGCCATGGAAGTAAAGATTGCAGAGTGGTTTTGCCAGGACCCACCTTTACATGTGCTGGGGGAAAGAGGGAGGAAAAACAATGTGCCTCTTAACTTTTCAGTTCTTGGTTGAGACCCCTGTAATAAAAGAGTAACAAGAGGAAAACAAACAGAAGTTTACCAATCTACACACATTGTGTGCACATGACATGAACAGAGAAAAATGAATAATTCAAACAGGTGGCTTAGAATTATAGATTATCATATAGTGTGTTCAACAGAGAAAAATAAAATTATGGAGAAATAATGGACAAAGGAAAGCAATATTAGGTTTTCAAAAGTTGTGATAAATGCTAGTTAGTAAAGTTTGTTATGCAGATCTCTCTGGTGTCATCTCTAGACTGATAGGATCTAAAGATGTCTCCAGGCATGCCTGGGTAGCTCAGTCAATCATCTGCCTTCTGCTCAGGTCATGATCCTAGACTCCTGGGACCAAGCCTCACATCAGGCTCCTTCCTCAGCAAGGAGCCTGCTTCTGCCTCTCCTTCTGCCACTTACCCTATTTATACATTTACTATATATTTTGTTTTCAAACAAAATTATTCTTGATGTTCACAAGATACTGCACTATGATTTTCATTGTTCAACTCCTAATCCAATTTAAAGATAAGAAGGGTGACCCTAGAGAGACTTAGTAAAACACCCAGAGTTACACAGCTTACACAGTTGGTTTAAGAGTCAGCATCCATGATCAACCTACCTCTTTCTTCCTTAGTGCAACTTCCTATTCTATTTTGCAAGACTGCCTCAAAACCCAAGAATGCTAGGACTCAGAGAAAATAGAATTTTTTTTTCTGTTATTTGACACATAAGACATTCAGGAAGTCTTCAAAATTTTAGCAATTTGTATATCCTTTTTTCTTGAGTTGTCTTATCTACAAAAATGTTTAACGATATGTCATATAGTTCATATTTCCCACTTTATAGATGCATACATAGAAGGTCAGAGAGGATAAGTGACTTCTTCTTTGTCCATAAATGATCCTGGGATCTGTTGTATGCCCAACGTGGTATTAGATATGAAGTTCTAGGAGGGGAGAACATTATATAGGAGCCTCTACTCAGAAAGACTCTCATCTTCTAGAAGTACTTGAATTTTCAGCACTTTCCTCCACTTAGCATGTTCTTTCTTTGTCAATCTTGAAAGTACATTGTGAGGTCATTGGGTTTCATTGATCTGTGCATTCTCAGGGCCTAACACAAGACCTGGATTGGTAAAAACCCACTGAAAGGCTAACTGACTCTATAACTTTGTCTTGAACCACAAGGGAGTAAATGAAAGGAAGATATTTGTCAGACAGGTGGGAGAGAGAAAGGCCAGCGGGTAAATTCATGCTTGAGCTAAGGGCTGACACAAGGCTTCTGTTTTTCTCCTCCAGGGCCATCAGGTGATGAACATCCCATCAGCAAAGGAGATCAGGCTTATGTTTGACTCTGATCCCCATCCTCAGAGTCACTAGGCAATGTTGGAAATACCACTTATTTACTTACATTGTTATTGTTTAGTTGTTTTCAGGCACCTCTATTACATATTTTAGCTTTGAACCCCTCCCCCAGGGGCACTGTGTAAGTTTGGGGGAAGAAGATTTTTTTTCATAGAGAGAGTGGGTTCAGAAATGAGCTCCAGAGACACATCACCTGGATTTAAATCTTGACTCTGCCCCATCTGGGTTGGAGCCACTTGTCAGCTCAGCTCCTGCAGCTGCTATATGTTACCTGTCTCAAAAGAGTATAGTGTGGCTTAAAATATTAAGGACTTCATTAATGAAAAGTGTTTAGCAGAGTACTTGGCTCTGATTACTGCATTTTACTGATTGTTCCTCAGTTCTAGGAGGAATAGACTGAATGAAGTAGGTCTTTAATAGTGACCTAAATAAAATTAAATAATAATAATTAAAATATTTGTCAAGGAAGTTAATGCCATGGTATAAAACTAAAAAAAAAAAAAAAAAATCTAAAAGAAATTACAAACTTGTATTTAGTGTGTATGGTGTAACGTTTTAATGAACAAGTCTTTAGTTGGATGAAGGCTTCCTATATACCAGCCCTGGTGTTAGATGTCCAAAAGTTGAACTGTTATAAAAACAGACACATAGACCAGTGGAACTCTATGGTCAATTAATCTTCTACAAAACAGGAAAAAATATACAGTGGAAAAAAGACAGTCTCTTCAATAAATGGTGCTGGGAAAACTGGACAGCTATATGTACAAGAATGAAACTCAACCATTCTCTTACACTGTCCACAAAGATCAACTCAAAATGGATAAAAGACCTCAACATGAGACAGGAATCCATCAGAATCCTAGAGAACATAGGCAGTAATCTCTTCAATATCAGCCACAGCAACTTCTTTCAAGATATGTCTCCAAAGGCAAAGGAAACAAAAGCAAAAATAAACTTTTGGGACTTCATCAAAATCAAAAGCTTCTGCACAGCAAAGGAAACAGTCAAAAAAAACCAAAGAGGCAACCCATGGAATGGGAGAAGATATTTCCAAATGACAGTACAGACAAAAGGTTGATATCCAGGATCTATAATGAACTCCTCAAACTCAACCCACACGAAACAGGCAAACATATCAAAAAATGGGCAGAAGATATGAACAGACACTTCTCCAATCAAGACATACAAATGGCTATCAGACACATGAAAAAATGTTCATCATCATTAGCCCTCAGGGAGATTCAAATTAAAACCACATTGAGATATCACCTTACACCAGCTAGAATGGCCAAAATTAGCAAAACAGGAAACAGCATGTGTTGGAGAGGATGTGGAGAAAGGGGAACCCTCTTACACTGTTGGTGGGAATGCAAGTTGGTGCAGCCTCTTTGGAGAACAGTGTGGAGATTCCTCAAGAAATTAAAAATAGAGCTTCCCTATGACCCTACAATTGCACTCCTGGGTATTTACCCCAAGGATACAGATGTCGTGAAAAGAAGGGCCATCTGTACCCCAATGTTTATAGCAGCAATGGCCAAGGTCGCCAAACTATGGAAAGAACCAAGATGCCCTTCAACGGACAAATGGATAAGGAAGATGTGGTCCATATACACTATGGAGTACTATGCTTCCATCACAAAGGATGAATACCCAACTTTTGTAGCAACATGGACGGGACTGGAAGAGATTATGCTGAGTGAAATAAGTCAAGCAGAGAGAGTCAATTATCATATGGTTTCACTTATTTGTGGAGCATAACAAATATCATGGAGGACAAGGGGTGTTAGAGAGGAGAAGGGAGTTGGGGTCAATTGGAAGGGGAGGTGAACCATGAGAGACTATGGACTCTGAAAAACAATCTGAGGGGTTTGAAGTGGCAGGGGGGTGGGAGGTTGAGGTACCAGGTATTGGGTATTATAGAAGGCACAGATTGCATGGAGCACTGGATGTGGTGAAAAAATAATGAATACCATTTTTCTGAAAATAAATAAGTTGAAAAAAATTTAAAAATAATAGTTGAACTGTTTACCTAGAGTTTGCAGACTAATTGGGGAGACAGACCCTAGAAAGATCATTATACAACAGATGGATAAGTGTTGGAGCAGGGATAAGCCTAGACAGGAACCCTACCAAGGATGGGGGAGGCAGGGGTGGTGGACAGATGCAGCAGTAGAGCAAAGAAAGCTCCATAAAGTGGTGCTGTCCATGTAGAACTTAATATCCAGAAGACCAGCTTTACAGAAAGGCTTTTAACAAAATCTTTAATGTTTTTCCTCTCCATTTCTCACCAATCCTTACCTTGGTTCTGCAGAGAGAAATAAATTGAGGTTCCAGTTATCTTGCATTTAGTGTTTATTTGATCTTAAGATGTGCAGGGCTGCAAGGTGGCATCTGTGGCCTGAATAAGAAACAGGAAATTGCTCAAAGAGCCAACTTCATTCTTATTTAATCTTTTAATTGTTGAACACAATTTGTTCACCTCAGTTCTCTCTCCTTTAATGCATGGGTTTCTGAGCCAATGCCGTGGGACTGAGTCCGTCACAACTCACTATGTCACTATAACAGCAGC
Organism: Mustela nigripes; assembly: GCF_022355385.1. Taxonomy (NCBI): domain Eukaryota; kingdom Metazoa; phylum Chordata; class Mammalia; order Carnivora; family Mustelidae; genus Mustela; species Mustela nigripes. Next base: position 107,389,313 of record NC_081559.1, read on the forward strand.
AATAGCAATCACTTTGAGTACATCTTATGGGCCAGATATGGTTCTATGAAGTTCATCAGGATTAAGTCATAAACAACCTGACACTTAAGTATTATTTTCATTCCCATTTTTCAAATGAGAAAATTGAGGTGTGATAAGATTGGAAATGTGGGTCCAGAGTACATGCTTTCAAGTCCCAGTCTAGGGCCTCTAACTCTTTTAGGTTTGGGCTCACCTTGACCAGAATGCAAAACATTCAAGCTCTTGGTTACTTGAAATTCTACCTACTGGGGGGCTTCTTATACTAAGGCTCATTCTCTGTTTGGATTTGAAGGCTGAGAAGGGAGAGTCCAGGGTGCTATTCGACATGTGTTATTACTGATAATTCAGTTGATGAGTTTGTCAAATAAATACCCATGTCTTGTTTTAGGTGTAAAGGAGAGGGGGCTGTGCAAGGTGTTTAGAAGGAAGGGAAGGTCTGTCATAGGAAGGCTCCAGCTCCAGGGACTGAAAGGGGACTGTCCTCTCATCAAATAAACTTATAATTTGCCTCTCCATATCCTTCAGATAAAAAAAAAATCTTATTTAATAATGGAAAATACAAAAGACATATTCAATAGAGAAAAATAGAGAAGAATTCTACTTTTAGAATCAAATTCTTTGTCCTGTCGGAGAAACTGAGAAAATTACACTTCTTTTCTCACCCATGGAATGGGAATAAAAATTATATCTTTATCATGGTGTTGTTTTGAGAATTAAAATGACAGATTAAATGGTCAGAATTAAAATGGTCAGAATTTAGTATAGCACTCAGCAGAATTCATTGTACCTATTGTGTCCCTGCTACTTCTCTTTCTCTATCTCCCTCAATGGCTATGTCACCACCACCATCATCATAACCATCACCACCATCATCATTACCACCAACACTATCACCACCACCAACACCATTAATGCCAATACCAGTACCACATCATCATCATTGGTATTATTACTCTTGACTGGGTGACCTATGGCATGTGTGATATGCAGATTTTTATAGAAAGGCAGAAAGAGTCATGGAAGAGGGATGGGGACTTATGTTTGATCCCAGGAACCACTACTTGCAGGATATATCCTTGAGATAAGCACTTAAACTTTGACTCTCCTTGAAAAAGAGGAAAAAGTTCATAAGAATATCATGAATGCTTATAATCACATGTATTAATGAAATAAGATGGAGGAGATCACTGGACATTCAAGGGTATGAATCCTCTCCCTACAGGAATGCAGGCATAGCTAATCCAGTATCTACATATATCTATGAAGACACAATTGAAGACAAAATAGACCCAGAAAACCCAGAGCCTTGGCACTGATGCATGTTTATCAATTGGTATCTGTGGCTGTAGCCCTTATCCTGTTTCCTAAATTCTCACAATGAGTACCAAATGGGCCATAAAAGAGCTTGGGACTTAATATTTGGTAATTTTCACAACTAACTGATAATTTTAATACTGCAAAGATTTCAACTGAAAACTTCCTCACCTTGTAATGGTGTAGTCATTTACACCATTCATTCAGTGTGTGCTTGTGATCTCAATGCACTGACTGACACCTCCCCTCAACTTCCTACCTGTTCCCTTGTTGGTTTCAGCTCCATCTGAGATCACTTTTGCCATCGATGTTGGGAATGGCCCTGTAGAGCTCATAGTTCACTCTCCTTCTCTTCTGAATGATAACCAATGGCATTACGTCCGAGCTGAAAGAAACCTCAAGGAGACTTCACTTCAGGTGGACAACCTCCCAAGGATGACCAGGGAGACTTCAGAGGAAGGTCATTTCCGATTGCAGCTGAACAGCCAGCTGTTTGTAGGTAAGGGACATCTTGAGTTCCCCCTGTGCTAATACCTTATAAGACTTCTGTATGACCAGACCCAGAGAAAATTATGATTTTGTTTCAGACTTGAGGGATGGTTAAAATGTGTCACAAGGCATTTATAATTATAAATTTGATTTTACAGATTTTTTCATTCTAGCTTCATAGCCATGGCAATAAGAGATTATGCCACCCCTTAGCAAATTTTGAGGTGGTCTCAGATTTTGTCTCTTTTCTCCTTGTACATATTATTTTCAGATGTTCACAGACCCCTAATATTTTTCATTCTTATAGTCAAAATACACTTGTAGAAAAAAAAATATCAGCTATTTACACCTTAGTAGGTGTTGCCTCTAAGTCAGTGAGCACCCTTCACCCTTCCTAGTGATATCTGACTCCTGATAATTAATGATAACTGTGCAATAAAACATGTTACAGTATCTCAAAGGGATGTGTCACCAGTCATATGGTGGAGGGAGGAGCTACTGTTTTCCACAGGTTTCTTTGATGCTCCCTGAAATCACATCATTCAGGTCACTGCCTTACATTGGCACAGAAAAGCAGGTCTAGTTCTTGAGCTGATGTTGCTCCATTGAGCAGTTCCTCCTGAGACTCAGAATTAGTTTCTGGACAAGTTGTTCATCTGAACTGACTGCCCCTGCTTATAGTGGGTACCAGGAAGTTTTCAATGTCATTTACTGAGTCCATTCATTCTTTCATTCCATAGTCACTAAACACTGAAAACAATTCAGGCACCTTGTTGGATGATGGGCATTGAATGATAAATTGTGTGGTGACACTACTTTCAAAGAGCTTGTGTGCCTGTTTGTATGTGTAAGAAAGACAGACACTGAGAGACAACAATATATAGGAAGAGAATTTAGCCACATGAGTCTAGGTAGGAAAGGGCAACCTCACAGCTGTAATTTAGAAAGGATTTTTTAAAAGTAGGTTGAGTAGCACTTGCAAATCTTGAAGGTACAAAATAGAGCTATAAATAATAGGGCCATTGTAATATTATCAAAGCTAAGAAGCTATTCTTATATAAAATTTGAAGTTCAGATGTTTAGAACAGTTGTATAAGTAAGGTCCAAAATTTTCCAGTCAACCCAGATTTAATTTTCTTTCCTTATTTATTTGTTTAACCAACTCTCACACAATAGAGTTTTACTGCTAGTAATAAAATGCCCTCAGCAATCAGCAGGAGTTTCTTACAAGTTTTCTTTAAATTAGTTTTGAACAGTTTTTAACTCTGACAAAAACAGTCACTAAAAGCATGCCAGCTAAAAGAGAAAAAGAAGTAGCAGAATATGTCATATTTTCCCTTCTCAAGAGGAATCATATTTCTTTCTTCATCTGTCATGTTTTACCTATCTAGCAGAAGCTATAAGTGATTAAAGCATTTTTATGATTATAAGACATTTACTTAATTAATAACCTACATGAGTGATATGATTTACTCTTAAAATATTTTTGAAAATTTATATTGCTGTTTTAATTCTATTAAAACATCACATTTCATTTCTCTGAAGAAGTTTGCTAGTCATCAAGATTTAATGTCTTTTTTGGTGAAATCAATTCAAGTAGTTTGCAATTTTCATAAATTATATTCCATGCCAAAGTTTAATTTATCTTCAGGCAGTATTTATGAATCTTTCTGGCAGAAAGGTGTACATAAGATGGAATAATATTTTTTATCCTTCCATGCAAATTTCATGTCATTATGAAATTATCATATGCCCTGAATATGTGATAAACTGTGTGCAAGTCAAAAGGGAAAAGTCGCAGCTGTGTTTCATGGCAGGTTTTTATCTCCAGACGTTTCAGTTAAATTGATCACAAATGCAATGAGTTGTAGGAGCATGTCGATGGTTTTGGAGGACATATCTTGCTCGAGCTGGAGCCAAGGTCAGCTGTGGTGAGAGCACCTGCTTCAGTTATGTTTTTCTCCAATAAGTTCCTTCTCTGATGTTACTCTGCCTTATTGAATTTGTCTTAATGTACTTTAAGAAGAAGAAGAAAAAAAAGAAACATGCTGTTGGAGGTCATTTTAGTCTGCTGGTTTGAATTCTGTTGTTCAGTGTTCAGCAATACACTATTTAGAAATGTCAGGTGGCCAAAAATGCTGAAGTCCCAGTATTTCCATTTTGTATAATTCAGTGGTCCAAAACCAAAAACCAAAACAAAAAATAAAAACCCTCTACTTAGCTCTAAGAGCCCAAGTGGAGAATTGCATTCCCTGTCATTCAGAAATTTAGAGACATTGAATATTTATATTTTCTAGGCAGAAAAAAAGATATCATTGGTGTATACTTCTTCCCAGGGAGAGATTGAAGGTAGCAGTATTTAAATATTCATTTGGATATGCCTATCTGGATACTTTTAGCCACTAAAGTATCTTTCAATCAAAACAGAGCATCATTCAGCATTGTAATTGCTGGTGTAGACGTGTGTTCGTGAGTGCTTCCTGAGTACCAGAAACAGGTTAGATTTTGTAGAACAGGGTGTACCTCTTCACCCTGCTCCTGTCATTTAAATGTGACAAGTTGAAGTGCTCATACATGAGTCAAGGCATGCTGGATTCCCAGAATCAATATTTTTATCTTCAGACTTTTATCACCATGATAGTTAGGGACATTTGCAACCCTGCCATCTTACTGATCACACTTTTTTTTTTTAATTATTATTATTGTTTAACAGAATAAGAGAAACTTTATAACACATAGATTCTGAAATGTATGCTGCAAGTATGTAATTATCTCATCGATGAAACTCTTAGAGGTATTAGCCCTCTGGTTTGCTGTTCCCTACAAATGTGGAATCCAAGAACTAGCACCCACTGCTGGAAATTGAGAGACATGGGTGTGTAACCCAGGTCAAGAGCCAATAAGCCACAAGACATTGGTTAAAAAACACCTATCCTTTGTATACTCATTGTCTTTACCTGCAAAATAGAAAAGAAAAGTTTGGTATCTTACCTCCCAGGACCCAAGGAACTACAATCTCCATGTTTATGTTAGGAATGACAATCATCCTTATCCTCATTCTCCCCAAACCTGAATTGCGTCTTTCCAACTTTGCTGCAATTACAGACATTTTGTAAATATCTGGGCCTGTGAGCTTCATTTTCATGTGATTTTACTGCCTTCTTCTTATTATTTTTGTTTTGTTTTGTTTTGTCTTTCATGGACTTGTGTTTTGTTTTTTGGGTTTGTTTGTTTGTTTTGGTCTTGGTTGTTTTTTGCTTAGCTGTTTAATTGTGTCAATGTAAACTGAAGCTGCTCACATTTTACAGTTCCTTGGAGAAAATACTAGACTATGAAAGAGAACAATACGATTCTTGATAAATCATTAAGTTCAAAGAGATCCCTAAAAATGTTGCTTCTGCCTCCCTGCCGGTAGCGAACTATTATTTCTATTTTCAGGTGAAGCATGTCAAACTTAGTGGGGTCAGTAGTGAAACCAATCAGGGAGAGTGAACACACAATAACCTTGATCTCTGGCACAACATAGACAGGTACTCTGTGGCAAAATGCAGCCACATACATGAGCTGCCAGAAAGTATACATGTGCATAGTTACTTATATTTATCCTTGAGAGTGACTCAGGAGGATGGCTTTCCTGATGCAGCCCAGTAGAGTTTTCTATTTGAGAGGATATAACATGTCTCAAAGTACAAGAGAAGGTATGTATCCTTTTCTCAATTAAAAGTAACTGAGGGGCACCTGGGTGGCTCAGTCCACTAAGCAGCTGACTTCGGCTCAGGTCATGATCCCAGGGTCCTGGGATCTAGCCCCACTTCTGGCTCCCTGTTTAGAGGGGAGCCTGCTTCTCCTTCTCCTTCTGCTGCTCCTTCTGCTTCTGCTCTCTTGCTTTCATGCTCTCTCTTTCTCAAATAAATAAAATCTTAAAGAAAAATAACTGAAAGGCATATTTCAGCATATTTATTCAGCATATTTATTATATAAGCCATAGTGCATTGAAGATGTTACTTAACATTACATCAGTGGTGAAACAAAAAGTAAAGGAATTATTGTATTTTCAACATCACATAAATTTCTGATAATATCTAATTTACCAAAAATGTTTAAATTTTTTCAAAGGTAAGTCATATAACAAGTATACTTGAATTATTTCTCTTAGTAAAAAAAAAAAAAAAATGTGATTTCTGATGTTCCCCATTAATAGTTAAATACAAGAAACTGTTGTGACTAGTTTAAGAAGTTGGTAAGAGACCTCAAAACACCAGCAGGGTAAGTCCCAGAAATGCTGTGCTTTGTTGTTGTGGACAAAGTACCTAGAGGAGCCCCTATGTCCACTTAATAAAAAATTCTTTGATGCAAAACAAAACAAAATACAACAAACAACAACAACAAACAATGATGCAGAGCTACGTGCTTCCCCATGCATTTTCTGTCCCCAACACCAGTGTTCCACCAAATCACATTCTTATAGCTTGAAAGTGTTTTGAAAAAAACATTGGTTCTATTTTTATATTCAGAGAAGTGAAAGATTAAATCACCGTCTTATGCAAAGTTTTATTTCTTCTTTAAGATGTTCAGAATTGAAGGCATTTAACCTATTCCAATAGCCCATTTTTAGTGTTTTCTGTACCCCTCAATAGTCCAGAAACTTTTTTGAAATGTTTATCTGCAACCCCTTCTGCTTTAAATGAAGCTTATTTTATCATATGTTGGCTTGCAATGGATTGATAATAGGTAATTGGAGGAGAATGTAAAGTTATTCTGTTGGTTTGATTGATTGATTGATTGATTGATTGATGTTGGTAAAACATAGCACAAATCATACTGTCTTCTTTAAAGGAGAGTGCATATGGCATATGGAATCATTTTCTCAAGCAAACCCAGGGAAAGAAGCCTGAAGCCTGAGATTTAGACTACACAAAAACCCAATGTTAGAAGTAGTTATTCTGTTCCTCTGGCACTACAAGACATCAAAATTTATAACTCAGTAAAGAAAAAAAAAAATTAGGGCAGTGTCATTTACATGGAGCTTGGGTGATAATCATTAAAAAAAAAAAAAGTAAATCCAGACCTTTCTGGAAAATAAAATCAGTATTCCTTGGACATTCAAGGACCTGATCTAAGGGACAGAAGGGAGGTGAGAAGTTGTTTATGTTTTGTTTTGTTTTTTTGTTTTTTTGTTTTTGTTTTTTTGTTTTTTGTTTTTTGTTTTCCACTGAGTATTAACAATCAGGGAAACACCAGGTTGGAAAAAAGCAGACCCAGCAAGGCATGCAGGTGCTGGGACCCTAGTGAGCCTGTTTCAGTTTCTCCAAGGCTTTGTCAATATAGCTGAGGATTCAAAGAAAGAGGTGAGAAAGCCCTTGAGCAGAGTGGTAGAGGGGAAGAAAATGTAATCACAGTCTTCTGAAAGTGTTACTGGCAGATTTACACTCAGTTCGCATATTGTTACCAAGTTGCCTTTGATCCAAGAAGGAAGGGATTTGGCTTCAGAGTCACTTGTGTAGGTGAAGGAGATTTTGCAGAAGTGAGAAGTGCCATGTCTCAATTCAGCTTTTTCCATCATCCATGCACCACGCTGAATGGTGCATTGTTGTCTCGGGATCTATTTATGGTGTAGAGAGAGGCTTAGGAACCCATGGTAGACATGGAAATGTGCTGTTCAGGTCCCCCTTCAAGATGGACTTGTTGCCCTGCTATGAGAAAGCCGTTGACAGATAGTCTTCATGTGTCTGCCCCTTCAGGGACTGCGTCAGCTCCAGAGAAACACCTAGACAAAGTCACAACCTTTGCAAGTGTGTCCACAATGACCTTTTGAATCGAGGGTATAAAGGTTTGTCCATTTTGGCCCAAAGGATTGTCCATTTGGCCCGCAATTCTCATGGGTTTCTTCTAGCTCTGGTGCTCTCTGTGGGGTTGTTCTAGACTGTCCTTAAATATGCACTGCTGCTCTAGCACCCCCCACCCCCTCCTGCTTTCTCCATCTCCCATCTACAGGTGTGGTTCCCAAGGGCATCCTTAACACACCTCTTGCTGCACAGCCTGCTTGCTGGAGAACTCAACCTGAGCCAGAATCATATATTTCTTATAAAACACACATACACACACAACTTTTTAAAAGTCATAGTAATCTCTTAAACAAAATTTATTCTTCATTTCTCCCCAGGATTAGCCATAATATAACCCTTCCCCCCTTATTTTTTTTTTTTTTCCTCCAGAACACTCTTTAAAGCTGATGGGTTCCTTAGTGTTGAGTTTGCATTGTTTTAGTTCTTTTTAAAGGTCTTCTCCCTCAGTGTAGGATGGATACCTTTACCCCTATCTACTTGGCAGACTCCTCTTCATTAATGACACAGCCTTTTGATGATTCAAATCCAATTTCTTCTCATAGGGGAGTGTACTCCCCCACTCCACCCTCTACCTGTGATCATACCCTTCACACTAGGTTATAATGATCTGGTTATTGCCTGTCTCCCCTCTAGTGGTTTCCTTGTGCACAGACACAGTATCTAATTTATCTTTACATCCTTGTGCCTGGTGCAGGTTCTCTGATGTATTTTGAATTCAGTAAATGTATAATCAGTTACTGAAAGTGATTGAATGCAAAGTTCCAAGTGCTGGTCCTTTTAATACTGGCTTTATTTTAAGTCATTACCTTTTCTGAGCCTCAGTTATTCCATCTGCACACTGGGCTTAATAATCAATACTTCATAAGTCAGTTGCAAAGATTAAATGGGCATTTTTCCCTTTTATTTGGAATTCTCTATCAAAGCTTATTAAATAAGAGTTGCAAGCAAAATATCATTTTAAGTGGGAATTTATTTTTACCCCCATCCCAGGGGAATAATAAGACACTGCTTTGCCTGGAAATTTATAAGATTTGACATTTAAAGGACATATTCAATTAGTGCAATAGCTCCCAGGGGAAGGATCCTGCCCCCACACTGGGTTTTATCCCTTCTTTGCACAAATCAGCAGAAGTGTCCCCACGTGGTAGTGTATCTGATGCATGAATGCCTCAAAAGCTGAGGTAGGGCCTTTACAAAAGGTAACATTACAATGGCCGTTGTCTTAGCAACTAGCTTTCAAAGGGAAAGGGATTTTCAAAACCCCATTTTCAAATTGTTAAGTGGTATGTATAAGCATGCTCTGAGTTGTTGTTACTGGATTCCTTTTGCTGTTGCTCTTGTTTTCCCTGTGCTATGGTGGGTGAAGATGGGCTTATTTATGGAAAATCCTTTCAGATCAGAGAAGGTGCCCAGGCCAGTCTCTCCATTTGTGATTCAGTGATATTTTAAGTTTCATAAAATAAGCTGAAAGCCGTCCACATCCAACACCCATTTGTGGTGACATCCAAGCAATCATGATCTTTTGCAACTGCCCTTCTCTTAGCTGGTGCTGCCAGTGAGGCAGTAGCAAAAAGCCAGACCTTTTTTTTTTTTTTTTAATTGGAATAATTTTCAGGTTTTGTTTTAATTGAAGTAATTTTTTAAAGTTTATTTATTTATTTATTGTTCTTTTAGTATCAGCCTTATTCTCTCTTCTTTCCTTGTCCAAATAACTCTAAGGTCTAACAGATTGTGCATGACTTCGCCAGACTGGGGAAGAAACACTGAAAGGTATCTGATCCTTTCCCTCCATTTGCCACCGTGTACTTCCTCTCATCTCTCTCTCTCTCTCTTTTTTTCTTTTTTTTGGACACAATTTATTTAACAAATATTTCCTGAACATACTCTGTGTTATTAGCCCTAGGGTAGGCAACAGGAGCATGAAAATGAATAAGATCCATTTGGTGTTTAAGAAGTATGGGCTTTGAATGGAGAGGAAAGGCTTTAAGCCAGGTGTCTGAGAATATGGTATGGGGGTGCATATCCAAGGACGGTTAGTAGGGCTAAAGGGGTGTGGCTTTCAAGTGTAACCTGGAGGCAGTTTCCAGGCTATCCCTCATGAAAGTGTTGTTCAACAGGCCATCTTTGGAGTTACCTGCTTTACTGGAAAGAAATTATTTGCATTTCTACTGAATAAATGTCATCCACTTTTTTTTGCTTTATTTCCAAGTTTCAGGGACACACCATCAAATGTGAGAGAGATGCTTCTCACATTTGATGGTGTGTCCCTAGTCACACTGCAGCCATCACATACCCAAAGGAAGCTTGGAGTAAGAAAGAGCTCCAAAGTGATTGCTGCAGAAATTATCAATATGTCATGACAGTGTTAAAAGATTGGACAGTGAGAACTGGTTACCCTTGACTCTACAATGCTACTATCCTATTTAGTGAATTGCAGCCTTTAAAAAAAAAACAAAAACAAAAACAAACAAACAAAAAAAAACATATACTTTAGGGTATCCTGGCATCACCCATAAAATCACTCTAGGCCAGGAGAAATATTAGGGGAAATTCTTAAAGTTTATAATCATAGAACTTTTACTATATATCCTTATTTCTTTGAATTGGGTCTGTGCTTTAGCTTCTAGGAGAGTATCTGTTCTCAGTAGGCCCATGCTGGAGAAAACTAACATGTGATTGTCAGGGGCCCAAGCATATGCGAAATCCAAACACGGGTGCTAGTAGGACAATGATTTGGCCAGGCGGCAGCTGGGAAGAATGTAAGTGTTGCCGCTGACTGTTGTGATGACCTGAGCTCATACGGTATTTCTCATCTCGTGGCTCTTGCAAGAAAGGCAATAATCTCTCCTCTTAACCCAGGAGCCTTTGTAACTTTTCTTTAAATCTATTTTTGATGCTGATTTTTTATCTCCCAAAACGTTGACAGAAGGGAGCACAGCGAGGCATCATTTGGCACTCATCTTTGCAGGATGGGAGATAATTGTGGTATCACGATGGTTCTCGTGGCTATTCTAGACTGATGCTTAGGATTATGGAAACTTTTCTGTCCCATCATCTTGATATTGTTCAGGGGTACCTCTAAATTATATGCAAAACAATAATCAGCTACCTTGAACTGAGGTGGGCTCTATTCACTCATGGTTCCACATTAGCAACAAAAACAGAAACACAATTCAAGTGCTTGCTTCTTTCTTTCCCTTCCTCCTGAATTGTAAATAATAACCAAATGGGGATTTCCACAGAATGCATATTTAGTACTCTGTCTGGACGAAATGTTGGCCCTGCCCTGCTACCATTCTGTTAAAAAGAAAGCAAATGTTTGTTTTTGGCCAGGAGTCTTGAAAACAAAATTACCAGAAAAACAAGCCTCTTTGCAGAAAACCCAAGTAGCAAGACACAAACATGCTGATACTGTCAAAGGTATTCCTCAATATCCAAATACCACATGGATTAATAAATGGCTTTTAGAGATGTACATAATTCTATAGCAAGGAGTTTCATTTGAAACGATATAATAAATTATTTCTCTTATAATCTTTATAAGATATAATAAATTATTTCTCCTTTTAGAAAAAGGAGACCAACCACACTGTACACAATATACATAATAAATGAAAATATTTATTTTAAATTACACAATCAATATGCAAATGCATCCTCACTGAAAATTAGTCAGTAATACCTCCAACTACCCTTATTAGAGGCAACTGATATTTGTCCTGCTCATGAGATGTTCCAGGCATTGTTCAAGTTCTTACATACATTTAGGTACCCTTAGGAAACACTGAAGAATATTATTATTTGTGGGTATATTTACATAAATGATATATTTATATGTATTATACCACAGCTTTCTCACTGTTTTTGTTTATTTGTTTTTGTTTGTTAGTTTTTTTACACCTAAAATATGCCATGGAAACGATAACAGGCCAATATAAATAGCATTTTAAAACTGTTATATAGTGCTTTACCTAATATTTTCAGTTTTTGCCTATTTTGTAGCCATGTTTGTTTTATGTTTTTAATGCATCTGTAATTTGTTTTAGGTTCTGAGGTAGGATTGTAATTTTATTTACTTTCCAAAATCATATTTCCCCATCTCCATTTATTTCATGGTTCCTCTTTTTCCTAGTTACTTAGAACTGCAGTGTATATCATAATGTAAAAAACCATCTGTCTGTATAAAGAGTCTATTTCTGAATTTCTTAGAAATGTCTGGTTTCCTGGGGTGCCTACCTGGCTCAGCTGGGAGAGCATGCAACTCTCAATCTTGGGGTCATGGGTTCCAGCCCCACATTGTGGTGTGGAGCTTACTAAAAAGCAAGAACAGAAACAAAAACTAAAACTATAAACAAAATCAATGAATTTATGGTTTCTGTTTTATTTAAATAGTTTTGTTTTTCCAAATACTGCACCAAATCACACTTACAGGGTATATTTTGATACAGATTTGGATAAGTTTTACCCCTGTGCACACCTCACTTCTTTTCATTTTAAAAACTTATTAATGATTCTCAATCATTTTCCCTTCTTGTGGAATTAGCTTTTCATGTTCTATGAAAATAGTTTTTGAGGGGCTGTTGATTGGATTTTATTGTGTTAAAGAAATTAGCTGTTCATTACTGGATCATACAGACACATATTTTACTTATTCAGGTATTCTTTAGGTGTAAAGGTAGAATTATATTTTTTCCTTCATATAGGCACATCTTGTTAACTTCTAGGTATTTTGCTGCTTTTGTTATTAAATAGGATTTTTTCCTAGGTATTCCATTCTCCAGTTGGTTATTGTTGTTATATAGGACAGTGATTGATTTTGTATGCATTCTTCTATCTTTATTTTATTTAATTAATTAATATATTTTCAAAAGATTTTATTTATTTATTTCAGAAAGAGAGAGAGCACAAGTGGGGAGAGGGGCAGAGGGAGAGGAAGAAGCAGATTCCTGACTGAGCAGGGAACCTGATACAGAACTCGATCCCAAGACCCTGGGATCATGACCCTAGCTGAAGGCAGGTGCTTAACCGACCAAGCCACTCAGGTGCCCCCATATACTTTTATTTTAATTGTAATAATTTGTCATTATTGTTTTGGGGGGATTTTCCAGGTAGATAATTATACTATTGTGCACATAATGAAGTATTTTTAATGACTATGTATGAGCAAAATTAATTATTTTTTATTGTAATCAATGCCCCAGCTCCATTTTGGGAAATTTCTTTAAAAAAATAGAATAAGGCCAATGATAATAATATTTTCATGGCTCTCGATGCATATTGCTGAATTATTCTTGAGAAGTTTTTCATAGCATTCATTTCCACCAAACAAACAAATAAGAAATACTTTCAACTTGCTGTTAAGTGATTCTAAGTTAACAATCTCTTTCCCAATTTTTGGAGGATTAGTGTTTTATTTGAAGTTCCACAATTTATAGGAAGATTAAACCAGAAAGTGTCTGTGAAGTACATGCTTGGAAGGTGCTTTATAAGAAGTAAACTCTTAGTTTAAATTGATGTTTCATCATTATTTTACTTTTTAAACATCCAGTTAGTGTCACATCTATTATTAAATGATGTGTGTTTTTGGTTTATGAGCAAGAAATCACTCTATCTGGCCAAACTCAACCAGATGCATGCCTTGTTCTCAAGAAAATCACATTTTATACTTTCCTTCTGGTACCAAGGCTCTGTCATTTGGAGGGGTGGGATAAAAGCAGACGATAATCGATGGTTAGTCTTTATATTTATTCATCATGTATATGCTAAATCTGCTGCCACTTTAGAATTTGGAATCTAGGTGGTAAATGCACCTGTAGTTCAGCTGGCTATGGCAAATCATAAAAACAAAAAAAACAAATAAAAACAGCTACTCCAAGTTCAAGGTCAAAAAAACAACCAAGAAAGGCAGAAAGATGGAAAAAGAGGAAATTATTAAATGTTTTCGTGAGTCAGGAGCCCAGCTTGGTACATTCACTGTTTTATCAGGAGTCCTCAACAAGGAGTTCTGTTTGAACTTGTGGAGGAAAGAAAGTAGACACCCAGGAGAGAAATAGAGGTTTTTGCATGTGGTGCCAAGGACTACAAAATAATTTATCTATTCCTCTGAAAGTGATGAGCATTTGTGAAGCTGCCACATGGAGGTTTTCTAAGACAGATTTAGAATGATGACAGTGACATTTTCACGAGTTGATTTGTACTCAGGTGAAGGAAATGTATTCAAAATGAACATGAACATACCAAGGGCCAACTGTAGAGTCTCGTGCAGAATTGCTTCTAGCTAGACCAGCCAACTAATGGTGATAGTTATCAAGAAGAGTAAGGGCAAAGTAAAGAGAATAAATACATGCATGTATATTACTTGCTGGAAGAAACCATATTAGAGATAAGGGTAAGAAGGTAGAAGGATCATTTAGTTATAGTACTGATTCAAGTTGTCTAATCAGATCATCCATTTTAGGATTTTAGAGCTTCCAAGGTATGCAGGCTTTGAAGGTCAAGAGATCACAGTTTGACACCTGGCTCTGCCATATAGACTCTTTTTGATTCTTGACACTGGCCAAAGCAATCTCTCTAACACTAAATTACTTCAACTAGGTCATAGGAATAATATGAATACACTCTTTCCCTTTGGGTGTTCAGTGAGTTAATGATAAAGTTTCTAACATACACGTATGTTTGAAATGTCATTATTATTATTAATATTTTTATTAGAAATACTGCCCTGATTCTCTATCAGCTTTCAGATTAAATGCAAGCCTCAAAAACATGACTTTCAGCTGCTTTAAGCATGATGCTACAGTTTTGTTGTTGTTCTTCCTCCAATGTTTTAGTAAATCTTAGACAAGATGTAGACAAGTAAAGAGCAAAGTTATCTTAGAGTAGCATTGAAAAACCAAATACCGGGCGCCTGAGTGGCTCAGTGGTTAAGCTGCTGCCTTCGGCTCAGGTCATGATCTCGGAGTCCTGGGATCGAGTCCCACATCGGGCTCTCTGCTCAGCGGGGAGCCTGCTTCCTCCTCTCTCTCTGCCTGCCTCTCTGCCTACTTTCGATCTCTCTCTGTCAAATAAATAAATAAATCTTTAAAAAAAAAAAAAAAAGAAAAAAAAAAAAAAAAGAAAAACCAAATACCTACAAGGGGCAGGAAGGCAATATAAATGAATGAAGTGGCCCTGGTGCAGAATGTGGCCAAGTGGGGATTGGGTTCCCCATCTTAAAAGGACCGACCATAGTGGAGCTTTGCTGTGCAGGAAAGCACATTCGTTGTTAACAGATTTGATTTTTTTTTTCTCAAAGATTTATTAGAATTTTAAAAATATCTCTCATTTTAAATAAAATTGGGAACTAATTGAAATAATTAAATACTGGGAGACAAAAGTGTGGGGAAGGGAGGTGTGCATATGAGTGCTGGTGTCTGTGTTTTTAATGACAGGGATAGTGTACTGTGATCTGCGGAGCACATGGGGAAGATAACGTACTACATAAATGCAAAGTACCTGAAAAGATCCAAAGTCAAGACAAACCAGAGGGCACTGGGGAGCCATTTGTAGTTCAGAAGTCCTGGGTGCACTTAAGTCAGAGAAGGGGATGTGGGAAAAGGAAGCTAGAGAGGTAAGTGGGGGCCAGATCTTTCCTACTGTATCCTCTGTGCCACGGAATTTGAACTAGATCCCAAGGACAATCAGTAATCTCTAAAGAGCATTAGATAGGAATGGCAGAATCCAAGTTTCAAATTCGGTTTATCTTTCTGATTGTCAAGTGTTGAATGGATGAGAAGCGTGGTCAGTTGGAAGGCTGTGGAAAGGAATCATGTTGAGGTAAGGACCATGGATCTCGGTGTACAAAGAAGCAGAGGGTACTGTATGTTAACAATACTGGAATAAAAAAGGAGAAGGAGGAGGACAAGGGGGAGGGAATGGAGAAGGAGACAGAAAAAGAAGGAAAAAGAAGGAGAAGAAGGAGAAACAGCAGCCAGAGATATCCGGAGGAGGTGGGGGGGGGGGGAGGAGTGAGTGAGAAGGGGGAGGGAAGCTTGCAGCTGCGTCTCCACAGAGTACGCAAGGTTCAGAGAACATTTATGCCTGCAACAAAACTCTACACATAGCAGGCAATGCCAGAAAACGGACAGCACCAACAACTTGCCTGGGTGTGAGTGTGGGGGAGGAGCATCTTTCTGGAATTATTCTATTCTTAGTCTACCTATTACTTCTCCCTAAAGAAAAAGGAACCTGACCTCTAGTTCTTATCCTATGACAGTCAGGTGAGAAATGGAAATTTAGCTCATTTCGCAATTTAGTTCATAGTTCTTTGTGTCATGCATTTTGTCAGCATCTCAGAGTGAAACGGTCCTCTTGCTTTGGATCACTCTCTCTGTACTCTATGTCTCAAACCTCAAGGAGTGCATTTCTGCCTGAGAAACCACCCCAGCCACTTTCTCCTCCATTTATAAACGTGTTGACTAAGTCACACGCAAGAAAATGTGCAATAGATCTTGCATTCTCCACCTCTGCTAGAGGAAAAATGCCACTAACAAGATATATGAAGAGTTATTCAAATCTACCACAGGGAGTGACTGCAAAATAAGGGGAAAAAAAACAAGACAAAACATTTGACTACATAAATCCTCCTTTCTTTATTCTGCATGATCTCTGGGAAAGAAATAATGAACCTTCCTTTATGATCTGCTTGTACTTATAATTGATTTATCTTGTGGTTAAAAGGAGATTTAGTCACTAAAATTAGGACAGACAGGAGAAAGCAATTTGGGTTTGACCTCCTGGCCTTTTTGAGTATCACTTATACTTATCAGACCTGAAAATACAATAGAGTTTCAACATTATTTCAGAATAAAATAGTAGATTAATCCTTTTGGAGTGTTAAATCGGTCTGTGGATGCAGCCAGTGACTGGCAGACACCTATTTATGTGTCTGTAGACCTGGTGTGGTTCTGGGAAGTTGCAATACTCCCTCATCCCCATTCTATACTCCCATCAAACCATTTCCAATGATTTTCTTGTCCACCTGGCCAGGGTGACTGATGCTGGGAATGTTTAGGTTACCTAACTCACTTCTTTAACTTACTTCTTTGTTTCTTATTTAACATCTATATTCATGGTCTGAGATGACACATTTGGAATTCCCATCTGTATCCACCTTGGTGGGAATGAATATGTATATACATATACATATATATATGATTTTATTTATTTGACAGGCAGAGATCACAAGTAGGTAGAGAGGTGGGCAGAGAGGGGGGGGGAGCAGGCTCCCCGCTGAGCAGAGAGCCCGATGTGGGGCTCCATCCCAGGACCCTGGAATCATGACCTGAGCTGAAGGCAGAGGCTTTAACCCACTGAGTCACTCAGGTGCCCTGGTGGGAATATATTTTTATCTGGTCATTCAATAGACTAAGTTTTAATAGAGCTGTAGGGCTAGAAACAAATGAGGCTCAGAGAGGAGAGTCGATAGATACAGATAATAAGGGACAAGTCCATCCTGCCCCTGTTGTTTTGTCCCTGTTAGTACAATTATAGACCTTGAAGTCCTGAAGGTTCCCTCCATTTATTTGTGTGTGTGGACTTGAGTCTTCACTGTTGAATCTAGACTAGAATTTGTGTCTTTAAAGGCAGGCTTGACCTATGTCTTTTCTGGGATCTCCCATAATTCTGGGCATCATACAAATACCTGCAGATGGGATTTAGCTTAGTTTCTTGGCTTTTGTCACTCAGTGAACGTTTTTCTGATATTAGAGATTTAGGCTAGGAGAGTCCTGGATTTGCAATGGTAACAAAGTCCTCTTACTTTGAATCAACTCCATTCTTGAATAATTTGGAACAAGCATTGTAAATCTCTCTGAAAACTTCAAGCTGTGCCTGCAGCAGAACTTGGGTTAGAATCCTGTTCTGTAATCCAGAAGAACAAATTTGGCTTCCAGATAATTTGGAGGTAAGTGCTAGGATCTCTCTCTCTCTCTCTCTATGTACATGTGTATGTACATATGTAAACAATCTACTTGTTTGAGACATTGTAAGGGCTCAGAAGAGGGCACAACAAAGAGTTATGATTGAGTATGTACTGCATTCCATAATCTTCACTAAGCTTTACTGTAAACACACTAAACAAACTTATTCTTATTTTACAGATCAAGTAGCTAAGGCTGAGGTGATCAGTTATCAACATGGCTAATCAGCTAGTGACATGGAGTAGGACTCTATGTCTGTGTGTCCTAAAGCCCACCCTCCTTCCAGTGCTTGCATTACACTTCATAAGCAATGCCAAGTATGTTGCAAGTTTTCTAAGCTGGTGTGCATAAGAGCTTACCTCTAATTCTGTTAGAAGGGACAATCCCATTTGAGCATTCTACTTCAGACAAAAGTCTGCTATGGACTATGTGATGACACATTTTATTTCATTTGCAAGGAACACCGTGATCTGAAATTTCTGTCTTAAACATGTAAAGTATAGGATTCCACATGAAGTGTAACCCTTCCTCCCTTCCTTCCTTTCTTCTCTTCCTTCCTTGCTTTGTTCTTTCCTTCCTTCCTTCTTAAAGATTTATTTATTTATTTGAGAGAGAAAGCAGGTGGAAGGACAGAGGGAGAGGATGCTCAAGCAGACTTCCCACTAAGTGTAGAGCCGGACACAGGGCTCAACCCCAGGACCCTGAGGTCATGATCTGAGTGGAAACCAGGAGTCAGACACTCAACAACTTAGATTCCTGGGCACCCCATTGTTGTTGTTGTTGTTGTTGTTGTTGTTTTGGAGTTAGGGGTGAGGAGGTTCCCAGCCTGGAAAGACATGCATTTTGCACATGCTGTTTGAATTCCTAATTCTCACTGGAAAATGTAATGGAAAAGTTTAACACAGCATGACAATAGGACAATGCTTAACTATTACCAATGTCAATATTAAACCTAAAACAATTGAACTGTATGGTATCTTACCTTTTTCTTTTTTTCCTTTTTATTTTTCACTGCTCAGGGGGAACATCATCCAGACAGAAAGGCTTTCTAGGATGCATACGCTCCTTACACTTGAATGGGCAGAAACTGGACCTGGAGGAGAGGGCAAAGGTCACATCTGGAGTCCGGCCAGGATGCCCCGGACATTGCAGCACTTATGGCAGCATCTGCCACAATGGGGGCAAGTGTGTGGAGAAGTACAGTGGGTACTTCTGTGATTGCACCAATTCACCATATGAAGGGCCCTTCTGCAAAAAAGGTACAGTCAACTCCCCAGTGCTGTTTTGCTGTACCTGTAAGTGATGGTCAAGTCATGCCCTTAGACAGTCCTTATGTGATCATTTACCTTCTTCAGTTTTGCTCTGTTTAAAGACTCTGTGTAGCCCCTCAACATAATTACATATAGACATATGTAATTGTCTGGCAGTGCCACTGAACTGGATGGGTAGTAATAGTGCAACACGCTCTCCTTGGCTGAGGGGTCAGCTGAACACTGGGAGAGGTGCACTTTCATTTCTGTTGTATCACCCCAATCTTGAGGGGTGCATTAGTCTTTCCAGTTCCAATTCCTTAGCCCGTGAATGTAATCCAGCATTATAGATTCTACCTCTGGAAGAGTTTTAGGGATGCTTGAGTCATCTCAAAGTATTCTTACAATAGGAAACTTATAGGTAAGTCAGTAGAAATAATACCATGCATCTAGTAAAATCTCCCTATGCTGCCGGTGATATGAATGGAGTCTGAAGCTTTAAAAGCCCTGCTTGGCAATGCACATTTAGTTCATTGGGGGATAGGCATGGAACACAGGGTCAAAATCCCTGCCCCAGTGTCTTTCTACAGCCTTTCCTATCTTACGAACTTATTGCATTGGTAAAACTAACCATGATGGATGTATGCCTTGAACAAGGAATGGTAGTTATGGTGTAAATTATCTCTAAAAAAAAATAAAGATAACTCTACAAACTATAAAATTGCCTTATTTAGTATAAACACTTAGTATTTTTTAAAATACAAGGGCAAAAAGATTAGGTCTCCAATCAATCTTTGCAGGATTTTAAGGTTTATTTTACTGATGGAGGGGAAAAATGTTTGTTGGGCAAATAATGTAAACAATATTTCAAGAGCAGCATTTAAACTATTAAAATAAAATGTTTTAATTACTTTGAAACACCATTTACATGCAAACAATGATGGCAATTATACATAATTCTTGTCATTTCATTAAAACACATTTCCCAAACACCTCTACCAAACAATGCTTTATTTAGTCCAATTTACTGTTGGAACTTAAAAACAATAGACGAAAGAAGAGCACCTAGTGTTCTCAATGAAGGACTCTGTAATTTGAGCTCCTCATCATTTACACTGGCTTTCTCCATAGTTAGATTGAATTACTTGCTTATTATTGTTGAGAATCATTGTACTCCTTGGGAGAAAATTAATGGTATAAATGTTAAGGTCAACAATGTGTTTGGCCCTGCATGGAACTTGACATGAAGTGGCCCCATCCCAGTAAATGCTGACCATGGGCTAAGACACTTAGCCGCTGGATTTTTGTACTGGGGAGGGTGTCTGAATTACTACCCCTAAAATAATTTTAAATACTATCCTTAGTCTGGTTTTACACAGTTAGAAGAAGCAAATACAGAACAAACACTATCAGGCCTGCCCACAAAGGTATACTAGCATTGTTCTACAGGATCTACAGGAAATACTACAGGAAATAGTACACTTTGTGTACTAAGGAAAATAATATCATTAAGTTCCAAGCCCAATGTGTAGAAACAAAACAAAACAAAAATACAGTGGGATTCTACATTTCTCTAGAGACATTGCTCAAACATCTCATAGATCATATTCTAAATTTAGCCTATTTTTTAAAATTTAGCCTAATTTTTAATTAGCTCTTTTTTTTCCCCTGAAACAACTCAGATTAATTATCTTCTGTCCATACCATCATATCTTTGGTCAGCATATGTTGAAATAGACCCTGTGCACTCTCCCCACTTTTCCTTACTTCGATCCATAAGCAAAATATACAAATATGTGCTTAGCCTTTTCAGCTTGCTTCATATTTCACAGTTCCAAACTTTCTTCCCTTTCTCATAAATCTAAGGAAATGATTCCTTTTATATTCAGTAGCTGCAAAGTATGTGGGATGAATCTTTTAACCAAGACTTTTAACCGTGCCAGTTGCCTGGGGGAACTGGAATGGAAATCAGAGCCACTAGCTAGGAGGTTGTCCTAAACAAGGGCACTCTCCATTGAGGCAGTCTTCCATGTTAACTTCCCAGGGCATATGTATTTTAAGGAGTGTAAATACTAGAAATATATGGGGTGGAATTACCAATGCCTGGGCCAGAACTATGATCCCTTGACCTACTTTCTGCTTCTGATTATAATACAAAGTAATAATAATCATGCAGCTAGCTAGTAATTATTGACTGCAACATACATTCCTTATGACCAACCTAGTGTGGAAGATATTAACATATTAAGAACATTGACGTTCAAAGAGGTTGAATGACTTGGTAATAATTGCCAGGGTTGTAGACCCATCCAGCATCTTTTTGGTTTCTTTTTTCTCTTTAAAACCCTAATTTCATTCAGCATAGGAATATGGTAATAGGATTCAAAAGTGTTTATTTGTTGGTTGGTTTTATGTTTTGCGTATGTCTCTTTTTTCTTGTCTCTGAGGTGTAATTTTCATACCCTAAAATCCATTCTTTACATTATATAATGCTGTGAGTTTGGGCATATTCACAAAGTTGCACAACCATCACTATTATCTAATTTCAGAACATTTTCATCACCCTAAAAAGGAACCTTATACACATTAGTAGCTACCCCTCCTTCACCTCTCCCCTCAGTCCCTGGAAACAACTGATTTACTTTCTGTCACTGTGGATTTACCTATTCTGGGTATTTCATGCTAATGGACTCATACACTATGTGGCCTTTTAGTGTCTAGTTTCTTTCACTTAGCATAATGTTTCCAAGGTTTATCTGTGTTGTGGCACTTTTCAGTATTTTGTTCTTTTTTTATTTCCAAAGAGTATTTTATTCCATTATGTGGATGCCACACATTTTGTTTATTCATTCATCAGTTGATGGACATTGTGATGTTTCCATTTCTTTGGCTATTATAAATAATGCTGCGGTTCACGTTCGGGTTATATTGTGTGGATTAATGTTTTTCTGTTCTCTCGGGTATATACCTAGAAGTGGGATTACTGGGTCACATGGTAACTAAAAATGTAACCTTTTGAGGATACTGGCAAACTGTTTTTGAGGGGGCTTCTCCATTTTATATTCTTACCAGAAAAGTCTAAGGACTCTAGTTTCTCCACATCCTCACCAATGCTTGTTATTATCCACCCTTTTGATAAGGGACATCTTACTGTGACTGTGTGAAATTGTATCTTATTGTGGTTATGATTTGCATTTCACTAATGACTGATAATATTAGACATCTTTTCATGTTCTTATTGATTATTTGTATATCTTCTTAAACAAAATGTTTATTTAAAGTTTTTACCAACTTTTGATTGGGTTATTTTTCTTTTTATTATTTACTTGTAGGAATTCTTTGCATATTTTGAATATAATTCTCACATTAGATATATGCTTTGCACCTATTTTCTCCCCTTTTCATTTTCTTGAGAGTATCTTGTGAAGCACAAAGTTTTTAATTCTTATAACATCTGGTTCTTATTGTTTTATTTTTGTTGCTTGTGCTTTTGATATTTTAAAAAAATATTCTATTTATTTACTTGACAAAGAGAGTGTGATCACAAGCAGGCAGAGCAGCAGGGAGAGAGAAAGGAGGGTGCAGGCTTCCCATCAAGCAGAGAGCCCAATGTGGGGCTCAACCCCAGGACCCTGAGACCATGACCTGAGCCGAAGGCAGAGGCTTAACCCACTGAGCCACCCAGGTGCCCCTGTGCTTTTGGTATTATGTCGAACAAATCATTGCCTCACTGAAGGCCATGAAGGCTTATGTCCATGGTTTCTTCTAAGGGTTTTATAGCTTTGCTTTTATATTTAGTCTTTGATCCATTTTGAGTTCATTTTTGTAGATGTGAGGCAGGGATTCAGCTTCATTCTTTTGCCTATGGATATCCAGCTGTTCTAACACCATTTAATAATGCAGACTTGTCTTTGGCCCACCTCCACCTGCCCCCTCATTATATGAAGAATCTGGGTATGACTGTCATAGTAGCGTCATTTATTATTTTTTTCTAATTAAAGTTAGTGTATTTGGAATTCTATTTGGAAATATATTTTGGAATCTAGAAAAAAATCTAATCACTCAAATACAAACATTAAAAAGAAAATCTGATTTCCTTCTAGCTCTTTTCTTTGAATTTAATATAATTACAATAATTCTGTATTTCATATCTACATTTTATATCAAGTTTTGTTTGTTTCATTTTATAGATATTTCTGTGTAATTTGTCAGTTTTAATGGTGGGATTGCCCCTGCTTACTTCAACACTTCAACCATTCTATCCCCAGAACAGTTTAGCTTTGCAGTAGTGGCATCACTCTGCACTTGATCTGCCTAAATTCAGATTCTGGCTCAGCTACAGTCTACACTGTGTGCTGCTACTTGTGAGACTGACCTCCCAGGCTTGGTTTTCTCATCTATAAGATTAGAAAATTCAAAAATCCATCAGAGGGTTGTGATGAACATTTAACGAGCATTTCACAAAGCATTTGAAATAATGCTTGGCAAATAAAGCCTCATTAAGTGCTTGCTTTTATAACTGTTTTAGAATTTTATTATTTTTATTTAAGAGAGAGAGAGCTAGAGACAAAGAGAGGGAGCATGAGCAGGGGGATGGGCAGAAGGAGAGAAAGAAGCAAACTCCCCGTTGAGCAGAGAGCCCAACATAGGGCTGGATCCCGGGACTGAGCGGAAGGCAGATGCTTAGCCAGCTGAGCCACCCAGGCACCCCTGTTTGGAAGTTTACATTACCCCAACTTTTGTGCATAAATAATGCTGTGATAAACACATGTATTATTTTCTTGCTAATGGAATTTCAGTGAAAAAATAGCATGTATGTTTAAGTATGCTTTATCAGTTGCCTAAAACCTGTTTAAAGTTCTTTAATATTTACCTTCCTGCCAGTGGATATCACTAAAAACAAAAACAAAAACAAAAAAACAAAATAAAAACGAACAAACAATTCTCGGTGATAATAGAGAGAAGGTTTCAGAACCCTCATGCATCCATTATTTAACTTCAAAAATGGTCAACTCATGACCAATCTGATTTCATCTATATACTCACATCCTCTTCTCTTCCTTTATTATTTTGAGTAAACTTCAAATATCACATCATTCATCTATAAAGGTTACAATATGTATTGCTAAAAGATTAGAGCTTATTAATAACACAGATCCACAAGACCAATCACAAGAAAAATGAATGTCTACTCTTACGAAATATCCACTCAGCATTCAAATTGCCAATTGTTTATTTTTAGTTTGATGTTCTGCTATATTAATTACAACTTCACCGATTTCTAGGTAATCACTAGTCTACTCATTACCTTTATGCTTATTCTAATTCTAAATTGTATCACTATTAGTCAGACCAGCTATTGTCTGTCCTTTGAGTTCCTACTATGTGTTGTGTTTCTCCATAATGTCTTCCAGTCCTTCTGCCTACAAGATTGAATCCATCCCTACTTGTACATGAGCTGAGTTTGAGTGGGATCCTCTGAGAGCATTAGAGAAGAGGCACAGCCAAGTGTCAGTTCCCATCTGTTAGACTCCACAGATGGCTCAGAGACCACCTTGTTTCCTAACTGTTTCTCTTAGTTCATCCCACACTTTACTCCTGGTCAATGCAGAGTTGCCCTTTCAGGTCTGGTCAAGTTACTGTGGCCACAGAGACTTCCAGCTCTAGGAATCATTGTCTATATGGCACACATCACACTGCAGGCTACCTTCCATTGTGTTTTGTTTTGTTTGATAAGTGTCCCTTCTTCTCAGAACATAATCAGCATAATTCTTTCCGACAGGTAAGTGCTCAGTAGACATTGCTGATATTGGTTCCATGGCCTTAGAATAGCATGAGGATCATAGATGATCTCATCCAAGTTAAGATCTTTCTTCTAATGAACCCGGAAGTTCTGTGTATTCAGACAAATCATTCAGCTTAAATATGGTCAGGGAGCTTAAACTCTTAGATTATAAAATATAAGAAACTTATAGAATAATAGAATCCAGGTGTTTTGGTAAGGAAGCTTTATGTTAAAATTGATGGAATCTAAATATTAAAAATTTAAATCACTAAGCATTAAGAATAATTAGAACTGCGGCTAGGAGAGAAAGGAAGACAGAAATTTGGTAGGGCAGCTCTAGTTTAAAAGTGCTTCACATTTTAATTTCCTGCCCTGAGAATTAAGAAAAAAATGTAATATATATGCCCATATCTAATATGCTATTCATAACAGAATGCTCTGAATTACAGTTACATTTGAACACACTCACAACATCAAATAAAAGCCATTATTCTGTTAACTAGGAGATAGTAGCTCAAAATGCAGGGCAAATGTCCCTGAGGAAATTCACTCAAGGCTAGTGCTTGAATCAAGCTGATGATTAACTGGAATCCTCACTGTCACAAGTCTCTGCTGCATATCTTTGTAATCAGGAGTACTAATGTAAACCGAATGATAAATGCAGAACACATTCTCTGAAACTTTAGTCAAAATGAACTGGTATTCCCAATCTGCTAAGCAATATGCATAAATATGCAACTTTAATTTTTTTGGCACTCTTACAGGCTGTTATAGAATTTTCACAAAGGTAGAACAAATTTGCAATAGAATTAGGAAGGAAAAACCAGGTTTGATTATGTTCTAGGTGCCACCAACTCAATCAGGGAATTTCAGGGATTAGGAAAATTCCACACATCATACAGGAAAAAGAGAAATCTATCATGGCAATATGGGTTCATGTTCATTGTGTTATCTTTATAGTAGGGGTTGTTGCTAGATGTGAGCTGTGTTGTTCTGTGAAGGAAACTTTCCTCCATGCCCTGATACTATAGTACCATATAGAGATAAAATTGTAGGAGAATGAATGTAAGAGAAAACTGGATGGAAAAATAAAAAGGGATATCTCAGCATTTGGATGGATTTGGAGTCAAAAAACAGATACAGTCTGTAAAGGAAATTACGATGGGTTCAGGTTAAAGTCTCTTCTAATATGGAGAGCTTACAAGATTCAACTATAGTCTATAGTGGCTATCTCTCATAAGTGTTCTATGCACATTATCTCATTTAGGCACCCAGAAATACTGTTGAAGTGTTAATGTTTCCTATTCAGCAGAAGACAAAACAGACTCCCCAGGGTGCACTAATTTATCTGGAACTACACAGCTAGTGTGAAACTGAATGAGCTTTCAGATCCAGAACAGAAGCCAAATCCTGTGCTAGTTCCACCAAACTAAAAGAGTAAGAGTTGGAGTGAGCACATGATACAGGGAAGGTGGGTCATTTGCACATTCCAGCTAACTGATAGTCATTAGTTTGTAGATGCTGCCTTCCTCCGTGGTGGTGGCAGGACTCCATCCAATGTGTTATGCTATAGGACTTGTATCCCATTTGTTCAAGTCATTTCTCTCTTTGGAAATGACTACCAATTCCTCAAAAAAAAAAAAAAAAAAAAGGAGTCGGGCGGTTAGATACTTAATGCCTTATTCTATGAGTTCCACAGATTCTCTCTCTTCTGTGTCCACAGATCCTTACATTTTACCCAATGACATAGAGAATTACCACTGCCTCCCCTAGTGTCCTACTCTCAGTAACTTAGAATCCACTTGCAATCCTCCTAACACACCAGAAAAGCAGAAGCTGGAACTGTTAAAATCTCAGTTTTGAAACTACGAAAGTCCCAGGAAAATTTATCTCTACTGTGCTGGTGGCAGGGACAGTTTATCTTTGCTTCTTGAAAAATCAGCCCAGCACACGGTAGCTGTACTGCAAATGAATGTTAAACTGGAACTAGACTTCAGGATGCAAATCTCAGCTCTCCTATTTTAGCTATGCAACCTTGTTCAAGGTGCTTAACCTCTGTAAGCTTCATGTTTCTCATTTGTAAATAAGAGTAACGACTTCTGCCACTTCAGACTTATTGTGGAAAGCGTGTTATATAATTCAGGTAAAAACCATCATGCTGTGCTTGATGCATAGCAAACCATAAACAGTTATTGCTGTCCTGAATAATCAACTAAATGTTGCAATGTGTGCGTTCTCCTCTTCTATTTTTCAGAGGTTTCTGCTGTTTTTGAGGCTGGCACTTCTGTTATGTATATGTTTCAAGAACCCTACCCAGTGACCAAAAATATAAGCCTCTCATCCTCAGCGATTTACGCAGATGCGGCTCCATCCAAGGAAAATATTGCATTTAGCTTTGTGACAGCCCAGGCGCCCAGCCTCTTGCTCTACATCAATTCTTCTTCTCAGGATTACCTGGCTGTCCTGCTCTGCAAGAATGGTGAGTACTGATAGCATGAAGCCTGATGGAGTGTCACAGTGGGCAAGAGGGACAGTGCATGCCCCCCAGAATGCTGCATAATTTCAGCCTAAATTTGGTCCCACCTGGGCAGCTTAATTCTGGACCTTCAGCCACAGCCTTGATTGTACTTTACCTTTATGACTTGCATTTGGTATTCAGGGCCAATGTCAATTCATCGCTGAAGTCTCAAATGCATTGCCTTTAATTTGCCTCAACTGTGTAGCAGTAATTCTTTATTATTTATTCTGTGCTGGAATCCATTAAGTGTAAAGGAGAAAATCACAAGCATATCTGAATTTCAAAAGGACGCTTGTCACATATATCGTGTCATCTTTGCTGCAGTCTCCTTTACTGAAGGCTGTTAAGGAACTGGCCCAAATGCAGGCTGTATTAATAGGCGTCGATTGCCTAGGTCTTGGGGAGAAGTGGTACATGTGAGTCATACCCCCATGCAATGTGGGGCATGGCACTGAGAATCATCCCTTGAAGAGAATGTGCACTAAATGGAATATATGAAGATTAGACGGGGACAGGTGCTGGGACCCACTTCATGAAAGGGGTATTTGTTGAAGGTCACCAGTTCTGACGGCTGTTAGGGGAAGTCAGGTTTTCTTCCCTCACTGTGTGATTGTACCTCACAATGAGGAGGACTATTGGTCAAGGGCACCGTGAGATCAAAATCCTGGGGAATGGAACAACTGTTGGGACAGACAAAGAGAGCGAAGATGTGGACATCCCTGTAGTTAGGTCTCAAAGAACACGTTCCCATGATCGAGACTATGTCCTGCCTCCTCTTGTAATTTGCCAAGATAATGAGAGGAGTCTGGGTTTTAGCATGATCCCCCTGGGATAGACCGTGCTGGGGCAGAGAAGAAAGGAAGCTTGGAATGTGCAGTGTGCACTCTGCCATCTCCAGACCTTAGGACAGAGACTCCACAGAGACTCCAGCTATTTCTCTTGCTTTCTATTTTTTTGGTGGGGGTACGGGAGGGTGTTATTTTTCTTAGCTTCATCTTGCTCTCTGACTATGATACTGAAAATAAAGATGATGTGTGGGCCTAACGCAAGGATCAGACCTGGTGGACATGTGAGTTGAATCAGGCCTGAAATACATTAATAATAAGGTTCCCACAGACAATAGCAGGACTAATTCATTCTAAGAGCAAATGAAAGGGAAGGAAAAAAGAGAGAGGGTTCCTGGGGTGGTGACTGACCACTCCACCTACCTGATCTTGAGGAGCGTATAAGAAGAAAAGGAACCATTAGACCTCTTATTTATCAGCAGACCTTTGTATGAGTAGAACCATTATATTAACTTGTCATATCTTAAACTTTGGCCCCATAATGTCTCTTTGAGGTGGAGAAGTCTGGCTGAGGACGCTGAGACCTAGATTAACTGATTAACCTATGTGGGCCAGATAATTCATGACACCGTTGGGACCAGAAGCCAGATCTCCTGATAATCAGCCCCACCATCTTTACTCTAAGCTAGACCACCCTGCT
This sequence comes from Mustela nigripes, assembly GCF_022355385.1. NCBI lineage: Eukaryota > Metazoa > Chordata > Mammalia > Carnivora > Mustelidae > Mustela > Mustela nigripes. The sequence goes on from NC_081559.1 coordinate 107,417,980, forward strand.
GTGATGTAGCTGGACTATAGTAAGATAGTTACAGAGCTCTGAAATGCAAGTTTTTCCCCAGAGCATCTTATAGGTGTGATTCCATGGCACACTTGTACCAGCCAGGCTGTACCTATGGATACAGACAGTGAATAACAGGAATAACTATATTTGGTTACATATACATACTACTCCATCTACCCTATACACACACACACATACACACACACTCAACACACACACTCCCATATTCTGGGCATTGTTCTAATGAATGTGCACAGCCCTTAATTCTCACAATAATCCTATGTGGGTGGTGGAATTCATCTCATAGCTCCAGAAACTAAGGCATACAGACACGAAGTAACTTGCTTAAAACCTCACAGCAATTAAGTAAAAGAGTTAGAATTCAGTCCTCCCTCTCTGACTCTGGTAGCATATTTTGTGTTCTTAACCATAGCTCTAAATGAAGAGTGTTATTTATTTTTTGAAACACAAGGTGTTTTAAATAACTTGCATTTATTTAATTGGGAAGGCATTCTTGAATTCTGCCTTATCCCCTATGTCTTATACTCTAAAGCCTCACTTCCCTGAAAGTTCTACTTGACACCATAGGCATTTGCATTTTTAAAGCCCTAGCTAAGTGCAGGAAGCAAGGAGGTACTTGTGCCTTGTTTGTTTGCTTGTTGTTTTATGCTCAGGTCACAGGACCGGTGTGAAAATTTAGGCTTCACATCTCAGTCTAACTTACTGCCTCAGTCCAGACAGTGGCTGATCACATAGTGCTCTCCTCGCCTCACTCCGACTCAGAGAACCCCCTCCCCCATTGCTCTAGGAAATGCTTGTCACACTGGGCAGTGGTAGATGCCTTTCTGATTTGGAATCCTGGGCATTTCCTGACACTTATCCTACAGAGATGCAGGGGAGATATACACTCTCATTCATTCATTCCTTCACAGACTTCCCACTGCCCAGTATCAGAATCTATGGAGAGCAATGAAAAGAAACAGGATGCTGTGCTGTATAAACATGATAAGGAAAAAGAGATTCAAAAACTGTCTTACAGGGGCTCCTGTGTGGCTCAGTTGGTTGAGCAACTGCCTTCGGCTCAGGTTATGATCCTGGACTTCCAGGATCAAGTCCCACATCTGGCTCCCAGCATCTTGGGGAGTCTGTTTCTCCAAACTCTGACCTCCTCCTTTCTCATGCTCTCTCTCACTCATTCTCCCTCAAATAAATAAATAAAATCTTAAAAAAAAAAAAAACCTGTCCTACAGTTTTTGATGGGCAATCTAGATCTATGAAGGAATCGGGTTGTCCAGACTTCTCAGGCAATCTAACCAGAAGTTAGATTCTGTCTAAGTTTAAGGATGAATCTCTTAGGAATTCAGGGGTTATAACAATAGAGCAAATGCCTTGAGTGAGAGTGAATTCCTTGTCATCGGATGTCTTCAAACAGTAATTAAATGACAATTCCTTGGAGAAAGTATAAGAAGAATACTGGCAGTGGATGAGGGAAAAAATAACCTCTGAGTTTCTTTCCAAGTCTAAGATTTTGTGATTCTCTATTCCATTCCTGTATAGTCTTACATTTTTCTTTCTTTCTGTTAGGGCTGCATTTGCAGCCTTTAAAATGCTTCTATATTGAAGAAATGGTATTGGTACAGCTTGTTCCCAGTATGATCATGGTATTAGGCCACTGACCTAATTGCCAGTAAATAATGTGGGCACCTTGCTTCATGAAGAGCTAAGGATATTCCTAATATCTGTGTGTGTGTGTGTGTGTGTGTGTGTGTGTGTGTTCCTGATAGACTTCAGGGAGAAATACACCTCCAAAAATACTAATGGAATTTAAGAATACCTACAGCTTGGGGGGAAAAAAGTAGCAAACATGGTAAGGGGTTAACTAGGGAAAGTCCTTCTCTGGAAGGGTTTTCTAAGATTGATTCACACTTCTCTGAGATGAAGTTAAGAGTTTTCTGTTAGTACAGGTTTCTTAACCTTTCTTTGATTTAAGACACCTCTGGGAATTTGGTAGAAATTATGATGAGAGGATCACTCTTAAAAGGAGTCCTTTTTGTTCTCCCCAGGAGGAAGAAAATGCCCATGGCCATGTCATACAAAATGGTTCCAATTTCAGCACTGTGGGTTAAGAAGCCGGGGAGGGGGGTGGTGGAGACAGGTGAATGAACTGCGTAAATGCTGGACAAAATCCTTGGCTTGCAAATCTATTTAATACGGGTATACAGTCCAGAGAAGAGAAGAGCAGTGGGACTCAGAGTCATTCTTACAAGTGTCTCCCTGGTGGGGGTTTGGTTTAGCATGCTTGGAATTCCTCTTTGCACTTTACTGTTTTTCTTGAAATTTCTCCAACTAGAGACTTACTCGGGCTAAGTCGTTGCTGTCTTTTCAAATGTAAACATGTCCTTTTTCCTAAAAGAAGAAAAGAATTTCCATTTCTGGGATGGGAGATTAGAGAATGAGAAGGAGGCATTTGAGGTTAGAGAGTCTTCAGGAGAGTGAAGGTGCTCCCTTCGGCTGGAGCTTTGGACAGCAGGTAACTTCTCAGAGACACGGCAGTTGGAGAAGAAGGGGCATATGAAGGAGGAGAGGGTCCAGAGAAGACAATGAGGTTTTCTAAAGATACACTTAAATTTCATAAAATTTTATTGAGTGATGGCTCTGCCTTCCGCATGGTACCATGGAGTTCCCCTTCAAACTTGTCATTTAACAACTATTTGCAGAGCATCTACGATGTGGCAGTAATATTTCACGCATGGGAGAGACATATTCTCCTTTAAGGATCTGGTCTGAGAACAGAGACACAACAAAGAAGGACAACAACGTGTCATAGATATGGGTATAGTTTGTTCCAGGTAGACTGAAGCAAAGAAGGAAAGAGTGACAAATTCTCTCTGGGAGGGAGGGTCACAAAAGGCTTCATGAAGGTATTAAAACTTGAGTTGGGTCAAGAAAGATAAATCAGTGTTTTCCAGGCAGACATTAGATTTTTGTTTAATAAAATTAGAGGTTTCTTTTATTGTTCCTTATTTTCTCCATTTTATTTCCATTGCATGTGAAATACACATAGTTTTTCCCATTCCATTCCCCTTCCTACACTTTCATCATGTGTCCTTGGTTCCTCTATAGTAAAAATTTTAAAAAAGAAATCAAATTTAGAATATGTGCTAAGTCTAAGGCCATCAATCTACCGTGAAATCATGTGGATACAAAATCCAAACAGGGCCCCCAGGTCACCTTCCCATGGTGGCTCTTCAGCTGCCCTCCAGCATTGAATGGTTTGTCTGACTTTGCTTCAGCATTTCCTTTTTATCAAATCTTTTTTTTATTTTTTAATACATACATTCATAAGGATACACTGTCTGCATTTGTGATTGTACATACCTTGGATGGAATAATGATGAACCCAGACACTTTACATTTTGAAAGACTGACTCAAGGGAGACAAGGGTAAGGAGGAATCCAGAGAGGGACCGTCTTCAAAGTACAAATGTCAACAGCTGCTAAATGGGACTGGTTTGACCCTAGACTACTCTCTGTCTTTGCTGCTTTCTTGCAGAAGACTTTCAAAGTTTAGTGCTGCCGCTTACCATGCCCTCTCTGACACCAGCATATATGTGAGCTCCTTAGAGCAGCAGGGATCCTGATAAACAGGTTGAGAAAAGCACACCTCCGAAGACATCACCATGACCACTTCAGTCTCTGGGCTTGTGTCAGGCAATACTTTGCTGCTATTGAACTTAAAATTCCCCATTGTCTTTTGATATCTGCAGGATTGTTTTAGTTGGTGCATTTCCTCCATTTCTGGGCTTTCTAATAATGTCTTACTGGGAGGAAATACCAGGTCCTATTGCGCTTCTCTCCTCCATTTCAGAGTAATGTGGTTCTGACACAGCATGACCTTGAGAGAGTATCAAGAGTCCCTCTCTGTTACCCTTTCTTAGAGGAAAGAGAAAAATATGGGCAGACACGAAAGTCATCTCCAGTATCAGATAGTTAATCCTCTGTGCCAAGGCGTGAGCCTCTATGAATAATGAAGGTGTGGTGAATACAACCAAATCCGGGTTGGGGCATCAGGGTGACTCAGTCAGTTAAGCATCTCACTCTGGTTTTGGCTCGGATCATTATCTCACAGCTGTGACATCAAGCCCCTCATCAGTCTCTATGCTCAGCGTGAGTCTGCTCAGATTTTCTCACCCTCCCCTATTACCCCTCCCTTGACTCATGTACTCTCTCTCTCAAATTAATTAATTAATTAAAACACTGGATCCCAGTCATTGTTCTTGTTTTCCTTCTGTCTGTTTTCATGGACTTCTTTTTTTTTTTAATTTTTAAAGATTTTTATTTATTTATTTGACAGAGAGAGATCACAAGTAGGCAGAGAGGCAGGCAGAGAGAGAGGAAGGGAAGCAGGCTCCCTGCTGAGCAGAGAGCCCGATGTGGGGCTCGATCCCAGGACCCTGAGATCATGACCTGAGCTGAAGGCAGCGGCTTAACCCACTGAGCCACCCAGGCACCCTGTTTTCATGGATTTCTTATTTTGTGGTGTGCTTATAGGTCCTCGAAGATCAAGTCCTCCTAAAATCCATAGGTTGAAGTGACTCCTAGTATTTTTTAAAGATTTTTTAAAAATTTATTCATTTGAGAGAGGGAAAGAGAGAGAGAGAGCACAAGTAGGGGAAGAGGCAGAGGGAGAGTGAGAGAGGAAGAGGGAGAAGCAGACTACCTACTGAACCAGGAGCCCAAAGTGGGGCTCAATCCCAGGATCCTGAGATCATGATCTGAGCTAAAGTCAGATATTTAACCTATTGAGCCACCCAGGCACCCCTCTTAGTTATTAGAGTAAGAAGGAAGTTAAGGTTAATGTAGGTTATAAGGAGAAAACACTGATCGGCTAGGGTTAGTGTCCTTAAAAGTGGGGACACCAGACTTTTCTCTCTGTTTTTGTCTTACTTGGTCATTTAAGGACAGAGTAGAAGGTGGCCATGTAAAAAGCAAGAGAAGAATCCTCACCAGGCACTGCTCATCTCACCTACTGGCATCCAGAACTTTGGGAAAATTTCTGTTGGTTGGACTACCTAGTTTGAAGTATTTTGTTATAGCAGTTCAATCAGGCTAAGACAAAGACCAAATGAGATATTGCAAGAAATTGTTCTTCACAGACTGTAAAGAACAAAACACGTTGCATTTTCTCACTGATAATAAATAATAATAACATTAATTATTTTAATGCTTGGGTTGGCAGAGCATGAATGTGAAGGTCAGGATTCAGGATGACTGAGATTAAAATTTAATACAAAGAGGACATGAAAATCACCCATCGTCTAGAGACAGAGCATCTAATTGAGGGGACATTACCCTGAAGAAGGAGAAAGATGAGGCACAGGGTCTCCAACCTCCAGGTTGGCTGTTGTCATTAGGTACAGGCAGAAACTTTTGATAAACATAAGCATGAAAACAAAACAAAAAACCTTTAAGAGTGGATTTCTCAAATACACTCTGAACTAGACTGTTGAGGAACTTCTCTGATTTTTCTGAAATAAAGACAGACAAAGAGAGACATAAAATAACTGAAGAACAGGGTATATAAAGGATTAAATAAGCTCTGCTCATAGTAGGGCCAAGCCCAGTGACATATGACTGAGGAGATATAGTTAAATGCGTGGGAACCCCTACCTCAAGCCCCCGCCACTCTGACCGTGGAGCTGGCTGGGCAGTAAGTGCCAGCATCAAGGAAACCAAAATAGCAAGAGCAGAGCTACTGAGTCAGTGCTCTAAGTCCCCGAGTGAAGATCAATAATCAAAACTAGCATGAAATTAAGGGTAACAAAAATTACAAGGGACAGCTCAGTGGTTTAGTTGGCTAAGCATCCGACCCTTGGTTTCAGCTCAGGTCATGATCTCAGGGTTGTGAAAGCTTGCATCAGGCTCCTTGCTAGGCATGGAACCTGCTTTAGAGTCCCTCTTCTTCTCCCTCTGCCCCTCCCCCACTTCTCCCAACTCACTTGCTCTCTCTCTCTCTCTCTCTTAAATAAATTACAAAATACAATTAACTCTATGAACATTTATTTAATACACCTCCTGTATATGTCTGCCAGGGCTGCCATAGCAAATTATCACAGATCGGTGGCTTTATCACAGAAATTTATTTTCTCACAGTTCTGAAGACTAGAAGTCTGTTATCCGTGCACCAGCTGAGTTGGTGTCCAGTGAGAGCTCTCCCACCGAGTTGCAGATGTATATTCACGTGGCCTTTCCTTGGTATGCATGTGCCTGAGAGGGAAAGAGAGCGTGCTCTGGTTTCTCTTCTGAAATGGATACTCATCCTATTGAATCAGAGTCCCACTCTTATTTCACCATAATTACTTCCCTGGAATCTCTGTTTCCAAATTTAGCCACACTGGGATTAGGACTTCAACATATTAATTTGAAGGGTCACATATATTCAGTCCACAACACCTACTGTGTGCTCGATGCTGTCCTATGTGCTCATAGTAGAAGAGCATGTAGGTATATAGTTGGCTTCAGGGAGAATACTGAGGTTGGATTCCATACACAATTTTCATCTTCGTAAGGTCAGCATCTAGCAGAGTATTTAGCATGGAGCTGGCCTTGGTATTCCTGGATTGAATTATGCCTGGAAAGTGTGAGGACATCCCCCAGAGTCCATGAGAGGTCTTTCTAGAGCGCCAGTGGGGCTGTACTAGGGGAAAGAGGGCAGTTCTTTTCAGTTTATCACAACAGGCTTTCTAGCAAATGTGGGCATGAACATACATTATATTAACCAAGTATTAGTATCCTAAATGCTGGTCTTCCTCTGATTCCATTTTGTTACCTGTGATGTGCTTTTGAGAGGTAAGGTTGTTTGGGCAGTGAGGCTCTGTGGAACTGGCATTCTTTGATTTTATTTTCTGAGAGCCTTCAGGGTCTTTGAATTTTCTCAGTTTAAAAAACTCTTTAGAAATTTTCCAAGAATTGAGCAACTGTTTGTTTTGCTTTGCTTTTTTTTTTTTCTCTCTCTCTCTCTCTTTTTTTTTTTCCCCAGCAAGGCTGGTTGCTTACAACTGTCCTGTGAGAACCAAGAGAATTATTATCTGCTCTTATGCTTCATTGTTTGTAAAAAGAGAAAAGATGTGCACTTGGAGCCTTGGTTTCTTCATCTGTAAATTTGGGATAATTGCAATGGTTAAGGGCCGTGCAGCAGTGTTGTTGAGGATTAATAAGATCCTGTCTGTAAAGGGTTTGAAGAAACTAGATGAAAGATGTGGGATAAATACAAAGAAGAGTTATGAAAAAAAAAAAAAAAAAAACGGAACAAAACACTGGCTAGTGACTGAGCCACCTTGATTTTTTTTAAAGCCACAGTTGAAGAGAAGAGGGAACTGGGTGGTTAGCTTTTGGACTAGAACTCTAATTAGGGGTTTAAGGATTAAGAAAGCCGTTGCAGTCTGTGTGAAGAAAGATTTTCTAAGAGAAAAGACATGTTTTTATTCTCCTTAGAACGCTTGATCTGTAAATACTTGAACCTCAAGATGTGAAACTGTCAGCAGAAAGCCCAAGCTCGGGGTTTATTCAGTTCTCTGTGCAGTTAATTACCTTTTGTGCAGCAAGTAGGCCTTAGATTATCATTATTTCTCTTCATTCAAAGTTATTGAAGATGGTTTTCCACTTTAATAAGTCCCTTATCCTCTCAGAGTTTAGCAATGAGGGCCCTGGACGTCGAATCTACTGTTCTAAAGCTGCAGTGGAGACAGGGTGAGCAGGTGTTCAACTTTCCGAGTCCAGTCGGAATTTTTACCACCACCCTGACCTCCCAGCTCAAAACCAGTTGACAGCAGCTAATATTTGCCCCACGCTGAACAACACTTTTAGTTTTGTCTTAGTTCATCTCATTTCCTCACAATGGCTGTGAAGTTGCCACCAACATTCCCTGTTTTACAGGTGAAGAAACTCAGGCACAGGAAAGTTAAGTGACTTATCCAAGAAGACACAGCATTGAACCTGTGAGGCTAAAAAGCAAAGCCCACTGATCACTTTTTAGCTTATGAACTATTCTGCTCTGTTCTCGGACTTCTCATTGTTCTGTATGCTGCTCTCATGGAACCTGCTGCCTTCTCTCTGATGTTTGCTTCAGCTTTCACATGGGGTGTGTGCTGGGTTGGGAATGCCATGTTCACTCTCTGTAGTGCCTGGCTTCCAGAACTCTGTTTAAAAGATGGACCAGGAGAGCTTGGGTGACTCAGTGGGCTAAGCCTATGTCTTTGGCTCGGGTCAGGAACTTAGGGTCCTGGGATTGAGCTCTTTGCTCAGCAGGGAACCTGCTTCTTCCTCTCTCTCTGCCTGCCTCTCTGCCTACTTGTGATCTCTCTCCATGTCAAATTAAAAAATAAAATCTTTAAACAATAAAAATGAAAGATGGACCAGACAGAAAGGATGGGAAAGTATATAAGGAAGATTAAACCCCTATATTTAGAAACACTTTGCCAATGGAAGAGGTGCCAGATATCGCCTTCTATTTGGAAAATTGCACTTTGGCGCACAACGAAGCATACAGACTATCCAGTGGGAACAAACAAACAAACAAGGACAAACTAGTATTCCTTATTGATGCCAAATTCTGTGATGTAAGTTATAGGGTATAGCTAGAGCCCTGCTATGAGATTAGCCAGCCAAATTTGACAGTCACTGTTAATTGAAAGTTTGAAGTGAAATTGCACATGGGGGAGTGCTACTTTCTCAGAACAGGTGATTTTAATATAATTAATAAGGCTCAACAGAATTTTTCTGGTTTAGAAAAATCTTGAGTAATAAATGCATATTCTTAGCTAAACATGAGGAATAAAGACACAAATTTATTGTTGTTCTCTTCCTACATTCCCCCACAGTGACATAAAGGAATTTTTTAAAAAAAATTAAAAAAAAGTAAGAACTCCAAAAGACAAAGAGAACAAAACAGAGCTTAAAATGGGTATAAAGTATGAAGAGATTTTTAAAAAAGACTGAACATCAGATAGAGGAGGAAAGCTGACTGGGTCCAAGTCACTAGGAAGGCATGCTAATGAGAAGGTTTCATGAGATAGGCTCAGGCCGGGGCATTCTGTATACCATAGAGTCTCGGATGAGGCACGAAATCAGGAAAGGAAACATGAGAATGTTTTGCAGAGAACTGTTGACTCTAAATTGATTTTTTCTTGCCTGGGAAGGTAAGAAAATTCCTTTTCACCTCTGCCCCAGAATACTAGACATATTTAGTAACATATAGAAATTGAACCAGAGTTTCCAAAGCTGAGGGAAAGATCTAGATAGAAGACTAAAGAGAGAAATGACCTGGCATTCTGTACAGTGGGGTAGGAGATCCCTGGCCTCAATTCTCCCTTCTTCCAAGATCTCTTACTGTGAAGTTTTTCTTTCTTCATGCAGGAGATGAGTTTCCCACAGAAGGACTGAACAATTCCATGAAAAATATATTTGATAACTATAATTTTAGGGATACCCCCATTAAAAAGAATAGTGCCCCCATGTGGCCACCTAACAGTGAGCCCCTCCTGTTGGCAAACTCAGTCCCTGCACAGAGAATCTTCAATCCAATTTGTATTGCCTCAGTCACAAGTGTGAACAGATGACTAGGGCCATCAGATATTTCCATAAAACCTCCGAGGTGAAAGAGAAAGATAAAGTGGTTAAATAAATGGAGATTAGTGGAGAAAACAGGGATAACGCAAGAGGCAGAAGAAACTAAAACTACAGTTATTTCAGTCAGGTAGGAGACTATATAAATCCATAAAACAAGAACGTGATGGTTTAAAATGAAACTCGAAAACGATAAAAAATAACTCCTGGAAATGCAGTAGGGGAAATTGTTAGAAATCTTGAAAGTGGGAAGATAATATTTGAGAAATTTCCCAGGGGTTGAACAAAAATACCAAAATGTGGCAATATGAAGACAAAAGAGAAAATTGGAGGGCAAAACATGATGTTCACTCTCTAACTAGATGTATAAAAATGGTGAAGACATGGGAAGAGAACATTAGCAAAGATGTACTGGAAAATACAGAGTAAAAGAAATTATATGTAAAACTTTGCTTCCCTACCCAGCACAGTGGACAGAAGAAGTCACACATCAAGGCAAACACAGAACCCTAATTTTGGTAAAGACAGGATCAGGATTCAAACTAGTGGAGAATTTCTCAATGGAAACACTGGAAATTTGAAGATAATGGACAAGCATCCTTGCAGTCCTAAGGGAAAATGGTTTCAAACTGGAATGCTATGCTTCGTGAAATTATTAGTCAAATGTGAGGAAGGAATGCAAGCAGTTTTATGCATTAAAGGGTGGAGGTAGCTTGGGTGATTGTTTATGACTGTGTAAACACCTTTGTAAAGATGCTACTTAATAAGCATGCATTAGTATAAAATAGTATAAAATATCACCCCCAAATTTAGTACCTTTAAACGACAAAAATGTGGTTAAACTGTATAAAGACATTTCTGTGAGAGAGACTGGCTTAGCTGGATGTTTCTGGCTTATGGTGTCTCATGAGGTCTTACCCCTTGGCTTGCGCTGCCATAGTCTGAAGGGACTGCAGTAGTCTGAGTGCAGATGACGTGCTTCCTGGCTCCATCCTGTAGCTGTTGGAGCCTTTAGTCATTAGTTCTTTGACTTTTCCAAAGGGCTGCACAAACAACATGTCAGCCAGCTTCTCCAAGAGAAGATGGTGGAGGATGGCAGGAGTAAGAAAGACAGAGACAGAAACAGAGAGGGAGAGAGAAGTACCCAGAAGGGAGTGTACTTAAGACAGACAGAGGAGTCTTTTCAGAACGTAAACTCATCAGTGACACCTGGTACAATGAGATGTGGCAGGAGAGTACACAAGGTTATGACTACTGGAGGCAGGGATCCATGGGGTCCTGTTCGAGACTGCCTGCTACAATGTACTTCACCTGAAAAGGAAACATATACAAAAGTATGATATGAGATCCAGGAAGCAGATCACCCGCCACAGAATAGGCAAAATAATTTCAGGATGGCAGGTATACGGAAATCCCAGTGAGCAACTGGTCAGGCTAGTGGTTCTCAACTGGGCATGATTTTGTCTCCCAGGGGAGAGTTGGTAATATCAGAAGACATTCTTAGCTGCCCAGATGAGAAGCACTACTCTTGTGTAGTGGATAGAAGTTAGCAATGCTGCCAAACAACGTAAAGACCCAGGACAACCTCCCTTCTCACCACCCTAACCACCCACAAAGAATTACCTGGCTTGGAAGGTCAATATCTTTAAGGCTGAGAAAACCTGGTCTTGAATAAAGCATACTGACAGAGGACTTTTGGAGAGTGGCTCTTAGAGAAAACATACAAGTGATAGATACCAGCAGAAGATGATATTTACATCAGACACAACAATATGGCCTTTAAAAACCAACCTAACCAAAATTGAAGATTGCCTATATTGGAGGCATGGGGGGGATGTGACTGAGTCCAAGAAAAGTAATTCTTCGTCTGCCATTGTGGTAAGGCAAAATAAAATATTTAAGATTAATAAATCAAGAAAGAGCAATATATTTAATTAAATAAAATTGAAAGAAAATAACAATAAAACTAATAGAACCAAAAGTCACTGCATGGCGGGAAGAGGGACCAGAGTAGGAAGGTGTGGGACAAGAGTTGCTTTCTCTTGTTAAGTCTTGTTTTACTATTTGAAATTTTTTGACTATGCTCTTTGACTATTAAACAGTATTATTTTCATAAACAATAGTTAAATGCATGAATAAATCCATTGTTTGAACATAAAGAAAGAGGTGTATGGTTTTGTTAATAGAAAACTAGTTCTCCCTACCAGTAAATGAATATAAATACATATAAATACAAGTACATATAAATAATACAGGATATTGGTTGAAGGCAGATTAGAGGATTATCTCTAATGAGTTGTATACATACCCCATTTCCCTGTTTTTAATTAGTGAAGTAAGTCTTATAATTAATGGACAGAAGAATAAATGAGTGAAATAATTTTACTGGAAATATTCAGTATAAAAAATTGTTCTATTTACATAATCGTTAAGCACACTTTATTGAAATGGTGCATGGCAAGACCACTAAGAAGCCCCCTCACTACCACATCTCTCACAGGCCTTAACTTCCATGGGTTTGCTAGAACATGTTATGCTATTAGCTACTTCCTCAGCCACCTGTGTAGATAACTTACTCTCAGCTTGCCCCCTGTACACTGGCTTCCTTGGGGGCAGTTCCGGCTTTTTTGGAGCAAAGATATACATTCACTGAGATATCATCCATTCTCCGGACTTCAGATAGTGATTATACAGATAGCTGTGGCTTCAGGAAGATTGTCTCAACTGCTTGAGGGGGTAACTTTAATTGACTGTCACATAGACTCCTCAAGCTCCATGTGTCCCAGATTAACCTCAAACCTCTCAGCACACAGATGTATATATATGCACATTCATGCACACACATGCAATACACCCATACACATGCACACACATGTGTATGCATGTAGATACAAATGTGCATGCCCACACGTACACACATACACACATACACATGCTTATAGCTACATCTTCCCATGCTCGAGTCTTTCCTTTCTCAAAGGAGTGCTCTATGCTCAACCAGTCAGAGATATGCATCACCCATATCTTCTTCTTCCTTACCCCTCCAGAGTCCATCAGTCACCAAGTTTTATTCAACCCTCTTGCATCTCATTGTATCTACTTCCTCAGTCTCTTACATCTATCACTTTTGTACACTCCCACTCTGGTAATCTTTGCTCTGGCCACCCTAACCTCAGAATCAGATTACAGCCAACAGTGTCCAAAAATTTCTCCCAGCCTCCAGGCCTATGCCCTTTTAATTCATTCTCTATTCTGACCAGGGTGATCTTTTCAAAATTCAAATATATTCATGTCACTCATTTCTGATAGCTCCCACTGCCCTTGGGCTAATTTCCAAACTCGGCTCAACCCTAGGTTCTCACTTTCCTGTGAACTTCCAATTCTTATTATTCTCATACCCCACTGTACCGTCTCCCCATATTGAATTATGTTCCAAGGTTGAATGCATCATGCTGTTTCACCTCTGGGTCTTTGCACATTTTGTTACCTTTGCTTGAATCATTCTTTTCTTTCCCACCTTTATCTCTTCTTTGTTGGCAAATTCTTATTTCTTCCAGTCTAACTTTAATGTCACTTCTGGGAAGCATTCTGGTTCCCTCCCAAAGACTGTTTTAAATGCCCTTCTACTGGGTTTCTGCAGCAGCCTGTTACCAAAATTGTCACTGTCTCTGCCTCTGTTAACTTGTTGGATCCACCACTATAACACTAATTCAAGGACACAGGACTGGTCTAGCACCATTCAGGGGCCCAGTGGCTACACCTACATTGCCACTATGGACAACATTTTCTAGTGAAATTGCTTGAAAGATTTTAATAAAAACAGGGCACTTTTTTTCAAGCAAAAGAGCCTTTTAAAAGCATATTCTAATGGTTCATCTTCAAAAGAGTTCACTGTCATATCTTTATGGTGCACTAAAGTGCAGCTAAGAATCGAGGAGAATAAATTAAATCAGATAACAACTTTACTTAAAAGCATGAAGCTAAAATGAGAGAAAAAACCTGAAGAAACAGCAAATCATAAAAATGGATTACTCTTATCCTCTTATTTCTAATTTTGATAGGTATTTTTCCTCTCAACGTACACAAAGGTCTGAGGAAAGGTATCTTAAAAGAGAGGCAGTTTGAAACAGATAAAATATCGCATTTAAAATTGGTAGAGGAAAAACGGTGACCAAATCATCAGCCCCATGACTGTACTGCTGCTGGGTTTTAGTTGTTTGTGTTGCCATCCATAGATGGGGCATCTAAAAGATGAACGAGATTAAAGATGAAATGCCTGATGGTTCAAATGAAAGCACAATAAAAAATCAAAGAAACAGCACACATAAATCCCCATTGAAGGTCCTGATTTCCTGCTATCCGTAGCAATAACTAAGTAAGCCTGGGTGTCCTGTACCATAGGCCACCGACATTTGTCAGGCTTTCTAATAAATTGGCAATGAAAGACTAAATCCGTGCAAGGTGGGAGATAAATTAGCACACAGCCAAAGTGCTGGAGAAATAAGCACTGGTTTCGTAGCTGAAATATTTTTTTTGATAAAGTAATAATCCCCCGTAATCTCTCTCTAGCTTTAAATAACAGCTGGTCTTTGTGCCGGCAGTTTAATTTTGTTGGCTGCCCTTGTCTTACAAATATATTTAGTGGAATCTGGAATATCATTTTATAGTGAAAGCTGAAGCCTTTGTCATGCTGAAGCCAGGCAAAGGCAATAAATCAAGGACAAAGTGAAAAGGAGTAGAAACGGGGTATCGGAAACTTATTTCCCCAGAGCGGTTGAGCTTCCTTCTCCTGCAAGCAGGTGTATTGCATCAGTCATGTCTTCTTGTTAAGTGCCTGTGTTGTAAGGATATTGACTTATATCTACATTGCACCCTGGTTGGCATTGCTCCAAAGTACTTAAGATGCATCTATGGGAAGTGCATGCTGAAAATAGCACCGTGAAAAGATACAACCCTCGTTTTCCTTTCTTCTTTACCTCCTCTAAGATCATTCTTCCCAGGAATGTCCTGAGATACCCAACCTTATCTGCTTCTACGTATTTTCTCACTTGTGTCTGAACAATTAATAAATGGCTTTTTAAAGGTAAACGACAGGCTGCTGTAGATTTAAAACGATTAAACCAGAGCTAATGTACTTCATGATTTGCATTTGCCACCTTGGTTATTGTTGAAAATGGATTACGGAGAAAGAATGTTGATTTGTTTATAGGGTGTTTGTCTTACCTGTAACAAAACAAAGGGATAAAAATTACTATGCTAGAAAGCCAGGGATCTGAGTTCTTATACTAGTTCTCCATTCTCAAGTTAGTGGCTCAAAAGAGCACACATTTCTTATCTCACAGTTTCCTTGTGTCAGGAATACAAGCACAGCGTATTTGGTCTTCTGCTCAGAGCTCACAGGTGGATTATGATCTTATCAGGGACTCCACTTGGGAAAGATCTGCTTCTGAGCTTCCTCAGACTGTTGGCAGAACTCAGGTCCTTGAGGTTTTAGAATGGAGACCCCCATTTTTTGCTGGCTGTTCCCCAGACCTTGCTCTCCACTCCTAAGTGTGGTGGCAGTTCCTGGCCAGGTGGAACTCCCCATAGGCCTTAACAGCTTACCTCTGCAAGCCAGCAAGGGAGCACCAGCAGGTGTATGAATACCTGGATTTTGATATCGAATCCCAGGAGTGACATCCCGTCACCTTTGCCATTTTCTGTTTGTTAAACGCAAGTCACAGGTCCTCACCTACACTCAGTGGTTGGGGCTATATATAGAGTGTGAACATGGGGGCCACCCTGGAGTCTGCCTACCATATTCCTAGTGATTTTTAGGCATTAAAAGCTCAGGACTTTTATATATTCACTTGATGCAGTAAGAAAGAATGACTTAAATATGCATCAAACACAATGGATAAATCTCACAAATTTAATGTTGAAAGAAGCCAGATATAAAAAAGCATATATCTGTGATTTCAATTTTTATACATTTTAAAAACAGGAAAAATTAATCTGTGCCACTAGAAATCCTAATAATGGTTGATGTGGGCAGGGGAATAGTGACAATAGGGGTCTGAGAACAACTCTGTGTTGCTAGAATCCTGTCTTCTGAACTAGAAGCATTCTATTTACAAATGGACCAGTTTCATTTAGGCCCCATGAATGGCATCTTTTTTTTTTTTTTAAGATTATATTTATTTATTTGACAGACAAGATCACAAGTAGGCAGAGAGAGAGAGAAAGAAAGAAGCAGGCTCCCTGCTGAGCAGAGAGCCCAATGCAGGGCTTGATCCCAGGACCTTGAGATCATCACCTGAGCTAAAGGCAGAGGCTTTAACCCACTGAGCCACCCAGGTGCCCCCTGTGAATGACATCTTATCAAAGGCTCCTTCCTGGACCACAGGCCGCAGTATTAGGACCTTAGAGCAGAGTTCATAAGGACCACACTGTCTCTGAGTCAGGCCGTACTTTTCTCTCTCTGCCGTCTATACTGCTTGGTGTTCCTTCATCATCTTATTACCTGGATATTACCTACTATATTATACATGCATTTGTTTGTGCCTGCCATCAAAAACAGAATGTAGGCTCTGGTAATCGCAAACTTTGTCTTTTGTGTCTCAGCATTTAGAATGAAGCTCACCCCATTATAAACATCCACTAAATTATAAATTGATTGAATGATTGAAAGTTCAGTTTAGCTTTTACATTAGTCATATTAGATCACCAGCATCACTACCACAAGTTTCCTGTTTTCTATTGGTAAAATATTCCTCATTAATAAAATGACAGTGCAGATCTGTTAAAACCCAGTGACCTGAGGCTTACTGGAGATTTTAATCATCTGTCACCCAGAATTTCATCATCATTGTCTTAAAAAAAAAAAGTCAGTAGACAGTTGGTGATGCTGTTAATGAAACAGTTACATTAAATCAGCATTCAACCCAAGATAGAGTTAAAGTTGACTGAAAGTAACAGTTGGTCAGTTGGACCCGATGAACTGAGATTTGTTTCAATGATTTAATCCTTCAGCTTCAAGGCTAAATTTAAAAACCTGACCAGGTAATACAGAATTAAGGGAAAGAAATAAAAATGGAAATGAAAAGAAGGAAGAACAGGAAACCGTAACAGCAAAACAGTTTAAAACAACAACAACAAAAACAACTGGGAAGCAGAATGAGAGACAGAAGAAAAATAGGAATAGCAGGGGAAAATCCATGCCACCAGGCTAGGTGTTCTGCAAGCTTCTCTACCAGTGGTAACTCACCCCAGAAAGTTGCCTACTTACCATGTGTCCTTCTCTTCAAGCTTTTTTCTTGGTCCCCATGCTTTTCCTATATAGGCCCTGTCTTATTAGGCTTCTGCCTCTAGAGAGGTTAGCTTGGGAGGTATAATTGCATATTGCCTTAGGGCCTTTGAGCAAGACAACTGTTTGATTTGATTTGATTGAACTATCTGGAAGGGAGAAGTTTCTGTCTCTTGTAGAATGAGTCAGGTCTGGACAAGGTCAAAGAATCTCCATTAGTGTGCATTGCATCTTCTTCAGACCTCTGTCCTGTTACACGTCCAGAGTCAAGCTGTTGTCTACCGTGACTTACATTAAGACCTTAGTCCATTTGTTTGGTTCACATCATATTTGAAGGTAAATGTGATTTCAAGCCTTTGAGGCATTTTTAAAGAATCATATTTAGAGGTCTTATCATTTTGATAATCAGGTGATTGTATCCATACCTATTACAGTGCTTTTGGCCCATTTTATCATCCTTTGAGAGAACAATGATTTTCTGCTCTGGAACAGTATCTAAATTGAAACCTGATTAGGAGCCAAAATGGGAGTCTCTGCCCTCTTTCTCCATTTCATCCACAGTCCTACAGTCCTAGCCTCATGTCAGCTGGGGAAGTAAAGGAAAGCAGAAGTGAAACTGCACAGAAGGTAGGAGAGATAGAAGGGGATGGGGGTGGGGATGGATGAGAGACAAGAGGAGAGAGGAGAAGCCAAAGGGAGGCAATGCCATTAAAGAGACATAGTTAGAGAAATCCCAGCAGTGGTACCCCTAAGTTGCCTAGCTTCTTGTTTTCAATCTTTGTAACCCTCCCTAGAATATGGTGGCCTCTCATATTTATTCAACAAGTTTTTACGTGCACTATGTCTTTCCATCTGTTCACGATGCCTGTGTTAATCTCACTGTCACAGCTAACACAACTGAAATCTCAGTGGCTCATAACAAATATCCACATTATTTCCCTCTGGCTGTGGGTCGGCTTCTGTGATTTTATTCCATGTGTCATTTCATTTGGAGGCCCAAGATGAAGCAATAGTTCTAAGTGGGATCCTCTTTTCTACAGTAGAGGAAAAAGCAAGAATACCTGTGGAAACATGCAGTGCTTCTTAAAGCTTCTGCTCATAGGTCTTTGGCTAAAGCAAGTCAGATAGTTGAGGCCAATACCAAGCAGGGCACTGCCAGTCTCATGACCATGGATAAGAACGTGTAATCCTTTTTTTTTAATTTATTTATTTGTTGGTGAGTTAGAGCCAGCAGAGCAGGGGGGGAAAGCAGGCAGAGGGAGAAGCAGGTTCCCATTGAACAAGGAGACCCATGTGGGATTTGATCCCAGAACCCTGGGATCATGACACAAGCCAAAAGCAGATGCTTAACTGACTGAGGCACCTAAGCATCCTAAAGCCATGTAATCCTTTACAGGAAATACAATTTTGTATTTGGGGACAATAATACAACCTATCTTAATACTTGAGTAATTAGGAAAGGCTTTGGACTCACTCCACTTACAGGTAAGAAAATTGAGGGACAACATGCTGAAATGGTGTGTGTAGACTCAATAAACAGAAACAGAGCTTGGCTTAGATCTCAGATTATCTGATTTCTAGCCATTGATTTGTATAGGCATCTTATCTCTTTCTACCACCTGCATTTTCTTTCATCCTAAGGTAGTGCTTCTCCAAATTGGTGGGCATCAGAACTACCCATGGTCGTCCTTGAAGCACAGCTTGATGGGCCCCACTGAGAATTTCTGGTTTGTTATTGTCTACAAGTGGGGCCTAAAGAATTATCTTTTTAGAAAATTCCCAGGTGATCCTGAAAGTATTGGCCCAGGGACCACACTTTGAAAACTACTGCTATAAGGTACAATCTCCAGTGCATGGTGCAAAGTATAACTCCTATATAAGATGTGTGTGTGTGTGTATGTGTGTGTGTGTGTGTGTTCATTCTGAAAAACTGAACAATGAGTTGGATGACTTGGGCTTACATCTTTCACGTGCCTCCCTAATACTTAGGAGAGGCTGAAGGGTCCTTAGAGCAGAATTCCTCAATGTGTGGTTACCAGTCTGGTAGCACTGGCATTGCCTGGGAATGTAGTGGAAATGCAGATTATTGGCTCTGCCTTAGAACTGCTGACTGCTAATTTCTGAGGATGGGGCTGAGGCTGAGGCTTCTGTGTGGTTGACAGCGATTCCGGTGATTTTGATACACACTGACCATGAAACCAAGAACCATGGTTTGGTCCTATAGACACTTCTGTGGCTACACTGTGGGACATTGAGGAAGGTCTTCAGGCTCCTGTTATTCAAAATGTGGACCCCAGACCAGCAGTTTCTTTGTCACCAGGAACCTGAGCAATGCAGGATCTCAGGCCCCTTCTAGACCTACTGATTTCTCCTCGTGTTCTGGAGTTTCTTCTCACTGCATAGTACCTGGTTTCTGTCTTATCATCTAGCCATTTAGTCTGCCACAGCTGGCTACTTCCCTTACTTTTGATTATGATTTTATCCCTGGATGATCCTTAGATCCATATTCTGTAGCCTTGGTATTTGATAATACTTCCCATCTTCCTGCTAACAGAGGTTCTCAGAACATTATTGGGTAATAGCTCCTGACCCTCTTCTCTACTAGGTAAGTGTGGGAGGTTTAGGTAAAGGACTCTTGGAATGAGGACTTGTGATTCTCCTGATTTGTATTTTTCCATTAAGTTCCTTCACCTTCCTTCATTACAACATTGTCTGTTTCACTCTTCTTTTTATCCTTTGAGACTAGCATTTTGAGAAATTTTAACCAATCTATTAAATAAATAATTATAGCCATACTATTGTGTATTTATGAAACACAAATCATCTGAAGAACCACTGTGACTGCCATTGCATGAATTGTTCGTAAAAAAGCATTGTGTGCTTAGTAGCCCTTTGAACTAGATGCATTATTGCCATTTTTGAAAGTATTTCTGTACCCAAAAGTTATTTAGTCTTTGCTTCAAGTTTAAAAAAAAAAAAAAGTGTCAGGCTGCAGACAATGAAATCAGAGAAACAGATCAACATCTCAAATGATTTCTAGGCAAACTCTGAGTCACTTCACTCTAAATCTGTGGTGTTTATGTAGCAAATGCAGATGTTATGTTATGTTTACTTGCTTCTAGAGCATTTGCTAAAAACACTTGGCTTGTATGGGAAACTTTTCCTGGGATATTCTGTTAAACTGTGCATGTTTTGCCTACCAAGAGAGATTTTAAATTAAAACAAAAACAAAAATAAAATACCAACTATATCTCTGGCAGAAATTTTGGTAGGTGTATCTTAAGTAAAAACTTCAGGAAGAAAATATTGAATAACAAGTCAGTATATACTAGCCCATGTATACTTTCGTGTGCCCAGCATTGTGCTGAAATGTGGAGAGATGGAGGGCTAGGTAGAGGTAGAGGTAGAGGTTTAGGTGCATAAAACATTCTTTTTGTCCTTAAGGAGCTCATGGTTTGCAGAATAAAAATAATTCAGAAAAAGAAAATATAGTTATTATCATAAATGCTGCATTAATGCAACCAAAAATTTGTCTCCAATGCAAGGACATTTCAGACAGTAAAAAGGGTTGTTAATAATCATTTTACCCTCATACCTGGGGTAATTTGGATTTGTTTCTGGCATGCCAATTATATACTCACAATTGGTACTCACAGGTATGGTGTAGGCTTGCAACCGACCTTTTCTTGGGGTATGATTATGGAAAAGTATCTTGGGACACCAGATTAAAACAACAAACAAACAAATGAAAACATAGCACACCTCCTTGTCATATTGATCTTTAGAGGTCACTTGTTATATATTAATGAGCTATTGTGTATGGTCTGGGAGCCATCTTCTAAAGCTGACCCATCATCAAATGCTTAGTGTCCTGGACTCACCAGCAGTCCCTATCCATGTGATTCTCCTTGTCACCATCACACATTGCACCTTGGCCAAGACCTTCACCACACTGACCCTGTGACTAGATGCAGAAGAAATTACAGAGTAAAGTTTACAAGAATCTAGGTTTAACCCTAACTTTAGTGCAAACCAGGCCTGACACTTTTTGCAAATCAGTGAACTCCAGTCTCAAGCAGGAAAACAAGCCTTTCCTGCTCACGTTGTTCTTTGGTGCCCCCATCAGACTAAAGAGTGGTATAATCGATGGGAAAAGGTGGACGTAGGGACAAATCTCAGCTCTGACCCTCCCTAGCTGGGTGACCTTGGATAAGTCCCTGAACACATCTGGATCATAGCATCTCCATTTGTAATAACAACAGGACCACAGAGGGCAGTTCTGTGGACTGACAGCAATGACGAGTGTGTAACAGAGTGGCTACTGCAAAGTTAAGTATTCAGTCACGCGATGGGCTGCCGTCATTGCTCTTACTGATGCAGTTGTTGACTGCACCATGGGGCTGGCAGAGAACAACGGTTCTGATGTTCTTTCAGACAAGTGACCATATCCTTTCCTAGAACCCTCTGGGAATCATCATCCCTTTTTTCCATCTTTGCATGATATTTTCAATTTTCTTGCTAAAATTCCAGAAACCGTTTGCTGCTCATTCCCCTGCTGCATTCCCAAGCAGGAAGTAGCATGCTTGCAGGCAGGTGTTGGCTGTTTGACTGAAAGGAATAAACAAAAAGCTGTGATGCACAGTTTGCTAGGATGTTTTATCCATTGTGTGCCATGGAAGTGGGTTCATTAGTGAGAAGCTAGCTCTGAAGGGTGCCCAAGGCAGAACAGTCAGAAAAGGCATCAGTCAGTATCAGCATCTGGTGAATGTTGGCATGAGAAAACCTGTGTCTGTCAATTATTTAAAAGATCGTCCTGTCCGGAACTGGTGATCCTCATGGCAACTCCCACTGATTCGTAGCAGTCCCCTGGGAACAACTGGGAAGCTCCTTGGCCCTGGCTGGAAGGAGGGCGTGATTAGCAGTGTCTGCATGGGATGGAAAGGGGAAATGTACGTGTGTTCTCTTAGGGCCCTACCTGTCCAGTACCTAAATTAATTGCTTGTTCACAGGACTGTGATATAAGCAGAAGTTCTTATGCTTCATTCACTAATTTCTTCATTTTTAATAGTTCTTGTATTCCTGGATTTAACATATCTTTCAAGATCTCAGAGATCAAACAAAAACTTGTTTAATTCATGTTGTTCTTCCCTATGCATTCCCTTTTGTCCCCCTTGAAAACAAGAGACTTTTATTCATGCAACTCTAACAGCTACTCATATATTCATTACCATTGTAAAAATGGGAGAATGGCCCAGAAAAAAGACAATACCAAAAGCTGGGAAATACTAGATAAATGAAAATAATAAATAAGCTATGTATATTTAGAGTTCTTGATAAAAATACCATTTTCTGCTAAGGTCTACCTACCTTTTATTTTTTTTCTCAGACAGAGCATAGAGTATGTGTGATCTCTTCTCTTAAATCATAGTTGGGAGATAACAAATTTATATTCTTAAAGTAATTGGAAAATTGTGATTTATTTTCCTTTAATAGGAGTTATTTACTATATTTTTCTCATCTCCAACAAATACTTGTTTGTAGTCAGAGGTTGGTATGCCAACATTGGGAATGTTTCCATGTAGTTGTCCATCTAAAATCCCACTAAAGCCAACTTTCCCTCAGGAAAGTTTCTTGAAGGTAACAGGGTGAAGCTATGAGGGGCCACTACAGAAATTTGGTATTGGTTGTGGATTAGTCCTTCCCTGTGTGGGTAGAGCAGAGAGAATAAAGGCATTGGAAGACTGGGAGCAGAACTTCAGCGGGAGAGACGAATGCACCACGAAGACTCTTTCTTGTTCTAATCAGAACTCTTCCCAGTCAGAACAGATTTTGAGATGGAAATACTTGGGAGAGTTATACTTTTGGGCCAGAGGGTGGTTGCCCATCAGAGATCTCCTTTTATTTTAGATTCTGGAGAAGAGGGAAGGCAGTATGCTTTCTGCAGATCTACTGTCATATCTACATTTCCTGGCAGATCTACTGTCATATCTACATTTCCTGGAATGGCACCTTAAGGTGACCCCCTCCAGCACATTCAGGAATATCTAGAATTGGATCCATGTGTATTGTGTGTGAGATATTTCTGTGGGTAGAATTCCTAGTTTTATTAGAACCACAGAAGTGTCTTTAATTTTAGAAAAATAAGAAGGGTCAGGAAGGAGTCCTTATAAATAACATTGACTTATTTAATAAAAGATAGTGAACTTAGGGATTTAAATCTCTCTTCTGGCTATTCTTGGATTTTAGTATACTTTGCTGTTTTTATATATCAAAATACTTGTGTATTAATTTAGTTAACATAGTATTTTCAAATAATGTTTTTTAACCTGAATTATTTAGATTTTGAGACCTTACCCAGATATTTATGACTGAATTAAATATTAAAAACTAAAAGAGGTAGTTTAGTTTAAGAAACTTTATGGTCAGGGAACACCTGAGTAGTTTAGTAGGTTAAACATCAGACTCTTGATTTTGGCTTAGGTCATGATCTCAGGGTCATGAGACTGAGCCTGGCATTCGGCTCCACATGGGGCATGGAGCCTTCTTGGGATTCCCTCTCTCCCTCTCCCTCTGCCCCTCTGCCACCTCACATGAGCTCTCTCTCTTTCTCTCTCTTCCTTTCTCAAAAACGAATGAACAAACAAACAAACAAGAGCAGTCAGTTAAAAAAATAATAATAAAAGAAACTTAATGGTCATATCCTGCTTAAAACCTTTCCAACATAATTCATCTTGTTTATTTTTTTTAATTTAAAAAAAAATTATTTATTTGACAGACAGAGATCACAAGTAGGCAGAGAGGCAGACAGAGAGAGAGGGGGAAGCAGGCTCCCTGCTGAGCAGAGAGCCCTATGCAGGGCTCTATCCCAGGACCCCGGGATCATGACCTGAGCCGAAGGCAGAGACTTTAACCCACTGAGCCATCCAGGTGCCCCAATTCATCTTGTTTAATATCATTTCCCAGAGTTACTAGTGAAGCTAAAAATTGTAATTTAGTCACATGGCTTTTTCACAGAGTCAGTTTATGCCCCATAGATCTTCAGATTTGTTGATGGAGCAAACTTAGAACTGGAAAGGGGATAAAAGCCCTCCCCCACCCCAAAGCAAAAGAAGTATGTACAAAGGGAGGTAAAGAAAGAAGGGGGGGTCAGATGGTGAGAGTGCTTCCAGGACCACTTCCCAGCCCCTCCGCAGGCTGTGCTTTCTTCTGGAACACAGCCCAGAATTCCCTCTCCTTTCTTATCCTGTTTTGCTTTAGGACAAGATATGTTATCTTAACCTAGAGGATCTCAAATTGTGGTCTCTGGACCAGCGGCATCAGCCTCACTTAAGAATTGGCTGGAAATGGGAATTCTGGTGCCCCACCTGGACCTACTCATTGGAAATTTGGGGTGGGTCCCAATAATCTGTGCTTTTAGCATGACTGCAGGTGATTCTCACATAGCTCCAGGTTGGGAAACATTACCATAACCAGGTAATATTTCCAAAACTTGCCTGTGATAGGACTCACTGGGGTAGTTGGTTAAATAGATACCTTCCCAGGTCTCTTCTCAGAGATTTTGATTAAGTGAGTGTGTGATGAGGCCCCCAAAATGGCGATTGTTGATGAATATTTACAGGGATTCTCATCATCAGGAAGCTTTGGCACCACCAGGTGGGCTTCCCTCCCATATCCCATGGCACATTACCTGCTGCCCATGGGCCACAGCAATTTTCAGCAGCATGCTCCCTCAACCCTCTGTGTCCAGGTAGACCTGGGGCAGATGACATCCCTGGATCTGCCGTCTCTGAACAGCCAAGTTGGTGCCTGCAGCATCTTCACAGATACCATGATGAGAATGTCATGACACCTTCCACCTCCCAGACATGCCCCCTTGCTGCCCTCCCCCCACACCCCAAATAAGCCACAGGAACCAAGCCCTTCTCCCATCATGGTCTTGCAGGAGACTCAAGCCACCAGACAGCAATTCTTCAGCCCAGCACCCTGGGCGTCTAGCGGTTAGAGCAGTAACTGAAGACAAAGTGAGGAAGTCAGAGAGACCATAGCCCGCTTATATCCTTATTTGATTTTTAAATAAAACATCACGCTTTCAGCGTTTGTTTTGTGTAATACATTTTGTTTCTTTATTGCAATTATCAGCTAAATGTGATGTATCCTTTTGTAAGTAGTTCCATGTCAGGATAATAAACACTAATGCTTATTGCCTGCTGTAATAGAGTAGTTCTAAGGCAGCTGTGTTCTCTTGTCTGTGTCTCTAGTTTTTCTGCCTGCCTCCTTGCTGGCAGCTGTCTCAGATCGAGGCTCTCAGTGCCTAGGGAGCCCTTTAGCTTACTAACTGCAATTGGTTCTGGTCTGGATGAACTATACACCATGGTCAGGGGTGGTTGAAAAGTCAGAGGAAACTGTTTCCAAGCCAGTTTCAGGTTGCCCTTCCTCTGAGGTGCACCCGCCATGGGCCATGGCTGAGCCGGCTGACTCGGGCGGGATGAGGAACTTTGTAGTTGACAAATCATACCTGGAGGGCTGATGCCATGTGGCCATGACCTTGGAAGAGCTTTTTCGTTTCTCAGAGACTGTTTCCCTGCCATTTTTCAATAACGATGCCTACTTCTCTCTCTCTCTCTGCCCCCTCTCTTTTAATTCTGTTATGAAAAAGAAGAATTTGTAGAACACCTAAAACCATACTTGCCACATTTTCAAAAAATGCAGGTTCTGTCTTCTCTTAGTCATTCCTCAGTTGTTTGTATAATTCATTTGCCAGAGAACCAGCTTCTCTAGAAGAATAATGTAAGTATCTGTTTAACAGGGACCCACCATGTGCCTTGCACACAAAAACCAAGTGGTTAAAGGGAACCATTTAGATAGCACTTACTACATTTCAGACACCATGTCAAGTGCCACCCTACGCAGTAGACACTTCCGAATCACAGATGATGGAGCTGAGAGAGAACAGGTTTAAATAAACTGCTGATGAATTCACAGATCCAAGATTTGTACCAGATATTCTGCTCTAAAAGCTATTGATGAAGCTATTCTTTACTATTGATGACCCAGACTTCAGCTTTGAGAGGCTTTCAGTCTAGAGCCTGAAGCCTAGTGTTTTTATTCAAAGAAAACCCCCCTCTACACACACACATGCATGCACAAATGATGTTTCCCTTAAAAATGAATTTTTAGACAATTGACTCTGTTGTTTCATCTCGCCAGCTGTACTTTCTCTGAAGAGTGGATTTACGGAGCGCAAATCTCCAGGGAGAAATGGCTAATTAAGGCACAGGCTTCCTAGCCAGCTGTTGCACGCAGAGAGAGGTAGTTCATGTTTAAATATCCAGGCTGTAAAGGGGAGGTGAGGCAGCAGAAGGCCTCTGCAAGCTGCCAAGAGATATTTCTTGTTGAATGGCACTGGAAGCAGAGACTGACACAGCACAATCTGTAAGTAACAGGACTGCGGGCTCCCCTAAATCGTGTCAGGGAAGCTCTGAGTAACACTGTTACCATGGATTCGAGTGCACTATGGCATTGAAGGTGCCACTTGGATACCCAGCAGGTATCTCCTTAAAACCTTCCTTTGTTGTACTTGCTTTCAAGATCTCTTTAAAATGATTCACAATTAATACCCACTCTGGAGGGTTATTCCGGGATTAAATAACAGTGCATACAACAGAGAGCATAATTAATGTGACTTTTATCTATCTATCCCTATATAAATACGAATATAATCAGACTATGCATACAGTGTTAGAAATATTGTCCTTTAATATTTTGTTATGGAATCTTTCCCTATACTTATATAGTGGCAGATAAATTGTATTAGATGACAACTTGTTCACAATTTTTCCTGTCCTTGAATATTGGGGTTGATTTTTAATGTTTCGCTTCTTTTATGGTATAATGAGTTACTTACTACTGAATCTTGGGGCCTCAACAATTGCCCTGGTTAATTGCTCAATCTGTATGAATGCATATTTTTTAAGGCCTCACATTTACTTTGCCAGATTGTCAAGGGTGCTGCAGAATTTGGTAAAGGTTCCATGTGACACCTTCGGCCAAACTTCTAGAATGCAGGGTGACTTGCCTAGGAGTTAGCATCCTTTGGGGTGGCAACATCCACAGCCACACATAGTACTAATGAGTCTAAGTCATAAAATCATAAAACCCAACCCTGCTATGGCATTTAGCACCACCCTGTACCTAGGCATGGAGCTTGGTGTCCAGCTTCTGGAAAACTAGTATTTGCTCAATGTCTCCTATGTGTTGTGCAAGGCTAGAGACCACATTAGGTCTTTTTTTGCTTTTTGTTTGTTTGTTTGTTTTTTGAATGTTGTTTTGGTTCCCCTCTTTTTCAAAATCACATATGCAAAACAGGTATTAATATTCTTACCTGTGGTACCCAGGTTGGGTAAACATTTGCCTTTAGCTCAGGTCATGATCCCAGGATCCTGGGATCAAGTCCTCTGCTCAGTGGGAAGTCTGCTTCTCCCTCTCCCTCTGTGCTAGCTCTCTCTCTCTAATAAATAAATAAAAACCTTTAAAAAATATTCTTATTTTCCTCTGGGGAACAGGGAGTTTAGGTGACTTGCTAAAGTTCATACAGTAGAGAACAGCTGACCAATTCTTTCTATGTGACTGACCTGGCACAGATGTACCAAAGAATTACATCCCTTGCCGCAGATCACACATGCTGGTGTCAATAAGGAAGACTCTAAAGTGGTGACAAGCGCATCGACCCTTCCACCCTCCCTGTCAGAGGAGTGACAGCTCCGTCCTTCCTCTGACCTAACTGAGAGCATATCGGAGAGAGAAAGGGGACCTGAAATGGAGGTGGGCAGCCCTCCACTTTGTTCTCTGGTGAGCCAGACAAAAATTTAAAATAGAGAGGGTAGAACAGAAGATGAAGAGACAGTGGGAAAAAAAATATAGCATTTTCCAAGGGGAAATGGAAATAGCTATAGGGGAAAAATGGCTATATAAGCAGATTTAAGAAACTTATTCACCTCAGAACTGTGAGTAAGATTCTGGAGTCACTGGGTGGTTAGGCAGGTGCTTTGTAAAGCTCAGAGCCTACACACAGTCCAGTTGTGTGTTAGTAGCAGGAGTGTGAAGCTAATAAGAGCAGATATTTAAATCATAATGCCATCTAAAAATAAAAGTGGCCTCTAAATCAAAATTACTTCTGCCACAGACAGCTCACCCCTTTGCAGGTTTTTATTGTATCCATTTGTTCAGACTAAACACTGTGTCCATTTTGTGACCTGTTTATAGAGGGGATAATTGGGAGTGGGGATTGGTGTTCTGTTTTGGTTTACAATTCCTCAGAGAGAATTCTTGGCACATTTAGTCGTAATGATGATCACTGTCCTTCCTGTCAATCCTCAGGTACAGCTAGTGGGGGTCATTACCCAAGTGATATGGTCTCTTGAGGTGGGGGCTGACTAAAACATGCTGTGTCCATGGCAGCTTCTATCCATGCTCTTGAGTGCTCTGCAAATGAATTCTCCCTACATCCAGCAGGAGTATGCCTTGGGTTGTTCTGAAATTGTTTAACTATCTTCCATGAGTGTCAATGTATAACTACACTCTTACCCAAAGAGGCCATAATCTCTACTGAAGAGTTATTAATTATACATGTACCTAGTGTTTGTATTCCAGCTTTCCCCAGGGAGCTCAAAGCACTTTGCAAATATGAATTGCAAACAATAAATAATGCCTTTGACTTCTAAGAAACCTATCTCTGAGGGTTTAAGCTGATGCCTCCCTGAGCATTCAGTGAAGCCCTCCCTTCTTTAGGGCAAGAAATCACCTCCTATCTTCTCCTGTAAGAAAAAGCAGGATTAATTTGTTTGCAAAACAGTAAATAAATAAGAACCACTGGCTGCTTTCTATATAAACTTGCTTCTCCTAGGAAATCACCAGTTCCGAAATCTCCCTTTCACTGAGCAGAAATTTGAACTTGAGACAAGGATCAGGTCTTTCAGAATTCTTCACGGCTGCTGTCTACCCTGCAAATTGTACACATTCAATTGATATCAATTGGTAATGAGACCAACTCTCCAGGTGGCTGTTTCAGAACTCACCACCACTCTTGCTTTTTTCCAAATCCCTGTTGTGTAAATGGAGCTCTTAAATATGGCGCTGCATTAATACAGCTCTTTGCAGAATCATTTTACAACAACAAAAATGATGACTCGGAGTATCAAGCCCATAATGATGATGATGATGATGATGATGATGATGATGATGATGCATCCTTTATCCTGATTCCATATGTAATTCTTGCAAAATAGCTTCAGGGATTACATAGTAATCAAAGTAATAACTATGACACAAGCTAACATTTATGAATGTCATGTTGCAGATACTCTGAAAGTTCTTAATAGGGCTTCGATTCTCAGGACTTCATGACGTAAATGCTATGACTATACCTATTTTGCATACACAAGAACTGAGGTACTGGGAGACTGTTCCATTTACCTAGGACCTCACTGGTAATATAGAGAGACACGGGGGTCTGATCCTGGCCAACAGGCTAATCTTAACTATTACTCTGTCCTGCTTTTCAGAAAACATTTCAATAGGCACACAGGCTCAAGATTTTAACTGGACCGCCATGTCCGTAATTCTACCATGATTCTGTCATTTGAAGGGATATGGAGCATCTTATGAAAAAAAAAATTATTCCCATACATTATAACCAGTCTTTGAACTGGAGAGCAATGTTCCTAAATTACCATAAAGCAAGATCTTATTACACATGGCTGACTGAATCTAATTGGGTTGCAATCCACACAACCTCCCTGTCAATGGCTCTTAAATGTCTATTTCCAGCCAATGCTTTTCTCCAAAATTCTAGTCCCCGCATTTCTTACTGTTTTTTGCTACCTTTAACTTTGTATTTATATTATAGCCTTAATACCTCACATAAATTTTAGTAGTTAAAACCTGCTTTTGTCCCATTTTTAAATCTCGTCTTTCCTTTCCATATTGCCAGTGTTATTCAAAGCTATTAATTAATACCTTCATTCTTTAGATGACTGTTTACTAACTACCACATACCAGACGTCTTTGATAGGTACTGAAGACACAGAGGTGAGCAAAAGAGAGAGCACCTCTGTCTTCCTGGATCTTAAATTCTTTGGAAGAGTCATATGTTAATACACTAAGAGAAACAATTATAAACTCTGCAGTTTTCTGTGAGAAAAGTTTCCTCCTATCAAAACTGGGGGAGGGGCCAAAGAGGGTTTCCCTGGGGGAGAAATGGGGGAAGGTAGGTGGGTGGGGTGGATTCCTGCAGAGGAGATATAGAGGAGATAGCACCTACAGACACTCTTTGTAGGCAGACAGAAGTGTGTGGAGTTGCTGACAGGTGGTCGCGCTGCCCACAGAGAATGAGGTGAGTGATGTGAGGGGGTCAGCTGGTACAGAGCATCCCCAGGCCTGGAACCCTTTGTCATGGTTCTTCACTTTGCCTTAACACACCCATCCTTTCATCAAACCCTGATGATCTTGGTGTGCCCTCTCAAAATTACCTTTTCTCTTATCCAATCTGGCCTTGACTATGCCTGTAGGCCTTTAGATGGTTTGCAGGGCTCTTGTCCCTAGCTGTTCTAAGGCACTGAGGCCTGGAGTTTTTCACTGCAATTTTTCCAAAATATATCCCACAATATTGTCTCCATTAGAAACTTCACTAACTCCTCAACCCTTGCAGTTAAACTCAAACTCATGGGATGGTATATACAGCCCTGTAGCATCTGGCATGCATAGCTTTTACATGGGGAGCTGAACTTCCTTTCAGAAAGCTTCCTGCTTTAAAAGCTCTTTTCTCTAAACTAGAATGTATTGTCAATCATAAGGAACTTGGGGAGCTCTGGAGATCTTTGCTAAACAGTGGAAAACACCAATGTAATTATTTTATTTTTCTTTCAAGAAAAGCACACCTGTCTCTCTTTCAGTGTTTCATGAGTGAACAAATATATTTGATGTAGTAAAAAAGTAACATTAGCTCTCTTAGTATGCACAGGTTTTCTGGAATGTGCTCATTCCTTCATTTGGCAGATATTCTGGCAGCCCTGACTATATGTAAGAACGGTGGAGGAAAAACTTTAACGCCTGTGAACCTCTTTTGGCTGCAGTATAGGACAACAGGAGGGGATTAGGGGGAGATGGCTAATAGGTTGAGATAAGATTAGGTAATTTAAGTCTTCTGACTTAATTATATTGATAGGTAGGGAGGGTTCTTCACAGGGAAGTGAGGCTGTCAGGCATGATGAAATAAGGTAAATGTGTTGTTGATACAGAGGAAAGTGAAAGAGAAAAGCAGGTCAGTGGGAAGTCAATGCATGGCTTAGGCATTGTAGAATATTGGGGGATGTCCTTGAATGAGGTGGCCACCTTTCCACCTGTTAAATTCTCGCATCAAAGCTGGAACATTTCCCCTAGGTCATGGCATTTGTTCTGTTTATAAAATTAGGTTTACTTTCCATCTTCACTGGGAGGTGTGAGCTCCATGAGAGCAGAATCCTTGACTGTGCAGTCTGAATGTCCAGGAAAAAAAAAAAAAAGCACATAGTAGGTGCTCAGCAGACAAAAAAATGTGGAGGCTTAATTATATGGCCTTTTATTATTTTTTTTCCTCCAAGACTATTACTAATGTTTGCTCTTGCTTACTTTTCTTTTTTTCTTTCTTCTACTTTTCTTTCTTTTCTTTGTTCTACTTCATAAAATTCATCATCTCAGTAGAGAACAAAGTTTCTTGTCTTTTCTCTTCAGTGCATATGTAATGTGTACATCTTTTTGAAAGATTAAACTGCATAGTTAGGCAAGGGTATTTCATGTGTGTAAGTGTGCCTGGGTAAGAGGGTGTGAGTGTGTTAGTATGTTGTGGGTATAGGGGGGAGATGTTCTTTGTTCTTATTTCATTTCTTTCGTACTTCATATTCAGACACAAGAGGTGGAGGAGAAAAACAAAGTATTCTGGGCTGCTACTGTCCTCTCTTCTCTCTGTTCTGCCTCAGATCTGGAGGTGGAGACCCTCCCCCAGCTTCTTATCTACCTCAAATCCATGGCAGCAGGTAAACAGAGCAGTATAGTCCTTGGGTTCAAAACCTCCTGTTGCAACTGAGACTTTTTAATTTCCCTGAGCTTCACTTTTTCTCATTTGTAACAAAAATAATAACTGTTCCAAATTGTTGTCATGTCACAGCCTCTGACCCAGGGAAGTGGCTGGCTCCTTTTAGGAGTGGGACGAGACTCTTGGGAAGGGGTCTTGGGGAAGAGCCAGAAGCAGGCTCTTTAGGTCTGCATCTTAGGACATCCCCATCTGTTCCTTTACTCCCTTATCAAGTGAAATGTCCCATATGAATACACAAGAGCTTTTACAAGTTTGGCATGGGATAGGCACTCAGTAAACTTTATTTTTAACCCATTCTCTGAGCTTTCTCAAATGCAAGTTTCCATTTCCATGGCTAAGGCGCATGCTGGAATAAGAAGGAATAAGGTATCTAAAAGGGACAACACTCTGGATGGGGCCTTCATTTCTTTCTTTTTTTTTTTTTTTTTTTTTTTTTTTCAAGATTTTATTTATTTATTTGTCATAGAGAGAGAAGCAAGAGCAAGCACAGGCAGACAGAGTGGCAGGCAGAAACAGAGGGAGAAGCAGGCTCCCTGCCAAGCAAGGAGCCCGATGTGGGACTCGATCCCAGGATGCTGGGATCATGACCTGAGCCGGAGGCAGCCGCTTAACCAACTGAGCCACCCAGGCGACCCGGGGCCTTCATTTCTGAACAGGTGGGACTCCCTGTTGAAGAAACCCTACCCACCAAGAAAGGCCTCATGCTATTGTCTCTGTGCCATTAAACAGGATCCTGTGGTTACATCTTGATGATTTTGCATTGTGAAAAGTGCCTGAAGTTATTCATGAGCTAGTTACACTATTTGTTAATGATTGTAGAAAATGGTTTAGGAAATCATCTCTAATTGACCATCATTTATATTTTCATTTATGGAAGTGCCTGAAGCCAGCACTGACTGCTCTGTAATTTCTGCACTTGGCAGGCTGCATGGCATTGACGGGCATCAGGAAAACACAAAAGCCCAGGCATCTGGGTGCCATTCTGACCATGCTACACCTTTCACACCTGTAAGCTTTTTAACAAATCATGGTTCTATGCTCAACTTTTTTTTTTTTTTAAGTCTTCGTTCTTCACCATTGCCAAGTGGTGTGCACAGTATTAGATGCTAAAATACTTTTAGACCTGATTATTAAGTGCAGGTTGGCTCCTCTCCCCATCACATGGATATATTTGTGCTCTGGGTCAATCACTGCTGGCCTCAGTCCTCGAGTGACATCACTAGAAAATGTATCAAGATTGTCATCCAGAGCAGCACTTTTGAAATTATCTTTATAAATAACACTTAGAAAAGGCAAAATTATGATTTGAAGAAATAATGGCTCCCTAGAGGTAATGGCTTCCTTAAGGAACACAAGATTTATATTCAATTGATTATCTTCTGCTTATTCTCCATGTGCACACCTGCATTCCATCCAACCACAGACATGCACACCCTCTTCTGTTGCTTCTCCCTACCTTTGACTTGCTATTACATCTTTTTCTTCCTTTTGTCCTCTTGCCTGTGTGACCAGGTTTTGTGTGTTCTTTATGACTCCAGTTCAGGGGTTATCGCCACCACTGGCAATCCTTCCCTGATTTTCCAGTTTTTTCACACAACAGATGTGTTTTCGGTATTTGTCTTCACTGTATGGTACTAGTCTTCTTATGGTCCTGGGTCACTCACTAGGCTGTGTGTGTCTTGGGGGAAAAGCTTTGTCTTTCTTCTTCAAGCAAGTGTTCATAACACCATTCCTGGAACATCATGGTGTGTCCCTCCTGTGTGCTGCATGTTGATGGAAGCCTACTCCTGCCAAGCTCCATATCGGCCACCATGGGTGATGGAAAGAAATAAGCACCAGCTGCCAGTAGAAGTGCGGGTTCTCAGTGGCATTTCAGCCAACCCGGTAACAAGTCGCAAATCGTGGCCCAGTATTTCTGCAGATTTGCATCGTTTCATACTGTCAGTACCTGTTGTCATCAAATTTTTTTTTGTGTGTGAATGTTCATAAATACATGAATAGCTAACATTAGTTCCAAATAATGTAAAGTTTAAGTGCCATGATCAAAAGCATCTATATTCAAAAGCAATTGGATCATAAAAAGTGAGCATAAAATTTACAAAGCCGCCTCATCCTGAATACTTTAAAGACTAATTACTATGTTGAGTTCTAATGACTATTGCCTTCAAACCCCATAAATCATATACAAATAAGAGGAGATAGTTTTTAAATGTAAGTGAACTCTAATTGGGTCTCAGCAGAAAGGAAAATAGATCTTTAGTAGCTCAATGAAATCTCTAAGCCCATAAAACACCAGACAGTGTTTCCCATGGAGTTTTGGGATCTGTGCCTTTTACACATGCTGTAAAGACTGAATTCGGAGAACAAATCTGAGCCAGAGGAAACTGTTTGATTTCAAATATATCATTTGAAAAATAAAAACAAAAATAAATTCAGTTCCTAATTTTGTCATTCAATGTATTTTTTTTTAAATTAAAAAAAGAGGATCGTTCCATAATGTAAACCATAAGGAAACAGGGGTTTGGACAGAGTACCATGGAAGAGGAGCAGTTGGTCTGCGTTTATTCCCAGTAATGGGACTATTGCTATGCAAATGACTTTTGAGTTAAAGGTAAGACAGGTTGAGGAATATTTTGTGCAAACATAAACAGAACCACTGAAATAGAAGACGATAATTGTTACTTATTAAGGTGCTTAGAATAGGGTTCAATGAAGTAAACCAGAACCCATCGCCGAATAAGCTGGAGGATTTGGTACCTGTTTACGACTTCCTCTGAGAGTTTTCAAGGTTGTTTTTAAATAAGAAATGAATTGAGCCCTAGAAAATCATCATAGCTGAGTGGATCTGGGAATGCTCAGCGCATTGCAGTTACTGACTCATGAGAAATTCTCAAATAGCTGAGGTTTTTTTTTTTTTTTTTTTTTTCCAGGATAACTGATTCTTTTCAGTTCTAATCTCTCCTCACCTTCCAAGATAGAAATAGGAAGAACAACCTTAGTGTTTAACTTTGCCATGGAAATCGACTTTATCTTCCATGAGGCTTGCAGTACTGTCAGTATAAATGTATGCTTTTTCCAAGAAGCTTAAAAAATACTTTTTTTTTTTTTAATTTTAGAGGCATTTCACTAAATTTAGCATTCGGTTGTGCATGCAGTGATTTGTGGACAAGCTCTGGACAACCGAGTTTGGCTTCAAAGTGGCCGCAAATTGGTTTTTAGTGTTTTCTTTGTGAAGTCTAGCTAAGTAGGATTATCATGCAGACATATGCCTTCCTCCAAAAGGCCTTTATTTTTCTATGGAGGGTGCATATAAAAGAAGAGACCTAAAGCATGACTACTACCCTACAAGGAAATCCAGATTACAGTTAGATTAGAGGGAAGAGCTGTGTGAAATGACTGGTAACAGGTTAGACAAACTATATTCTCTTTGTATGCAAAGTTAGTGTAAAACAAGAATCTGTATGTATAAAGATGAAGTATGAGGAAAAAAGTTTAGACAATCCCTAGAACAAAATAGTCAACTCCTATTTAATACTATTAATTATACCCATAACAATACCTAACATTCATAGCTGTAACAATGAAAACTATTGAAATTATCATGATCAACCCTATATGTTGAAGCATGGGTGACATAAAAGAAATATTTTTCATATATCACCAAAACCATTCACTCCTTCAGTCTATTAAAAAAAATCAATAAATATTTATTGAACCCCTCACTAGAAGCTAGGCATTTTTTTCTCTACACTGGGTATACCCCAGGAAAAAAATACAGGTAAAGTTCAGTTATGGAGCTTATAATTAAATAGATAATGAAAATCACTAAACAAGTTAAAAAAAAAGTATGAATTAAGAAAAGAGCAGGATGGTGATAAGTACTCTAAAAACTAGTTATTTGAAAACAAAACAGACTTTTCTACAGTGTCTTACCAAAGTCTTTGTAAGGAATATTTTTACATAGTGACTCAGAATCAGTTTGTATGACTAAAACAATATTTCCCCTAAGTGTAGGGAATATTATTCATATTTTCTGTTTTGGACTCTTCCATTTTATTAAATCTCTGCCTTTATGGAACTGACATTCTAGTATACAGATACAGACAATAAATAATAAATGTTAACAATAAGCAAAATGTTGCAAGATGATAAGCTCTGTGTGTGTGTGGGGGGGAGAGCTGGGTCAAGAGGTCAGGAATACATATAAGTGAGGCGAGGGTCTCACAGTTTCTAACATGGCCATCAGAGAACTCTTTAAACAGGTGGTATTTGAGCAAAGACTTGGAGGATTTTGGAGTGGGTGTGGGTTTTTGGGGGACACATGGGTATATTCAGAGAAAAGTGTTCCAGGCAGAGAAAACAGAAAATGCAAAGTCTGAGACAGATATTTGCTTGTTAAGGGAAGCATCATGACTGGGTCCCAGTGAGAAAGGGGAATGGGGAAGGTAATAAGGAAAGGGCTTTGAGCAGGGAAGTAGTTTATCTGATTTACAGCAACTCATCTGATTTTTATCGATATATATGATTTAACAAGATTGTTCTAGGTGCTCTGGTAAGAATAGTCTATAAGAAGCTCTAGAAGAGGAGTAGTTAGGAGGCTATTGAAATCATCTGATTAGAAATGTTGGCTATTTAGATTAGGGTCATAATGGAATTGATGGGAGGTAAAGAAATAGTTGGACTCAGCATATATTTTATTTTATTTTAAAGATTTTATTTCTATTTATTTGATAGAGATCACAAGTAGACAGAGAGGCAGGCAGAGAGAGAGGAGGAAGCAGGCTCTCCGCAGAGAGCCCGATGCGGGGCTCGATCCCAGGACCCTGGGATCACAACCTGAGCCAAAGGCAGAGGCTTTAACCCGCTGAGCCACCCAGGTGCCCCTCAGCATATATTTTAAAAGGGGTGCATAAAATTATGTCATACTCTGCTGGAAATAGGGTATGAGACAAAGAAACATGAGGGGAGGTTCTAAGATTTTTTGGGCCAATCGCCGGGAAGTAGAGGCTTGCCACTTCTGTGTGGGAAGTTATGGAAGGAACAGGTTTAGAAAAGAGGATCATAAATTCTGTCTTGGGCATCTTAAGGTTTGAGGTTATTAGACATCTGAGTAGAGATGTTGAGAAAGTAATTGTATAGAGGAACCTGCAGGTGGCAGGGGAGACCAATCTGGAGATAGAAATTTGGAATTGGTCTACATTTAGATAATATACTGGGTTCAGTAGTGTCCCTCCAAATTCACCTCAGAACGTCAGAATGTGATTTTATGTAGAAATGGCACAACTTAACACAACTTAATTAGTTAGTACAATTAACTAGTTATGGTAAAGTCATGCTGGATTAGAGTAGATCCTAAATCCAATGACTGGTATCTTTATAAGAAGAAGGGGGGCGCCTGGGTGGCTCAGTGGGTTAAGCCACTGCCTTCGGCTCAGGTCATGATCTCAGGATCCTGGGATCGAGTCCCGCATCGGGATCTCTGCTCAGCAGGGAGCCTGCTTCTCTCTCTCTCTCTCTCTGCCTGCCTATCTGTCTACTGTGAACTCTCTCTGTCAAATAAATAAATAAAATCTTTAAAAAAAAAAAAAAGAAGAAGGGATAGGGATACATAGACTCAGGGACACATGGAGACACACAGAGAGAAGGACATGTGACATGACAATAGAGGCAGAGATTGAAATAATGCCGATGTAAGACAAGGAACATCAAAGATTGTCAGGTCCCAGAAGAAACTACGAAAATACAGGAAAGATTCTCCCCTGGAGTCTTTAGAAGACTTGTGAAAATGCTGACACTTTGATTTCAAACTTACAGCTTTCCAAATTATGTGTAACAGAAATTCTAGGATATCAAAAAGATAACATTGGAACCCTATCACTGGATGAGATTGTCAAGGCAGTGAGTATTGAAAAGTCCATAGACTGAGCCCTTGTACTTGAACATTAAGAGGGCAAGCAGAAATAGAGGAATCAGTGATGCAGAGGGAGAAAGATGGCCAGTGAAGAAGGAAGGAAACTAGGAGAGAGAATGTCCTGGAAGCTAAATAAAGAATTTTACAGAGAAGAGAGTGACCTGTATAGAATGTTAAGGAGAGTTAAGGGGAGTTAAGATGGGGATTTTAAGTGGAAAATTAGATTTAGCAACATGAAGGTCATTAATGACCTCAGCAATAGAAGTTTTAGGAGAGACCCAGGGGTGAAATCTTATTGGAGGGAGTTTAGAAGTAGATGGGAGAGAGGAATTGGAGACAGGAAATATAGATAAAGCCTCAGGAGTTTTATTGCAGACCAAAAGAGAACAGAGAAAAACGGCAATGGCTAAAGTTAAAAAAGTTGAAGAGTTTTCTTTTCATTTTTTCTCCTTTAAGATAGGAAAAAATGTTAATGGAAATGAAGCAATACAGAGGATGAAACAACAATAAAAAAGATTGTAAAGGAAGGGGGATGTTGGGGCTCAGTCATTAAGCATCTACCTTCAGCTCAGGTCATGATCCCAGGGTCCTGTGTTCAAGTCCTGTGTCAGGTTCCCTGATCAGTGGGAAGCCTGCTTCTCCCTTTCCTACTTCCTTGCTTTTGTTCCCTCTCTTGCTATGTTACTCTCTGTCAAATAAATAAAATCTTAAAAAAAAAAAAAAGTAGGGTATGTTGGCTAAGTGATGTCTTCAAGTACATGAGAAGGATGAGAAGCAATGCATAAAATGATATTAGGTGAGATCATGGACAGTTTATATAAGTTAAATAATAGAAGGTAAAAGACACGGGTTTAGAAATTGATAGGTTAGTAAATATGGTGACAGGAGGTTGTGGATGTTGTGAGAACTGGCCATGCTGGTGGAAGAGCCTTTAGATCTGCCATGCACCCTGGGTATGTAGGCTAATTTTCTTTAGATACCAATTTTTGTACGTCAGGCCAGTCACTCATATGTCTAAAGCCCTTTATGGGACCCCTCTTTACAAGCACAAGTCCAGATTCTTTGTTACTCTGGTGTGAACCTTCTTTGCCTGGTCTCTCTCTACTAATCTCTCCAAGTTTCCCCTCAACATGCAGGATCTTAATTTTTTTTTTCCATCTTTCAGAATGAGAAGGTTGGTTGGGTGCATGTTCTGCTAATATGCTCATCAATGCTAATGGCCTACAGCTTTACTGCTTCAAGCATGATAAAACTCAACAGCATTGTTCTTAAATCTCTACAACTGCATAAGCATATCACCTTATATTTTGTTCTATTTTGTTTTCCTAGCTAACTTCTACCTTCCTCCAACAAACCTCTTTCTCTGAAAAACACTATCTCATTACCTCAGCCCTTTAACTGCTCATAATTTTTGTTTTCATTTTCAGATTATTTAAATTCTAGTTAGTTGACTTACAGTGCAATATTGGTTTCAGGAGAATTCAGTGATGCACTAGTTACCAGCATCATCATTTTGAATTCACAAAATGTGTATGTTCTGTCAAATCATTTACCTTTCCCTTTGCTCCACCATCAACATCTCTGCCCAACCACTCATCCATCTTCCCCACCACACATCTCTTTGGAGTCAGGATGCTATACTGGAGGGAACATGTACTTTGAAGTTCTGTACTTCTGAGTTTGAATCTTCTTCTCCTTATTTTTATTATCATTCTTTATTTGTGTAGCTGTTTACATCCCTGAAAACCTAGTTCCTGATCTGAAGATTTAATTTAAAAATATCAATATCTTGGGGCACCTGGATACCTCAGTCAGTTAAGCATTTGACTCTTGATCTCAGCTCAAGTCTTGATCTCAGGGTTGTGAGTTTGAGCCCTTCTTTGGGCTCCACACTGGGCATAGAGCCTATTTAAAGAAAAAAAAATAAAATAAAAAAGAAAAAAAAAAAGGAAATCATATCTTTAGGGGCACCTGGGTAGCTCAGCCAGTTAAGCATCTGCCTTCAGCTCAGCTCATGATCCTGGGGTCCTGGGATCCTGCCCCACATTGGGTTCTCTGCTCAGTGGAAAGTCTGCTTCTCCTTCTGCTTTCCACTCCTTTTCTCTCCCTCTCTCTCACTCTCTGAAATAAATAAACAAAATTTAAAAAAAAGAGAAAAGAATAGAAGTATCTTTAATACAGAATTAAATGTCTAAAATACAGTAGGCGTGTATGACCTTGCTTTTGCTTTCAACTAGATTATAAACTTCTTAAAAATAAAACTAAAATATTGTAACTATTCATTTATTTAGTATCTGGCACACATTAGGCATTGAATAATTTTTAGTTCATAATTTTGGTGGAGTGTTAATAAAATTCTCCAGAATGGATTTTTATTCAAAAAATATCTTCTGGAGGATTATGATAGCCAACCCTGTGTTATACTTTATAGATACAAAGATGAATAGGCAATTACCCCTCCTAGGGGCCTTAAATTCAAGAGGAAAGACAATGTAAACATGATAAATTGAGTTTGTTACTAAAAGTGAGCACAGTGGCAATATAGTAGATTATGCCGCCCTTAAGGGTTAGTGAAGACTTGGGTCACATGAGCTGGATGTAAAAGAATGACGTGTAACCTGCCAGGAAGAAGAGGAGGCAGAGGAAAAGAAAAACACACAGAGGTAAAGAAGTGCATTATTTGGAAAGATGCTGAGTATTCAGGTATGATTCAGATATGAAAAATATGTATGTGATAAAGTTAGAAAGGTTTTAAAAAAAAAACCTTTGTACATCAGGCTAAGAAGTTGGAATATATCATACAGAATTAAGGAGGCTTAGGATTTTTTTAAGTGCTAGAGTTGCAAGACTGAATATGTGTTATAATAGTCACACTAATGGCAGCGTGGAAGACAGTAGAGTAAGAACACTGGAAAAGTGGGAACCGGTAAGAAAAAAGAAAACAAAATCATGTTTTTAAGTGACTGAGATGAAAGAATCTTTACCCTAAAGCTAATTCAAGAATTCAACTGGATATTATTTGGACTTTTCAATTTTTAGTTTCTACTTCATTTTTTCCCATGCTTATGAATAGACAATTATCGAGCAGGATATGAATAATAAAATGACCTGCTAAATGGTATGTGGTATCCTTTGTTGAATATTAGAAGAGTTTTGAATAGGGCCAACAGAGAGACCAGGAAGAAGATCATGTGAAGATAAAGAACATCTGAGTGATGCATCTACAAGCCAAGGAACGCCAGGGATTGCCAGCATCCACCAGAAGCGAAGAAGAGGCATAAAAGTATCCTAGCCTAGAGCCTTTAAGAAAACATTTTGTACTTCTAGAATCCAGAACTATTGTCCAGATATAATAAATTTATGTTGTTTAAGGAGAAAAAAAAAGAAAAGAAAAAAGAGAAAAGAGATCCAACATCTCCCAAGGAGAGCATGGCTTCTCCTTAACCTGAAGGTCTCTCTCCTCAGCTAGAAACATCCACATAGATATGTAGAGATGATCTGTCACTGATCAATTTAAAGCCTAGACAAATCCAACTGTAAGCTTGTCAAACCTATGGGCCTATGAGTATTTGGAATGTGCAGTCCCAATGGTCAGGACTGCAGGGAGAGACTGCTCTATAGGATGTCTTGTGAGGTGCACATGAGTGATACAAAGCTGTCCAGGACAGATGTAACCAAATCCTAATAGGCTGAGTTGTCACTCCGAAGAGTCAAGGTTTTCTACTATGCTTCTGGGAGACCAAAGAGTTCTTTGGGCCAACATGAGGTTTTGGGGTGAAGGTGGGTGGAGGGGAGAGGACAGTGGCATCAGCAGCCTAGAGGTAGCCTCCCATTCTTGTGTCAACTCAAGAAGCTCCAGGGTTGTTCTGCTTTCTGTAACTTTCACTTTAGGTTTCATTTAATAAAATATTCTGTTTTGTTAAATATTTTATTTTTTTAAGTAATCTCTACACCCAACATGGGGCTCAAAAGCACAACACTGAAGTCAAGGCCCCCAAAAGTGCTCTAATTTGCAAACAATTTGAAAACGACTGGACTAGATATATAAGGCAAATCCAGATGCATGGGAAAGAGATAGAACCCTAAACACTAAAAAGAGACAAAATATTCAAGCCAATTGGTTGGAACCTTCAGGAATTATCCACTTCCTCAGGCATACCACTCCTTGTGTTCTTCTGAAGTTCTCCCGGCTTTGAGTCAGTAAATACCAAGGTGAAACAGTTTCTAAGAATAATTCATTGGCCTCTGAATTTATTGAGAATATGTATCCCCTAGATTTGTACTGTTTCAGAGGAGTTATTTCTTTAGATATAAAAGTTTCTAAGCCCCACTGAATTTGTTCATCCTTCCTTCCTGCCTGCCTTCCTCCCTTCCTTCTTAACTTCCTTCCTTCCTTTCTCCTCCCCTCCCTCCTTCCCTCCCTCCCTCGTCTCCTCCTTCCCTCTTCTTTCCTGCCTCCCTCCTTGCTTGCTTGCTTGTTTCCTTTAAAATTTACTGAGCATTTACCATAGTCCAGACGCTGGGAATCTAAGATATGTGCAGATCCTCAAGGTGCTTAGAAATTTGTGTGAGAGACAGGTGAGTATACAAATAACACAGTCCAGTACCTGTTAAAGTAGAAATGAGCAGAGCCTGTAGGAGAAGATAATGATTGCATCAAAACTCCTAAGAAATTGATATCAGTATTTGTATGGCTCTAGAAGAACTGGTTGCAGTATTTTAGACATAAACTGTGATGTTGGGGATGCTTCAGAAAACTCTGATAGACATGGTCCCTATGAGATTGTTAACATGTAAGATGGATCATTGTGAAGCAGGTGTTAGAGAAGAGGTTTAAAATATAAGTTATTTTAAAATGGACAAATGCATACAGAATACATTTGCAGAATCTGCATGTGTATATGAATTACCCAGACAGTGGAATGGCAAGACTCCAAATACCCTCAAGAAATGTGGTCCTCATCACCGTACCTAACACATAATTATCACATTCTGATTTAGTTTATTGGGTTGAAATAGACATGAAAACACTCCAGTTCTTAGAACTGGAAGGAGTCTGGAAGAGCATGCCACTGAACAACCCACCAGTGCACATAAAGGGTGTTTCCTTATCATAGGCTGGCTGTGGCCAGGTCCCCTTGCCCTATACCTGAACATTTGCACCACCACTGCAACTCAGCAACTCTCAGCACCAAATATGCTACTGCTCCAGAGCTAGTATTCATATTTAAGTGATAAAAACCCAGACGATAATAGTTAGGAAACCATATGTAGAAATATGCAACAGACAGAGCCAAAAAGAGAGAGAGCA
Source organism: Mustela nigripes (assembly GCF_022355385.1). Lineage (NCBI taxonomy): Eukaryota > Metazoa > Chordata > Mammalia > Carnivora > Mustelidae > Mustela > Mustela nigripes. Next base: position 107,461,241 of record NC_081559.1, read on the forward strand.
AACGAACCAGGGAAAAACCAGCATTAGCTGTAGTGGTTCTTGTATCAACTGATTCAATTGTGTATCGGTCTAATAGGCCAAATGTTTTTTTTCTATTCTGGCTTAGATGATTTTATAATCTTATTTCACATTATGTAGTATGAAATTCCATGAAGGCAATTAGGAAGTAAAGGAATTATAAAAAGTGGTAGGAATTGAAGAGAGAATGGAAAAGGATTCTATCTTATTAAAGTTTTGACAATCCAATTACACAATAGACTTGAACTTCTTTTATATTCCAACCTGGCATTATGGTTTTTCATCACACACACACACACACACACGCACAACACACACAAATTTTGCACATGTACTCAGGATTTTCCATATGGACCCAGATGTCATAATAATACAGCATTTTAAAAAATTTGAATAATGAAATTTGTATAGTACATATAGTATATATATATAATAATATAATATATAGGATATATGTATATACAAATAGTAATATATGTATGCTATACACTATATACATGTACTAATATAGCATTTTTAAAAATTTGGATAATAAAAGGATATATATAAATCCTTAGAAAACAGTAATGATCAACTAAGACAATCTGATAATATTTTTGCATTTTATGAATCCTATGTTTAACTCTAATTTCTAATATTTTTTCAAGGAAGCTTACAGGTTCGCTATCAGCTAAGCAAGGAAGAAACCCACGTTTTCAATATTGATGCAGAGAACTTTGCTAACAGAAGGATGCACCACCTGAACATTAACCGGGAGGGAAGAGAGCTTACAATTCAGGTACCTTACTTCTCTTCTTCTCATTCAGCCAAATATGCTTTGTCTGTTCAGTAAAATTTTCTGAGCTTCTACCCTAAACCAAGTGTGCAGCCAAGTTCTAGAGACAGATACTTGACTCCAGCTTTTGAAGAACTGAACAAAATTGAACTACAGTGTGTTCCCCTCTTCCTACCAGTACCAACATCACCTGAGACCTTGATAGGGATGCAGATTTTGGGGCCTGACATCAGATCTACTTAATCAAAACTTCTTTGCAAGAGGGGTAGCAGGTGATTCTGAAGCTCGATCAAGTTTGGTAACCCCGAACTGGAGTATAAGAGGAAGACACACAGCTGAAGAGAAAATCACAAGAGACTCGCAAGGGCTAGGGTTGAAATTACACAGATATGGGAACATAGATGATGTCACTGATCTCTTCTGGCATCAGTATTTTTTTCTTGGATAAAGTTAGGAATAAACTGAGTAATGAAGGTGACTAGGAACTGACAAACTGGAGGAGGGAAAGAAATGCTCAGACGGTGGGTCTACATGAGAATAAGCAAAGAGGTCCAGCAGGTTATAGTGTGTGGCAGGTACACTGGAATTCCATTGGTCTTGGTATAAAAGGCAAGGATCAGGCGAGAGAAGTGGCAGAGTCCAGCTCATCCTATTCAAATCATGACCTCAAGTGAGCCCTTCCATCTGTATAGCAAGTGCCTCTTATTATTATTATTTTTTTAATCTTTCACTTTCTGGATCACCTAGATGGTAATTTTAAACCTCCTTCTTTCTCCTTACACCACAACAATTACAACCCTATCTTTACTTGCACAAGTTAACTTTGTTTTCTTCTTTCTTGTGATAAATGTAGCATTTAGAATGCCTGCACACTCTCACCACCACATACACCCACCCACATGCATTGGTGTTCAGGCACTCTGTCTCCCTCATGTTGGTGAATATGAGCAGACAGGGCTTCTATCTAAGACTGATTCCATGACTTGTGGAACAGGTCTCTTACCCCACTGAAGAACATCAGTATAGCATCTTCCCCTCCTTTGTCAACATTTCCTAGTTCTGTTGGATGACTTCCCAAAGCATAAACATGCAAGGTTTGCATGCATTACAAATGTAACTACAATACAACACAACACAATACAACATGACAAAAAACACTCTCTACATCAGGGAGGGGAACATCTCTCTTGTCTGACTTCATACAGTGTCCCATTTTTTCTTTCAGTTTTTTTGCCTACATCCTTGGAAATGTTTAAATAATTGGTCTTCCAAGCTGCACTTCCTTTTTCTTAAGCCAATAAAGGATTTTTCTCTGCGGTGGACTAAAATTATACTTCTCAAAACACCAGTAGTCTTACATAATCTAACAATCATTTCCTTAATTGTCCTCCCATTGGCATTTGACATAGTAATGCCTTAGCTCTTGAGATAAATTCTTATTTAGCTTGTAGGACATCACTTTGACCTGCTGTTTCTTCGGTATCTGCTAGTTGCTCCTTGTTTTCTCTTTCATTGCCCTCCCATCGTCATCTGAAGTGGAGCATCGCAGGACTCATCTTCATTTCCTTTGTGTCTGCACTCATTCTGTGTCTAATCTCACTCAGACTCACATCTTTAAGTGCCATGGAATGCTGATTAATTAATCCCAAAGGTACATCTAACTCCAATCCTTTCTCTGAATTCCAGACCTATCTATCATTGCCTACTTGGTTTATCTCTTTGAATGTCCATTGGGCATCTTGAATGTTACAAATTTCACAATGAATTACTGAAAATATTTCCCTAAACATTCCCTACCCCATAATCTTCCACACGTCAGTTAATGACTGCACTATTCTTGCATCACCTCAGTCTAAACATTATAGTATCATCTCTGATATCTCTCTTCTTCACCTGCAATATCCTGTTGATCACCAATTTCTACCCCGTCCCAGCCACCCTCATTTCTTCCTTGGATTATTATAGTTTACATTTTCATCTTAATTGACAGATACCTCCTTCACTTTTTGTTTTTTGTTCCCCTACAGTGTGCTCTCAAGACAGGAGCCAGAGAGATCCTATTAAAATATTAATCAGATGGTAGTGCTCTTCCATCCAAACATTTCAATGGTTTTCTTTCTCATGTACAGTAAAAGCCAAAGACCTAGCAGAGGCTTAAGGGGATCTCCATGGCCAAGCGTCCACAGCTTCATTCCCATGTTGCTTCTCATCGATCAGTATTTTCTTTGACTCTACTCATGCCACTCTGGCCCCCTTGCTGTTACATTCCTTGTTGTACTTACACTTCTTTCAGGACTTCACTCAAAAAGCTATTCTCAATGAGGCCATTTCTGATCACCTTAATACAGTGACTTTTGACTTTTGACTTTCTCACTACCATAGTTAAACACAATCTAACATTCAATATAATTTATTTATTTGTCTAATTCTTTATCTCCTCTTTCTTCTAGAAGATGGGAATTTTTTTCACTGTTTTCATAGAACCCCCACTTTATCAAGCAGTGCCTAACATACAGCAGGGACTCGATTAGTATTCATGAACAGAATGAATGAATTCCATAGGGCTTAATGTATTACGTGGAGGAGATAAAATTGGCCCTGTGGCAAAATGAAGGGAAACCATTGGGTAAGCAGTGTGGCTAGAATTTCATTTTTAGGGACTCACTGTGATCACTGCGTGGAAGTACACATTTGGGAGTGATGAGGCATGACAGAGGCCACTCAGAAAGAGATCATGAGGGATTCAATTAGTTCAGTGGAAAAACCATGGAGATGGTGATGTGAAATGTTATAGACATAACATCAGTGGCACTGGGCAACCTTTTGGATGTGGGTTATGGCAGAAGTCAAGATTGACTATTAGTTTTCTTGATTGAGTGGAGGTTGAAGAATAATTGTCCATAATGTGGTAAAAAAAAAAAAAAATCCCTGAGTGATTATAATATAATGAGCTTCCCTCTGGAATTTACTCTTGAAAAATAAAGGGGACACATCTTTGGAGAAAGTTTGGGTTGGTGTAAGATTGGAGGGTAAAAGGGAGGGAAAAGATGACTTCTCATTTGAATGTTTTGACTGAGGTACTGATGGGACATGCAGGATCCATTCTGGTGGGAATGTGTACGTATGATTAAAATTTTCCCTCTTTTTGTTTCCTGTATTCTTTTGCACAAATGAAAGACAGAAACAGGTCAGTGAGAGAATGAACAATAGGAGGTATTTCCTTCTTTTTTCTGTAAAAAGGATTTCCAACAATCAGTTTAATAGTGAATGATAAGCACATGAGAGTGCAGAAACAAAAAGTGCAGAAAAAACTGGAATGGAGACTTTTTAAAAAATAATTTTAAATCAGTTTATTGACACAGTAACACAACACACCTGCCTCCCTGATACTACTACCATCCCTCTTATCCTGCCTAGTTTTCTTCTCCTTTCCTGCTTAGAAAAAAACTGTTCAGTAAAAACAGAAAAGTGTAGGCTCCTACTACATCTCCAGTCCTGCCCTTAGGTCCTGTGAGGCAGGGTATAGGCCTTACTCAGAACTGTTAGAGAGAGAGAGGGCAGGTGGGAATCACCATATTCAATCAGCCAGAGGCTTCCTGTGCCTAAAAACAGATTCCCTCACAACCCCTAACCCTTGAGTTGCTATTCCTCCTCCTGTCTTTTAATGCTAAGAAGGAAGACATGAGGACTGGGCCACAACCAGGAGCAAGTACTCCCGGAGATGATTTGAGAATTGTAATTTGGCTAGTGTTTTTTAAGGTACAGGTCACCCAAAATGCCCTGGTGATGGAGGTGAACTTCAGTGTTCCTATTTAAAATGCATACATGGCATTAAACAGATTAAGCCAGTTTACCCAAATGCCAGCTCAACAAAAAACTGTAAAGAAGGAGGTTCGAGGCACTTTTCAAGCAAAATGATTACTTCCTTTTTTCCAGAGAAGAAAATCCTGAGGTTAAGAAAGGCATTCCTATAGGACCTGAGTGTGAATTTCTGTTCCACTACTTACATTATGTGACCGTAGACCATTACTCACCTTTTTGAACTCTGGTCTACTGCTTTATTAAAAAAGAGGGGGGATGAGAATGCAAACTGAGCTCAGTCAGTTTTTATAAAGATTATATGGGAGAACATAACTAAAAGACCAAGCATGATGCCTGGCATGTAGGACTTACTCAAAAAAAGTTTGTTCCATTATCTTCTTTTTCCAACCCATTTAACAACTTGATAAGACCACTTGTCATCCTAGATTCTGAGATCAAAAAAGCTTTTCTAGACCAGATTTCAAACTTTAAACATCTAATAGTTATATAGAACTACAGCCAGGATGTCACCCCTTACCACCCTACCAATTATAATTAAAAACAAAACCAATATGAAACCATAAAAACAAATAAAAGGAAATCTGAAAAAAATAATGTATTTCCCACAGAATGCCACAATGATTGCAATAGCCCATATTATAAAATTTTGAAGCCTAAAAATAAATGTATCTGGTATACCCCTCTTTTTTGTTTATGTGTTTTTATCCTATGAATTTGTTAAGCTTGGTAACTCCGTACCTGAACCAGTTGTAATGCTTACAGGCCCATATTCCATGCCAGGGATGAAACCCATCCCCCAACTTTCCATAGTCCAGCCTCAAGTATCCTTTGAGTCATCTTTCCTTCCTCTCCAAACCTTTAAAAAACACTCATTTTTTTTCTTTTTTCTAAAAACTCTCTTAACTGATTGTCATTTACCACCTTCTCTCCTTCATTAGTCATCTGGTTTAAGAAGAAAAGACTAGGTAAGTTCCCACAAAACAGAATAGCAGAATAGGGATGACTCATCTACTTGAACAGTGAGCTCTCCCATGTGTGACATTTGAGCATGGACGTGTCAGGGTTCAGGACAACTTGCACAGGAAGCTGATCCTGTGGACTCTGGGCAGCAAGTGAGGGGCGAGGGGAAACTCAGCTCACACTGTTTTCAGCTCCACAGGAAATTCTACCCATTCTGCCTCCTCTCCAAACTTGGCAAGGGTGCATGAGGGGAGGTCCCTGCCCCTATTGGAAGGCCCCTGCCTCTACTCAGTTTGAGGGAGTAGAAGACACAGGACCGAGCTCTGAAGTAGGGCGGAAAGAAAACTCCTTCAGAGCAAGGACTGAATCTGAATCCATGAGCATTAAACAAACTATTGATAGGCATGATGAGCACCAAAAACCCCCTGTTGTACCTAATGGCGCAGGCACTACCAGGCAGTGAGTGTGATGTGACTAACTATGTCCCCATACCCCCAAGTTAGAAAGGGAATCAGTACAGGATGTTTATTCATTCATTCAACAAACCCATGCTAGGAGTTACTTTGCCAGTTTCTGTAGAAGGTCCTAAAGAAAACATATATCACTAAGATGTCTGACTTCTCAAAAAGGCAATAATTTAGTGAGGGTGGGAGGGAGAGAGGGAGAGGGAAAGAGAGAAGCAGATCGTTATAATGCAGCACTTTAAATTCCAAGTTAGGGGCAGAAAAAAAAAGTCACCTTGAGCATAGAGAAGAGTGTCAGCTGTCTAATCAAGACATCAAGAGAAGCTTCCTGGACGAGGTGGACCCGTGGAGTACTTAGAACAGTGTTTGACACACAGTAGATTCTCAGATGTTTGTTGATGAGTTTTGTTGAAAGACAGAAGTAAAAACATACAGTGACTGTCTACAAGCTGCTCAGATATCTAGAGAGGTGTGGACAAGTAAAGCAAACACCATAAGGAGTGATGGGTGGACCACATGGCAATGGAACACTGCTTTATGACACTGTCTGGCCTTGGCCAAGTTATTGATCTCCAGGATGTCAGTTCCTCAGTCTGTTATACAGGGTGGTAATGCTTATTTGACAGTATTGTTATTATTATTATTATTATTATTATTATTATTTTATTTGACAGTATTATAAGGAGGCATATATTTTGCAAGACACTTCAATATGATGTCTCATACATACCAAGTGTTCAATAAATAGCAAATGTTATTCCAGTCTAATTTCATAAATGAAATAGTAATAAGTATTTAATGGTGCACCACAAGTCATAGCAGCTGACTTCTCTCATAGCAGACACCACGCAGAACCGAGAGGATCCCAGGAGATGCTTAATCTGAGCAGAAGTGGGTTTGGAAGGACTGTGAGATATGGGAAATTGAGTCTCCATCCTGGGTTAACTGCTCAGAGTGGAGAACAGGGCTGGGCACATCGTTTTAAGGGTTCTTAATTCCTTTCTTTTTTTTCCCCCAAGTCAAACTGTAAGATAATGAGGATCCTTTCTAAGGAAAACATCATGTGAATGTTTAATGTAGAGCCTAGAAGAATTTGCAGATTTGACTAGACCAAAAAGGCTGGGAATGGATGGGTAGCATTGTCTTATAATGAGGAGGAGGGGAAGAAAGGTTTTGAGCTGGGGTTAGCTTAAGCCATAAGAAGAGGGTGCCCTAAAGGATTATCTTGTAAATAAAGTCCTAAAGAATCCCAGTGGTGCTTTTTGCTTACCCCTGTGAGGGGGGCTTATCAGGTGTTCATGTTGGTGGCAACTGTTCAGCTAACCTCTTCTCCCCACGGTCCAACCTTTTGGCAAGCTGAAATACTTGCTCAGCAAAATTCCCATATCCATACCTGAATGGGACCAGGTCAGAATTATTGTAGCAAAGGAGGCAGCAAAGGCCAAATGGGGATAGAAGGGAACGGGGAATGAACCTGTGCTTTCCATTCAGTGTCAATCCTGCACAGCATGGTTCCAAGAAGGCTTCATTTGTTTGCTTGTTTGCAGCAAAGAACTTGGTGAGAAAATCTCAGTGGGGAGATAAATACTGTCAAAAGCTGTACAGAATTTCCCAGGGAGACGAGTTGTATGAGTTGTATGAAAGCCTTTATTTAACCAAGAGGGAAGAAAGGAGTATTTTTCATGCATTGTGGGAGAATTAGTGAGACATATCTTATCTCTCCTGAGAGAAAGTCCCAAAGAGAGGTCTGCTCTCTGTGTGTGTTTCCAAGCTCTTTCCAGAAGGGAGGGTTTTATTCCCTTCACTTACAGACCTCTGCTGATGCACCTTTGTTTTCTGTTTTCCTGCAGGTGGATCAGCAACTGCGACTAAGTTACAACTTCTCCCCAGAAGTCGAATTCAGGGCCGTACGGTCACTCATCTTGGGCAAAGTCAGAGGTTTGTTGTTCTTGTCCATTCCCTTCCAGTGGGCTTTGTTGAAATCAATGAAGAAATAAATAATTTCCCTTGGGTTGTTTAGTGATTCAAATCTGGAGGCTCTTGCTCCTTTAACACACAAGTTTTAAAATTAAGGGTTCTGGGGCACCTGCATGGCTCAGTGGGTTAAAGCCTCTGCCTTTGGCTCAGGTCGTGATCTCAGGGTCCTGCGATCAAATCTCACATCGGGCTCTCTGCTCAGCAGGGAGCCTGCCTCCTCTCTCTGCCTGCCTCTCTGCCTACCTGTGATCCCTTCTGTCAAGTAAATAAATAAAATCTTTAAAAAAATAAAATAAAATAAAAAAGGGTTCTGGCATAGGGTGTGCTGAGACATATGTGGCAGGGTTGGGAGCTGGTATTTACATATACTTTATAGGTGGCTGAGTAAGGCACATTAACATAGAAGTTGAGTAAAATAATTAATGTTTTCTTACTTTATAATTAATTAATTAACTTCAGATATTTATTTTTTTAACTTAAATTTTCTTTTTTTTACTTAAATAAATTAAGGAATTTGGCTGTCTGATTATTGGATTGTTCAAATGATTAATCTCTTCATTAATTCATCACCAATGGAAAGAGGTTTGAAATCTCTTATAGTAGTGGATTTTGCTTTTTTCTACTGGAAGTTCTATAAATTTCATCTTATATACAATGAAAGTCTTTATTGCATGCAAGATTGAAATTTTTTTATCTTGATAAATTGAACTTTTTTTTCACACTAACGTAGTAAATTTTAACTTAATTTCTCCTTGGGATTAAATCTGTTTTGTCTATTATTAGTAAATCTGATTCACTTATGTTTTAGTTAGTATTTGTGTGGTCTATCTTTTTCCCATATTTTTTTTTCAATTTTTCTTTTTCTTCCCTTTTTTCTCATTTTTAAAAAATTCAAGTGTAGTGAAGATACAGTGTTATGCCCCTTTCAAATGTGCAATGTAACAACTAAGCGATTCTATACATAGCTTGGTGCTCATCACAATTACTGTACTTAAAAAAAAAAAACATTTATTTATTTGAGAGAGAGAGAGAGAAGAGCACAAGTGGGGTTAAGGGCAGAGGGAGAGAAACTCAAGCAGATTCCCCACTGAACACAGAGCTCTATGGACCCTGAGATCTCAGGACCCTGAGATCATGACCTGAGCTGAAATCAAGAATCCAGTGCTTACTGATGGAGCCACCCAAGTATCCTATGATTAGCTTATTCTTGATCTTTCATTTTCTTTAAGCTTTCTTTCACAAGCTTTAATTTGTGAAGAATATATAGCTGAATTTTGTACTTTGCCAATCTGACCATCTTTGGGATATAAATTGACAAATGTAAGCCTCTCTACATTTTGGGGTTGCTTGTATTGTTGGATTTATCTCTGCTTCATTATTTTATTTTTTTTAATAATTTTTATTTTTTATAAACAAATATTTTTATCCCCAGGGGTACAGGTAAGTGAATTTCCAGGTTTATACACTTTACAGCACTCACCTTAGCACAAACCTTCCCCAATGTCCATAACCCCTCCCCCCTCTCTCAATCCGTCTCCCACAAGCAACCCTCAGTTTGTTTTGTGAGATTACGAGTCACTTATGGTTTGTCTCCCTCCCAAACCCATCTTGTTTCATTTATTCTTCTCCTATCCCCTTAACACACCGTGTGGCATCTCCACTTCCTCATATCAGGGAGATCATATGATAGTTGTCTTTCTCCAATTGACTTATTTCACTAAGCATGATACCCTCTAGCTCCATCCATGTCATCGCAAATGGCAACATTTCATTTCTTTTGATGGCTTCATAGTATTCCATTGTGTATATATACCACATCTTCTTGATCCATTCATCTGTTGATGGACATCTAGGTTCTTTCCATAGTATGGCTATTGTAGACATTGCTGCTATAAACATTCGGGTGCACGTGCCCCTTCGGATCACTATCTTTGTATCTTTAGGGTAAATACCCAATAGTACAATTGCTGGGTCGTAGGGTAGTTCTATTTTCAACATTTTGAGGAACCTCCATACTGTTCTCCAGAGTGGTTGCACCAGCTTGCATCCCCACCAACAGTGTAGGAGGGTTCCCCTTTCTTCACATCCTTGCCAGCATCTGTTGTTTCCTGACTTGTTAATTTTAGCCATTGTGACTGGTGTAAGGTGATATCTCATTGTGGTTTTGATTTGTATTTCCCTGATCCCGAGTGATATGGAGCACTTTTTCATGTGTCTGTTGGCCATCTGGATGTCTTCTTTGCAGAAATGTCTGTTCATGTCCTCTGCCCATTTCTTGATTGGATTATTTGTTCTTTGGGTGTTGAGTTTGCTAAGTTCTTTATAAATTTTGGACACTAGTCATTTATCTGATATGTCGTTTGCAAATATCTTCTCCCATTCTGTCGGTTTTCTTTTGGTTTTGTTAACTGTTTCCTTTGCTGTGCAAAAGCTTTTGATCTTGATGAAATCCCAATAGTTCATTTTTGCCCTTGCTTCCCTTGCCTTTGGCGATGTTCCTAGGAAGACTTTGCTGTGGCTGAGGTTGAAGAGGTTGCTGCCTGTGTTCTCCTCAAGGATTTTGATGGATTCCTTTCTCACATTGAGGTCCTTCATCCATTTTGAGTCTATTTTCGTGTGTAAGGAAATGGTCCAATTTCATTTTTCTGCAAGTGGCTGTCCAATTTTACCGACACCATTTATTGAAGAGACTGTCTTTTTTCCACTGGACATTCTTTCCTGCTTTGTCGAAGATTAGTTGCCCATAGAGTTGAGGGTCTATTTCTGGGTTCTTTATCTATTCCATTGATCTATGTGTCTGTTTTTGTGCCAGTACCATGCTTTCTTGATGATGACAGCTTTGTAATAGAGCTTGAAGTCCGGAATTGTGATGCCACCAATTTGGCTTTCTTTTTCAATATTCCTTTGGCTATTCGAGGTCTTTTCTGGTTCCATATAAATTTTAGGATTATTTGTTCCATTTCTTTGAAAAAATGGATGGTATTTTGATAGGGATTGCATTAAATGTATAGATTGCTTTAGGTAGCATAGACATTTTCACAATATTTGTTCTTCCAATCCAGGAGTATGGAATATTTTTCCATTTCTTTGTGTCTTCCTCAATTTCTTTCAATAGTACTTTATAGTTTTCTGAGTATAGATTCTTAGCCTCTTTGGTTAGGTTTATTCCTAGGTATCTTATAGTTTTGGGTACAATTGTAAATGGGATGGACTCCTTAATTTCTCTTTCTTCTGTCTTGTTGTTGGTGTAGGGAAATGCAACTGATTTCCGTGCATTGATTTTATATTCTGACACTTTACTGAATTCCGGTATAAGTTCTAGCAGTTTTGGAGTGGAGTCTTTTGGGTTTTCCACATATAGTAGCATATCATCTGTGAAGAGTGAGAGTTGACTTCTTCTTTGCCTATTTGGATGCCTTTAATTTCCTTTTGTTGTTTGATTGCTGAGGCTAGGACTTCTAGTACTATGTTGAATAGCAGTGGTGATAATGGACATCCCTGCGGTGTTCCTGACCTTAGCAGAAACGCTTTCAGTTTTTCTCCATTGAGAATGATATTTGTGTGTGGGGGGGTTTCATAGATGGCTCTGATAATATTGAGGTCTGTGCCCTCTATCCCTACACTTTGAAGAGTTTTGATCAGGAAGGGATGCTGTACTTTGTCAAATGCATTTCCAGCATCTATTGAGAGTATCATGTGGTTCTTGTTCTTTCTTTATTAATGTGTTGTATCACATTGATTGATTTGAGGATGTTGAACCAACCTTGAAGCTCTGGAATAAATCCCACTTGATCATGGTGAATAATCCTTTTAATGTACTGTTGAATCCTATTGGCTAGTATTTTGGTGAGAATTTTTACATCTGTGTTCATCAAGGATATTGGTCTGTAGTTCTCTTTTTTGATGGGATTCTTGTCTGGTTTTGGGATCAAGGTTATGCTGGCCTCATAAAATGAGTTTGGAAGTTTTCCTTCCATTTCTATTTTTTGGAACAGTTTCAGGAGAATAGGAATTAGTTCTTCTTTAAATGTTTGGTAGAATTCCCCCGGGAAGCCATCTGGCCCTGGGCTTTTGTTTGTTTGGAGATTCTTGATGACTGTTTCAATCTCCTTCCTCGTTATGGGTCTGTTCAGGTTTTCTGATTCTTCCTGGTTAAGTTGTGGTAGTTTATATGTCTCTAGGAATGCATCCATTTCTTCCAGATTGTCAAATTTGTTGGTGTAGAGTTGCTCATAGTATGTTCTTATAATTGTCTGTATTTCTTTGGTGTTAGTTGTGATCTCTCCTCTTTCATTCATGATTTTATTTATTTGGGTCCTTTCTCTTTTCTTTTTGATAAGTCTGGCCAGGGGTTTATCAATCTTATTAATTCAAAGAACCAGATCCTAGTTTCATTGATTTTTTCTTTTTTCGGTTTATATTTCATTGATTTCTGCTGTGATCTTTATGATTTCTCTTCTCCTGCTGGGTTGAGGGTTTCTTTCTTGTTCTTTCTCCAGCTCCTTTAGGGGTAGGGTTAGGTTGTGTACTTGAGACCTTTCTTGTTTATTGAGAAAGGCTTGTACTGCTGTATATTTTCCTCTCAGGACTGCCTTTGTTGTGTCCCACAGATTTTGAACCATTGTATTTTCACTACCATTTGTTTCCATGAATTTTTTCAATTCTTCTTTAATTTCCTGGTTGACCCATTCATTCTTTAGAAGGATGCTGTTTAGTCATCCTTCTTTAGAAGGATGCTGTTTAGTATTTGGGTTCTTTCCAAATTTCCTCTTGTGATTGAGTTCTAGCTTCAGAGCATTGTGGTCTGAAAATATGTGGGGAATGATCCCAATCTTTTGATACTGGTTGAGACCTGATTTAGGACCCAGGAGGTGATCTATTATGGAGAATGTTCCATGTGCACTAGAGAAGAATGTGTTTGGGATGCTTTGTGATTGAAATATTCTGAATATATCTGTGATGTCCATCTGGTCCAGTGTGTCATTTAAGGCCTTTATTTCCTTGTTAATCTTTGCTTGGATGAACTGTCCATTTCAGTGAGGGGGATTATTAAAGTCCCCTACTATTATTGTATTACTGTTGATGTGCTTCTTTGATTTTGTTATTAAATGGTTTATATAGTTGGCTGCTCCCATGATAGGGGCATAGGTATTTAAAATTGTTAGATCTTCTTGTAGGACAGACCTTTGAGTATGATATAGTGTCCTTCCTCATCTCTTATTATAGTCTTTGGCTTAAAATCTAATTGATCTAAGGATTGCCATCCCTGCTTTCTTCTGATGTCCATTAGCATGGTAAATTGCTTTCCACCCCCCACTTTAAATCTGGAGATGCCCTCAGGTCTAAAATGAATTTCTTGTAGGCAACATATAGATTGTTTTTGTTTTTTTATCCATTCTGATACCCTGTGTCTTTGGATTGGGGCATTTAGCCCATTAACATTCAGGGTAACTATTGAGAGATATGAATTTAGTGCCATTGTATTACCTATAAGGTGACTGTTACTGTATATTGTTTCTGTTCCTTTCTGATCTACTACTTTTAGGGTCTCTCTTTGCTTGGAGGACCACTTTCAATACTTCCTTTCGAGCTGCTTTGGTGTTTGCAAATTCTTTCAGGTTTTGTTTGTCCTGGAAGCTTTTTATCTCTTCTTCTATTTTCAATGATAGCCTAGCTGGATATAGTTTTCTTGGCTGCATGTTTTTTTTTGTTTAGTGCTCCGAATATATCATGCCAATTCTTTCTGGCCTTCCGGGTCTCTGTGGCTATGTCTGCTGCCAATCTAATATTTTTACCATTGTATGTTATAGACTTTTCCCAGGCTGCTTTCAGGATTTTCTTTTTGTCACTAAGGCTTGTAAATTTTACTATTAGGTGACGGGGTGTGGACCTATTCTTGTTGATTATGCGGGGGTTCTCTGCACCTCTTGGATTTTGATGCTTGTTCCCTTTGCCATATTGGGGAAATACTCTCCAATAATTATTTCCAATATACCTTCTTCTCCCTTATCTATTTCTTCTTCTTCTGGAATCCCTATTATTCTAGTGTTGTTTCGTCTTATGGTGTCACTTATCTCTCGAATTCTCCCCTCATGGTCCAGTATTTGTTTGTCCCTCTTTTGCCCAGCTTCTTTATTCTCTGTCATTTAGTCTTCTATATTGCTAATTCTTTCTTCTGCCTCATTTATCCTCACAGTGAGAGCCTCCATTTTTTTTTTTTTTTTTAAATAATAATGTATTTTTTTTTTTTTTATAAACATATATTTTTATCCCCAGGGGTACAGGTCTGTGAATCACCAGGTTTACACACTTCACAGCACTCACCAAATCATTAATAGCTTTTTTTATTTCAACTTTGTTTGATTTTAGTTCTTTAATTTCTCCAGAAATGGCTTTTATATTTTCTGAGAGGGTTTCTCTAATATCTTCCATGCCTTTTTCAAGCTCAGCTAGAACCTTGAGAATCATCATTCTAAACTCAAGATCTGACATATTACCAATGTCTGTATTGATTAGGTCCCAGCCTTTGGTACTGCCTCTCGTTCTTTTTTTGTGGTGAATTTTTCCGCCTTGTCATTTTGTCCAGATAAAAGTATATATGAATGAGCAAGTAAAATACTAAAAGGGTGGCAAAGACCCAAGGAAAATACGCTTTAACCATACCAGAAACCCATAAATCATGCGAGGTAGAAAGGGGAAAGAGGTTCAAAAAAAAAGAAACAATTAAAAAAAGAAAATAAATAAAGAAAAATATAAAAAAGAAAATAATATATATATATATATATTAGATAAACTAGTTAAAAAACGTTAAAAAAGAAAAGAGTAGAAGTTAAAAAAAATTAGCAGAAGAAGAAAAAAATTGAAAAAGAAAAAAAATTAAATTAACTGCAAGACTAAAGAATCCTGGGGAGAAAGCCATGAGTTCCATGCTTTGCTTTCTTCTCCTCTGGAATTCTGCTGCTCTCCTTGGTATTGAAACCGCACTCCTTGGTAGGTGAACTTGGTCCTTGCTGGATTTCTTGTTGATCTTCTGGGGGAGCGGCCTGTTTTAGTGATTCTCAAGTGTCTTTGTCGCAGGCGGAATTGTGCCGCCCTTACCAGGGGCCGGGCTGAGTAATCTGCTCGGGTTTGCTTTCAGGAGCTTTTCTTCCCTGAGCATTTTCCGTAGAGTTCTGGAGGATGGGAATGAAAATGGTGGCCTCTCGGTCTCTGGCCTGGAGGAGCCAAGAGCTCGGGGCCCCACTCCTCAGCGTGCCCCCAGAGAATAATGCCCAATCACTCCCATCTCCCTGGCCTCTGGCCGTGCTCCAAGCTCACCCAGCCTGTGACCGGTTCAAGGTAACCCCGAGCTGAGAGCTCAATCCTCGGCTCTGTCTCTGTAGCCGGCTTCCCCGTTCTAATACCTGCAAGCTCTGAGTATCACAGAGCTGATCCTTCTGTGACCCCGTGGGACCTGGTGCCATGCTGACCCCACATGGGCTTCACCCCGGTTTAGCCTCAGGAGCAATGCCCCTCAGTGGAACAGACTTTTAATAGTCCTGATTTTGTGCCCGTTGCTCCGCCACTTGCTGGGGGCTGGCCCCTCCCCCCTCAGTCTATCTTCCTGTCGCTTTGGATTCACTTCTCTGCCAGTCCTACTTTTCAGAAAGTGGTTGGTTTTCTGTTTCTAGAATTGCTGTTCTTCTTCTCTTCAATCTCCGGTTGGATTTGTGGGTGTTTGCAATCTTTAGATAACCTATCTAGCTGATCTCCTGCTAGCTTAAGTAGTCTCAGCCTGCTACTTCTCCGCCATCTTGACTCCTCCCCTCTGCTTTATTATTTTCTATTCATTCAACTTTTTAGGCATTTTGAGCAAGAATTCATTTAACACTGGAAATAAGTTTCTTGCAAAATTGTGGAACCCCTTCCAGTATTGGTAGATTCTTGTTGCAGTCTTTTGGAATGATTCTTCAGCTGTTCTGAAGGGATTTATGAAGGCTATTAGCTCTGAGACCATCACTGATGAGAATCTGGAGTCCAGAAGCCACTGAGGCCCTAGTCCTATAGTACTGCTCCCCAGGAGGCAGGAAAAGTTCTCTGAAAAGTGATGGTAGGAGACATTTCATGTTACCATGATTTTCCCTGCTGGTAGAAACAACTGAAAAGGCATAAAAATGACTCCTGTCTCACTGTACCCTTCCAGATCCATAACTTATTTCATTTACAGAACATTATGCGTGTACAGAAACCCAGCTGCAATCAAGTCCAGAAAATGTCAATTTTAGCTTCCAAAATAGCAGTTGAATGAGCCAATCACCACTGACCAAACTTTACATCAAATTTAGTGTGTTTATTTTCTGATTTCTACCCCTCCTATTAATAACAATTGTTTTATGTAGACACCATTATTGTTATGGTTGCATTTATTTATTTATTTATTTATTTATTTATTTATTTATGTGCGAGTGGAGCTGGGGAGGGCAGAGGGTAGAGGGAAAGAGAGAATTCCAAGTAGACTCCAAGCTGAGCTCAGACACCAACATATGGCTCAGTCTCACAACTCCAATATCATGACCCAGGCAGAAATAAAGGGTTGGACATGTAAGGACTGAGACACTCAGGTACCCTGACACTATTATTTGATTTACCAATGCAGTCACTAATTTACTGGTTCTTATTCCTTCATATGCTTCATAACGTTCTCCTTACTACAGCGTTTCGTTTCCTTCTTTCTGAAGTAAATCCTTATGAGTTTCTGTTTTGTTAAGTGTTCCTTCATCTGATAAAGGACTTTATTTCACCTTTATTAATGGAAGTTAATTTTGCTATATGTACAATTCAATAATAAAAGAAAATTTTCCCTCTGATACTGAGAAAATTATCCAGGTACATGATGGAGCTAGCTCACACTCACACATAAAAACCTGTCATACTCATCTGTGCCCAATTCTGCATTCCCTGATGTTGAGGGACCAGTTTTAAACCCTCATCAGCATATCACTCTAGTCTTCTGTCTTTTGCAATTACTGGTGAAAAGTTGTCTGTCTCTCTGTCCTGCCTTTGAAAGTGCTCTAACCACCCCCACCCCCAATAGCCACAAGCTACATTTAATGTCCTCTTTTTTACTTAGGTGTTTTGCAGTTTTGTAGTCCTTGACTGATAGTATATTTCTTTTAAAGTATCTTATTTGATGTTTGTGTTTCCTGTCTGTATCTATTTATTAGATCTTATGAATCTATGTATCTATGTCAAATGTACTAGTCACATGTATCCATGTATTAATTCTCAAAAATATTCAGCATGTCAAATCAGGCTTCTTTCTTATTCTCTCTATTCAATTATTTTAGACCCACACTAGGTAAATTTTACAGTTTCTAATTTTATCTCCATGTTTCTTACTATACTTTTATAATAAGTATCATCATCATCACTATTTATTTATTTATTTATTTATTGTCTGTCTTGCTTTCTGGGGAGTGTATTTTTTTTCCCATCTTCAAATTCACTAATTCTCTCTTTAGCTCTTCCTAATACTCATTTAATCCAGTCAATGAGACATTTTTCATTGATTATCATTTTATTTCTAAAAGTTTTTATTTTCTCTTTTCAAACATATCTTTTTATTTAGCCTGTTGTTCTCACTCATTTTTATGTTTCTTTATTTTATTCTTTAATTATTATGTTAATAGCTATTGAACATTTTGCCTCTGACAATCCTGATATCTGAAATCTGTAGGGGTCTAAATCTGTAATTTTTGGTTTTCTACTCCTTGCCTATGGTCCCTTGTTCTCATGTGTGAAAACTGAATTTGTTGAAATTAATTTGTAGGAACATTAATGATCAAAAATTGGGAATCTTTCCTTCTCCAGGCAAAATTTGCATTTAATTTTGCCAAATACCAGGAGGTGCTGCCAATTTAGGATTATTTCAAGTTCTCACTTTGGTTTGTTCTTGTTTTTGTTTTCATGTTTTCTGAAAAGAGAGTATAAGCTTGAGCTGCAGGCCTGACTGAGAACAAATCTATGTCTGAAGTTTTAGCAGAAATTTTGTTACTATTAATATCATAATATGTCATCTGATTACTTTTGTTACTTTTTTTTAACAATTCAAAGCTGCATCAGAAATGGACAGGTTCAATGTTTATTCCATTTGCTGTTAGGTGATATTCTTTTCTAGTCTACTTTTCACTAAAGCTTCACATGTGAGTCTGGGATTCAACATATTCAATTGTCAAGAGGCTCAAGGCTTCTATGAGGTGGTACAAGTATTTCCCCATGATACAACCTTGATATTGGTTTATGGTTCACTACCCTGATTTTTTCTTCCCATCCCTCCAAAAAGTCCTCTTAAAACTTATGACTCTGTTCCTGAAGTTCAGTGAGACAGTAAAAGTATGTTTATTGATTTTAATGAAGCAGAATTACATTTTACAGTATCTAGTCTATTGTTTGTTCTATACTACATAAATATATATATAGATTCCTGTTATCCTTACTTCAGCCAAATCAAAAGAATCTTGGGAGGAAAGATAATTAGGGCTGCATGACCACAAAACTTAGTTGTTTTTCATAGCACTTTTTTTTTTTTAAGGCTTGCATTTATTTGACAGAAAGAGACACAGCGAGAGAGGGGAACACAAGCAGGGGTAGTGGGAGAGGGAGAAGCAGGCTTCCCACTGAGCAGGGAGCCTGATACAGGGCTTGATCCCAGGACCCTGGTTTCATGACCTAAGCTGAAGGCAGATGCTCAATGACTAAGCCACCAGGCGTCCCTTTCATATCACCTTCTTTGTGCAATGGAAGCTTTAGAAACATCCACTTATTTAAACAGTGTCCCTCCAATATTAGTCTTGTCACCATGTGGGATGTTCCCATGGTCTTCCCATCTTTTAAAATAAACTCATAATACATAAGACTGAAAAGGTAAAATTTTAATTAAAGGTACTAAATCACTGAGGGATACCTTGTCATTTTGTTTTGGGTACTTTGTGAGGAAAGATTGGAAAGAACTTGGTTAAGTTTGGAGAATACTCAGTAAAATCTCTTCCTTATGCTTACATTCGGGGACTCCCAACTGCTGGCCTCTCTCCCCATCCCAACTGCTGTTACAAGCAGGAACCTTAATTAACCTCACCACTTCTGGTCTATGAGAGGTCTGTAGCTGGAGGAGAAGAAGGTGATATGAATATCAGCTTCATTATTAAGAAGGGACGCTGATCCTGGGAACTTGTTGGGATTAAGCCTTATGAATTAGAAAGAAAAAAGATGGTACAGAAATAGGTAAGTGGCAATGATGGCAAATGAAACCCTACTTTCACAATTTTAGTAGAGTCCACAAGTCTGTTGGACATCTTCAACTCTAAAACAATGATGTGCAAGCATTCTTCATCATAGATACTCAGGGCAAACAAGTTCAATAAATCTATTGCCTCAGTTTTCTTCAGTATCACTAATAGCGTTCCATAATGATACAAGAACAGGTTGTTTTTGTTTTGTTTTGTTTTCATATCATATATATAATGATGAGTAAAACAGTTTCTTTCCTGAGAATTCCTGTGATTCAGGGACTATGAAAATAACATACAAAGTCCATGAAAATAACATACAATCATTGACATTAAAAACTACATTGCAGATGCTTACCTCTGGTAAGTTATGGAATATTTTTAGATTTCTTCCTTGGCTTACTGACACTGTTTGACTTTTAGGGGAGTGTTTTTGTTTGTTTGTTTGTTTGTTTTTTGTTGTTATCATTGTTTTGTTTTTGTTTGTTTTTTTTTTTTTAGCTTGGTTCTATTGCATCAGTGGATTTTCAGAGAAATTTAAAAAAAAGAGAGAGAGATTGTGTATTTAGGTAAGCCATCCTTTTGGACAAGATCATCTGTTTCTGGTTAATAACAGTTCTTTAGAAAACATAGAAATGCATTCTTTAGATTCAAATAGTGTGACTTATCTGTGTACTCCTAAGCATCCATCTGATTTGGTCTGGGCAAGAGAGCATGGATATTAGACAGATTTAAGAATTCAAAAATCTTTAAACTTCTAAAAGAAACTGCCTATTTTCGTTTTGGTTTTGTTTTAATGTATTTTTTTCTGGCCCTGGCTTTCCCTAATTTACTGTGCCAGATATATCATTAAATTTGTCTGTAACATTAAAAAAAACAACAACTATTTTTGGTAACTAATAATTTAGGAATTATTGTTGTTGCTATTATTATTATTATTATTATTATCTTCTCAGAGGAGCCTTCTTAACTGTATTACAGATTTAGGAAGTAGCTATTTTTTAAAATATGGAAACATGTTAAATTTTGAGTAGAAATAAATCATAGCACTCCCTTTATACCCTAGCCACCAGATACTGAATAAACATTACCATGAGACTTGTACTCAGGGCATGCTTATAGGATTGTCTGTTTATGGAGCTAACATTGACTAATTCCCTGCCTACTTGCCAACTTGAAAGGCCAAAGCTCACACCTGGCAGAAGCATTATTCTTGTGCTCTGATGGCTGTCTACCCACATAGCTTTAAAGTTCAGTTGGTTCTAAGAAGCCATATGGAAATTGAAAGAATTCCTTCTCAACCTGCATAAAACCCAGCTAATCTGGAAATTGCAATGCTAACCAAGAGCACTTGCTGATGATTTTTGGTCTATTAAAATGAAGTGAGGTTTGAATGTGTTTATAGAGCAGGGTTCTTGAATTCTTCCAGATTCTTGAATTCTTCCAAATCCCCAGTTTTGAATTTCAAGTCTACTGTGTCTTCAGCAACATCAGAACATTGTTGAAAGAATGCCCTGATGATTGTTTTGTTAAATTATTTCCAGACTATCTTATAGAAGGTTAGTTATGGTTGCCATGTTTAGAAAGTGCAGCAGAATTTGTACATATAAATTAAAGGTGGAACTTCAAAGTACTCATTTTGAAAGACTGCATATACCCTCATTTCTTTATGATTTTGTACAGAGTTGGATTCACCTTATGATTCAAACCTGATAGAGCTGATATACACTGAGAAGTAAAGTTAAAGTTAAAAAGTGAAAGATGCTCAGCTTTTCAGGGACAAGGTGACACATGTTTGGTTCTCTCTGCTATAATTGCTATCATGTGACCATGGGGAAGTTGTCCAATCTGTCTGTAGTTCCTCACCAGTAAAATGAAGATGAGGTGCTTGATTAATTTAACTTGTAGAGCTGTGTAAAGATTACATGAAACACTATATACAAAGCATTTGGTATTTAACACACACCCAATAAATGTTAATTTACACGGTTTGAGATTGTAGGAACATAGAGAGCTGATGTTTTGCTCTAAGACACTGGAAAGGCAGCTATGAAGGTAGTTTCCAAGAAGGGACACAGATGTGCTCTAAATGGAAGTTCTGAACAATTGTAGGTCGAAGACATGAGGGTGACTTGCCGTCAGAGCTATTTCATGGGTGTATCAAGCTAACACCAACTAAAACAGAGGTAATGGTAGAGAATATAATAGTGAAATGGTGAAAATGAAGGTTCAGGGTGTAAGCTTTGTTTCAGGCACAAATGTGACCATGATTTAGTCTTTGTTAATCTCTCTGTTTCTTGCTCTGTTTTTAACTCTGCTTACCTTTCTGTGTGGCTTCATTCTCAGGCAGAATTTCAAGATTAACAAAGGTGGAATCAGCAACTCCAAGCTTAAATACTACCATTTCAGCTTCCCGGATAGAAAGAAAGCCTTTGATTTCTAAAATTTTCAAAGTCCTGGATTAACTCTTAAAGGACCAATTTGTGTCAGGTGACAATGTCAGATGATTACAATGTCAAAGTTATTGGAATACACTGAATGACTATTCCTGAATTCAAAGCACCCAGCTATGGCCTTGTGGGGTAAAAGGGTCAGCTCAGCATTAACCACATGTGCTGAGAACAGGGAAGCTGAAGTGCTCTTCCAAAAAAGTGAGATGAATTGTGACTAGGGGAATCATCAATAATCCAATAATGTCACTGCTTTTTTTCAGCTGCCTCCTTCTTCTTCCTATTCTTCTTCCTGTTCTTCTTCCTCCTCTCCTCCTCTCCCTCCTCCTCTTTCTTCTTTGATTATTATTATTATGAGACTCCCAGATAGAGTTCTCGAGAAGGGGTAAGGGGCAGAAGAAGAAAGAGAGAGAAAATCTCAAGCAGACTCCACAAGACTGATGTGGGACTGAATTACCCTGAGATTACTACCTGAGCTGAAATCAAGAGTCAGATGCCTAACTGACTGAGCCACCCAGGTGCTCCCATATTCTGCTTCTGTTAAACAGGAGAGAGGTGGATGCAGTTACAGAGGACAGACTAGAAGTTGTGCATAATTTTGGAACTGCATTATGCTTGTGGGCAACAGCCCAAATATGTCACAATAGATAAAATAGAAGTTGAGAGATGTTCTTTTAAGAAATGCATGTTACCTTCCTTGGGACAAGTTTATAGCTTTCCGAGAGGCTCCACTGAGAATGTTTTCCCTTTGAAAAAGGTATTCATTTCATTTATTCCTTCTGAAAGCATAGGTTTCTTAAAAAATCTTATTTAGTTTCTGTTCATTCCCAGTTCTTTAGTAAACAAAAAGATTGCCAAACCAGAACCTTTTCTGATTTCTGATAATGTGTGTAATTGTCTCATACTATGTCCAGAGATTTCTTTTGTGATGCTGTTTCTCTGGGTAATAAGATATTTCAGATTCATTAATCTAATCTGATCTCCTCATGAAGTGAATCGTGCGTTTTCAAGTATCCCAAAATATCAGATTACAGTAATCATGCCAATTTCTTAAATACACAAACATTATCCTTTGTATTTTGAAGACAGCCAACACTGAATTGTAATTTGGTTATACAGGATTTGCTACTGTTTCTTAAAAACAAACAAACAAACAAACAAACAAAACAATAACAACAAGGACAACAAACTGCCTTTGTTCCCCATAAAGAATTTCAATAGATGATTTTGGTTCACCTCATGCAGAAGGACTGTGTGTTATCTTCTGATTTAAAATGCAATTTTATTTTGTGTTTGAAATGAATCACTTCATGATAGGAGCCTAGACCTACTCCCTGCTCTGTGCTGCTCTGCAGAATTCTTCTTTGTAAAAGCAAAAGCACATTTTGAACAGCATGCCCCTTGGTTACTCATTCAATCTACTCTCTTGCTTGCTCTATCTAAACTAGTGGGTAACAGCTGAAGGAAGAAAGGTATCTAGGATATGATGTTTCCAAATGTAGACTATCCTCAGCTGTGAGGAGATGTTTTAATCTTTTCGAGAAAGGGATGGCCCTTCCAAGGAAGTGTCAAACTTGGCACATCTTTGCCTGGCTCTGTTAGCAAAGATTTCCTGTGGTCTACCAGAAGTGACATAGTGTGACTGTTACTGATAGAAGTTCAATCAATTTTTATCATATTCAGGAGTCCTTAAGAGAAAAAAAGAAAGTGTACATTGTCTGGAATATCTGTCATTCTTTAAAAACCCAACTATGACAGGAATGATCGAGAGTGTGGAATCCAGACTCACAGGGGGTGACTTTATTTTATTTATTTTTTTATTTTTATTTTTTTTTTCCTCTTGGAAAATATTTTACTTCTTTCTTTTTTATTTTTTTTCTTTTTTTTCTCTCTCTTTTTTTAAATTTTTTATTTTTTATTATTATGTTATGTTAATCACATACAATACCTCATTAGTTTTTAAACATGAAGTCTACCACTTGTTAAGTCTGTGATATTGGGCAAGTCACTTAACCTCTGTGACTTAGTCTCCTCACCTATAAAATAGCCATATAATAACACTGACCTTCCTGAGATCTTGTGAGGAAAAAAAAATGAGTTAACATAAGAACTTAGATCTAACACAGAGCAGTGCATTATTAAATAATAATAGTACAAATAATTTCCAGTTATTCTTATACTTTTAATATCAGTATGCTATAAATATTATATAAGTATTATTAGTATTTGATTTGTGAAGAAAATCTGGTACCTACCATAGCCTGCAAGAGATTAATCCAAAACCTTGAAAAACTTTAATATTCCCAAGCTCACCTTGATGATTTCCTTTGAAAGTGGAATAATTATAAAGTAAGAAGCATCTATAGAACAGGAATGATTTATTTGCTCATTTGATTGTTTGGGATATCTAGGTGGCCTAATAAACTGCATGGCCCATTGTAATTCTCAATAGATTTTCCATGATAAAACCCTGTCTCTAACTGATGCTTGACAAATAATCAATTCATAATTTCTGATGGAAAGATCTTAAGAGAGTTAAACCAGGTCACACATACCCGATATTCTTTACATGTATGTTCTCAGTTGCTCCTCATGGATTTTAACCACATGAGAGTTGGTGGATCAACTAAGCTTAAAACATAGGATCAAATGGGATTTTTAGAAATGTCAGCCACCACCTCCATCCCTCTCTCATTCACAATATGGGGGAATCATGGAGCTTGCAAGACAGGACCTGAGTCTTATGTATGGCTACCATACTTGCTACTGTATCAGGAAGCACATATTTAGTGCCCCTTTGCATTTCTTGAGGAAAAAACAATGGATAATTCATAAATATTAGAGTTATAGGAATTGAAAGGTCATTCTTCTACATATTAATGGGCTCAAGGCCATACAGCTCAACTCACTGTAGCTTGATCTTTGGTGAGGATCTCCAGACTCCCCATACACTGTGTTTGTCCTTACAATGGTACCTAGCAGTGGGGTAGAAAATTAACTGGCTTGGTATCAGGCAGTGATTGGGTTAAATCCTATAATAGTCACCTACTAGCTATGTCCCTACTCTTAACTTCTCTTCTTTGGGCCTGGTATCCTCATCTGTATAGTAGTGGTAATACTTGCTGTATTGACTGGTGATGAAGATAAGAGGTAATGTGTGTAAAATGTCTGGCACACTATGGTATTTGAAAACAGCAGCTATTGTTAATAAGATCATACAGCCATCCTGCTTATTGATTTTCTTCAGCTGGTATCCATTTTCCTTGCCAATGGCCCTGCTATTGATTTGTTTACCCTTGGCCTGAGAGATCTGGGACAATGTTACAAATGTCAGCGTTGACAAGGTAATGAAGTGAAGGGGTTCCTAGCTGAGTAATGAACTCTACAGCAGCCCTTCTGTTACCTTCCTCCAGCTCAGTGGGAATGGAAGCACTGACCTGGTCAGAAACTGAAAGGGGCAGTGGAACAAACACTGTACATTAGAATTTTAGATCTTTTCCCATGGAGTGGAGAGAAAATCCAGGTACAAAGAAGGTCATGTGACCACTGGTTACTCATTTAGTCTACCAGGGTTTTATTTTTGGAAGATGCCCTTAATAATAATAAAGTGAGTATTAAAACAGATTAAGAAGTCATAAAGTTCATTTCCACTTATAAGTAAATATGGGGTATCCACTTCTAGGAGACATTTGATCTGAATCCCTGCATCTTTTCTATTTCACTTCCACAGGGATTTTCCCAAGTGATCAGTGTCGGACTTGACACCTGTAGCTAATATGCTAATGTTATATGCTAATGTTCTCTACCTTTAGCTTGAGACAAAATCAGATTGCCTGCTTTCCAATGATAAGGATAAATAAGTAAATCTTTCTACTTAGAAAA
Organism: Mustela nigripes; assembly: GCF_022355385.1. Classification (NCBI taxonomy): domain Eukaryota; kingdom Metazoa; phylum Chordata; class Mammalia; order Carnivora; family Mustelidae; genus Mustela; species Mustela nigripes. The sequence goes on from NC_081559.1 coordinate 107,486,853, forward strand.
TTTCTGACTTAAGATGATCTCTTTAAATGAATCGCAATTTTTTCTAGTTTACCAAAGACTGGATATTTGCTTTAGCTTCCCAATCTTTTTCCTTGCTTTTTACAAAATACTTCTATAGAATATAAGCTTCAAATAGGCCATTCCACTCTTAAAAGATTAATGTTATATAAATGTTTGGAATTAGGAAGATTACACCCAAGCATTCTTTGTGGGTAATTAATTCAATGCAGCCTTTGAGTACCTAATATGTACAAGACAAGATTTTAAATGAAACTAAGAATATCTTAAAGAGATATAGCTTTGGGATGATTGTTCCCAAGATGGTAAAACACAAGTCTATGCAGGTACCCTTATTTAGTGATTATAATGTGAGTAATTTTACTAAGTATTTCTAGGATTCTTGAGAGAGAGAAACCATTTCTAGCCAAGATGATTCCGAGTAGTGTCATGGAAGGGTCACTCTGACCCTAGTCTTGAAGCACAGAAATGGTCTCAGGAGATGGAGTGCATTTTGGGGAAGGGGTGTTGTAAGCCAAATAAGACAGTCAGAAGGCAAAGATAGAGTGCTCGCAATAATAAATAGGCCATCTTCAGATGTTCTTTTTGTGCCAGGGAGTAGAGAGCAAAAAGGCAAACAGGAAGGTCCGGGTGGGATCATACTGTGTTCTGCCAAGATGTTTGGACTTCATTATGTAAATGGCAGAAACCACTTAGGAGGACTCTCCTGGTCAAGCTGCTGGTGTAACTCTCTTTTATGGGTAACAGGTAGGATGGAGAAGAGAGAGACTGGTGTGGAGGTTATGCTAATATCTGTGCTTTGAGTAGGAAAGGACAAGAGCCTGGACCAGAGGATAGCAATAAAACTTGGGGACAGGTGCAGCAGAAGCTTATGAAGTGGAAATTGGAATATCTGGGTAATTCACTGGGTAGGTGGATAGAAGTATAAGGTGGGCTGGAGAGGAACACAGGAGAATGGGAACCGAGTTGTAGCATTGGTCAGTCATTGCAGACGAAATCAGTTTTGGTCTGGTCTGAGTTCATGTTTGCTAACTTGAGGCAACCTTATGGTGGATTGTAAAGCTGATGCATTAAATACTACCTTTAAGCCATCACTCCAGGCCTGGTCACCTGCTTCTGGATTTGTGAAATTTCTATCATCAAGGACAGGGCAAAGGGGCACAGACCAGACTGTACTAAGAAAGTCCTGCTTCCAGTGTGTCGATTTCTGCATTAGTCCACTTCTGCAAGAGACACCCTGAGTTAGCTTACCCTTCCTTGGCTTATAGTTCTTATCTGTGTATGTAGCTGTTTCCCAGGGGAAGACTGTGGTCTTTGAATGCAGGGATGTTTTATTATCTGTATTCTTATCACTCCCATGTCATAGCACTTGTCTTTGTGCTGTGACTGTTCTCCATATGCATTTTACAATACAGTTCTTCTGACTAATGTATTACAGATAGAGTGCCTGTTGTCTGTGCAGAAGGAAAATGCCTGTGTTCATATTCCTGATTTTATAATCCAGTGCTAGGGTAAACAGCCATTCTGGTCTGTGGGAGACTGGGGAATTTCTAGGGACAAGGAATTCTCAGTGCTAAAACAGAAAAAATCCTGGACAACCCTGGGCAAGTACTTACTCCATGCCATGCCTAGTTGAGGGATTCTGAATAGTTTGGAGGAACTAAACTCGGGGCTTTGGATGCTAGCTGAGCAATCGGGTCTCCTGTTAGTCGCAGTCACAGCAGAGCCCAGGAGTTACTAACCCAGCTGGCTGACCCAAGTGAGGCTGGAGAGGGAGTAGGAACAAACCAGTCAGCTTACTGACTAGTACCTCCCAAGCCCCTGCTGTGGTGCTGATCATGGCAGCTATGTGCGCAGAGATACTGAAGAAGAGTGTTAGGTTGTTTCTGCCCTTACAAATCCAGTAGGCTCAATGGAGACATGAAAGTGCATGCAAGCAATAATCTCACAACAATTAATCTCTAACTCATGGAAATTGGATCCTAAGGGCATTAAGAGCCCAAAGAAAGGAAGACTCAAAACCAAACCATCCATAGCTAGGATACTGTTCACCTATTGATTCTGGATGGGGAACGTCAAGCCTTCGTTTGTGAACCTATCATTTCTTGCTATGCCGAGCAGTGGGGTCTTTCCATTGGAGGAAACTTGTAGACACATAGGTATCAAATGTGCACAGCATGACATGCTCTCCATCTCTGAGCAGGAGAGTTCACATGCATCTTCCATTCCAGCAAGGACTCACATTATCCAGCAAGTGGTGGCCTTGGTTATTGGCAGAATGGTTCTCCTGAGGTCTGAGTGAAATTTTGTATACATGGGAAGCTTAGCTCTTATAGATTAATATGGAGTTTCAAAATGGAGTTATCTTATCACTCTAAATATATTGGTGTGGGTATGCGTGTATGTGTGTGTGTGTGTGTGTCCCTCCATTCTGATTATTTCTGCATAGTTACTTTGTCCCAAGTATTTTCCCCTCTCTGTTATGTCATTTGATCTCCCCCATTCTCATTAGAGGATTTTCTCAGAGCTTTAATGATCCCAGGCTTTTTGCCTGTATTTAAGAATGGGTTGGTGAACATGTGTTCAATGGGAGCTACACTGAAGCATATGGCTGGGCCTTTAATTAGAAAAACTCTAATTGCATCTTCAGGCCATGCTTTTGGGATACCCATATTTCCCAGGAAAGACCTTTCCAGTCCCCTGCTTGGAAGGAGGGAAATTTTGAAAGTCATGATGGAAAGAACACTGGTGAGGCACAGTATCTGCTGGGGAAAAGTGCTTGTATTTCCTTTGTTTTCTGTGGCCTGAGTTGTGGGCATTTCCCTCACCTACCTGTCATAATCCCACAGTATCATAGCACTTACTTATTCATTTCTCCAAGAAGTATGGGCAGTTGAAGTTCTAAAGTGCACTATTTGGAGCTATTTTCTTTTTCTCTAGGATTTCTGTCTTTGTGAGGTGATCACTGCAGAGTTGGCTGTAACAGAACAAAAAGCTTTTGGATGCCAAATATTCCAAATTTAGAACCTACTCATGTAAGTCAGGGCTCAGCCAGTGAAGCCTCACTGTGGGAGATACTATGTTTCAACCTGCAAAGAGCAGGTTCACATGATCAGATCATGAGCTCTGAAGTCCTCAGGGTGGGCTCCTGGGAAGTGCAGGTTGGCACTCTGAGGCATTGGCTGTGCACAGTGGGATTTCTTCTTCTGCAAAGCTTAGAGAGCCATTTTGCTATTAAATCCTTGCAACCCATCGAATCAGACTCACACAGATTATCTAAGATAACCAGTCAACTGATTACAGATTTCATTCACAGCTACAAGATACTTTCTTGGCAACAGTCAAATTGGTGTTTGAATAACAGTAGACTACTGCCTGGCCAAGGAAGCATATCAATAGACCATTGCTGCACTTTCTCTTTATTTGTGTGTGTTTGTTTTTTTAATTAAAGTAAAATTATCCTAATATCAAATTATAATTTTAAAGTATGCAATTCAATAATATTTATTACATTCACAATGTTATTACGTTATTTATATACAGTTCCCAAACATCAATATGAAGGGGACCCCGAACCGATTAGCAATCACTCCTCATTCTCCCTTCTTCCCTGCTCGAGGCAAGCACTAACTGCTTTCTGTATCTATTAATTTACCTATACTGGATGTTTCCTATAATAGAATCAAACAGTTTGTGACTTTTAGTGTCTCATTTTGTTTTTGTTTTTATTTTTTCACTTTGTATAGTTTTTGCGGCTCAGCAACATTGTAACATATATCAGTACTTTATTCCTTTAATGATTAAATAGTATTCCATTGTATGGATATACCCAATGTTTTGTTGTCCATTTATCTGCTTGTGGATATTTGGTATCTTTTTACCTTTTCGCTGCTGTAAATAGTGCTGCTGTGAATATGTATTTATATGTATTTATTTGAATGCCAGTTTCCAGTTTTCTTAGGTAGACCTCTAGGAGTTGAATTGTTGTCTTTGGAAAGCCATCATACCAAGGTTTAGCCAACCAGGAAATTTAAGAAATTCTGTATTGTAACGTGGTTCCCCATGCCTTTCTGTCAATCCATAGAGGTCTTTAAAGAGGACTCCTGCTTATTCTTCTGAAGACCCTACCTGTCTGCATCCTGGAGGAGGCAAATGTACTCCCACATCTTATCCTTCTAAGCCTCAAATATCAAATAATTAGACTAAGAACACGTATCTTTCTTTGGGCTCTGTCCCTGGAACCTTTGGAATTCTATGAGTCATATCTAAGTGATTAGCAATAGCAGTTTGCCTTCCAACATGTCCGTAACATCAAAAAGCCCTGAATTCAAATTTTCAACATTTTTCCTTGGGTGGATCACAGACATATACTTTCATGGTCATAAGAACTCTTTCTATCTAGTGCTTCCATAGGCATTGAAATATGGGTTTAATCTTATTTATTTATTCAAATTTTAATGTTTATCTTATTTTTATTTATGTATTTATTTGTTTTATTTTTATTTTTATTTTATTTTATTTTTTAAGGAAAGAGAAAGCAAGGGAAGCTCAAGAAGTCTCTATACTCATATTCTTGTTAAAAGCCCAATGCAGAACTCTATTCCATGACCTTGAGAAATGACCTGAGCTAAAATAAAGAGTCAGACACTCAAGTGACTGAGCCAATTATGCACCCCATCTTTACTTGTTGTTGTTTTTATCTTAGTGGTCCCTCCTCCCCAAACAGTGTTCATAGGTCTGTACCTCTCATTCAGTAGTGAGCTGTTTATTAATCATCAGCTAGAGACTTATCCGAGTAGCTGAGGGAATTCAGTGAAGCTTGTACACTTTGTAAAGGCAGAAAAGTACAACAAGAGAACATGAGCTGTGACATCAGGCAGACCAAGCCTAAAGCTGGCCTCAAGCTTGGCTCAAACACTGGTTACTTGAGAGCTTGGCAATTTCCTTATCTTATTTAGGTCTCAGTGTTCTTATCTATAAGGCAAGAATAACTACTGCTTACCTATTAGAATTGTTTTGATACTTTAAATAAGTGTGTGTGTGTGTGTGTGTGTGTGTGTGTGTTGTGTGTAAGAGTATGTATGCATTATATATTTGCACACATAGTGCTTAGCACACAGTGACTGATATTTCAATGTTAAATGGAAGCAGTTATAGAAGGGGAATCTGAAAGTGGAAATAGTAGAAAGAATTCCTGTGAAATTCATGCCAGAAAGAGAACTAGGCAGATGAGAAACTCAGTACCTCCTAACTTATTATCTTTATATCTAGTTGCCTCAGTCGGTTGATCCTCTGACTCTTGAGTTCAGCTCCGGTCGTGATCTCAGGGTCATAACATCAAGCCCTGCACTGAGCTGTGGGCTCTGCTTGAGGTTCTCTCTCCCTCTGTCCCTCATCTCTCTTTCTCTGTCTAATATGTTTACTCTCTGACACAAAAAAGGTACAGTTCTGCATAGCCAGAAGGTAGTGAGGATAGGTTGGGATGAGCAGGCAGGTCCAGATCCTGAAATGTCAGGACTGTTTGTTTGGTTTTCTGTAATATGATAGAAAGGCATAGATGCTTTTAATTGGAAAGGAGATAAAATTCTTAAATGCTTCTTTTTGTCTTTTACCGAGCAAACTCTTTTCTAAGCTGTGGTGTTATATTTGTTGTCACAGTGTGAGGTGTTTTTGCAGTCATATACTCAAGTGCCCTTATATGATATGGCTGATATTTATTGATCAAATTAAAATGCAAATACTCTTATCTGCTGCTACTAATGCCCAAAACTGCTAGGATAAAAATGGCAGCAGGTGCTTTCCCATTATAATTATGTCACACAAGTTTTTTAAAGTTTCTTTTTTCCATTTGCTCTGTATATTCATTTTCCTTTTATTGAAGTATTTGAGTGGTTTAAGACTATAGTATTTCTACTGTTACCTTTGCTATTTCAAGGATGACTGGAATAAATATTACTTATTTATTCATTTACCTATTAATTACTATTTATTTATTTACTTACTTATTTAGTTACTTATTGTTATTTTCAGTAGAAGTTCCAGTCAACTATCATCTACTGATCTCAGCTACTTCCACAACTTATTTCATGATATCTGTGAATTCCTCAAGTACAGGGTTTTGGGAGTATTATAATATTCCCAAAGTACAATAACTTTTGGGGCTAGTTATTTTTATCCTGTTTTGAGAGAGTTCAGTAACTTGCCTTTTCTGTTTTAATGCCAGCTCATTTCCAGTTTCCAGCACCTGAAATCATTTTGCTCTGGGCTTTTCTGGCTACTAAAATCAAGCTTTGCCTGTTTACTTGGCAGGCCAGGCATGTCAGGGATTTAATGGCTGCTGGGAAAAACCCTGAGTCAATGATAACGTGACGTAGTATATAAATACCCCAGCTCCTTGCCACCAATCGGGATAAATATGGTGTGTGTGTGTGTTTTCCCCATTTTTTTTTCCTAGTGTCTTCCCAGTTGGCCTCTGTCTGGTATGATAATGCATATATCACTAGTTTCCTTCCCACTTTTATTTTCTCCCCCACCCTGCCAGTGTTTTCCTTCACTTCCCAAATAAAGTACACACTCTCTAGTGCTTGCTTTAGAGTCTGCTTTTGGGAGAATTCAAACTCTAATGCTCAACCACACATATCAATAGGCTGAAGTGAATGCAAGCCATATTTGCCTGTCTCCAGAGCTCATACTTATCCCACTATGCCATAGTTGTTAATAAAAAGTATAAAAACATAATATAACCCCATTTCACAAAACTTTATATCTTATCAAAAAATTAGCAAATGAAAAGTGAAGAAGGAATGATATAGCTGAATCGAAGTAACATGTCAGCTTAAAGGCTAATTAGAAAACAGTCCTGAGGTGGAAAGTGCATGATAGAGACCTGATTGGACAGATGGGTCATCTCCTTCCACAGGCAGGTGTGTGGGATCTTAGAGAATAATTGTCGAGTAAACATTGTTGAGTATTTACTGTGTGCCAGGCAATAAGTGAGATCCACCTTCATTTTACATTTAGTCCTCACAACAAGTGTGAGGTATAATCTTAAGTATCTTTTGCTGGATGTCAAACTATCCCATAATTTAGTAGTTCAATGCAATGTCTATTTAAAAATATTTCATGATTTTGTTGAATTGGGGCTGAGCTTGTCTGATTGGTCTTTTAGCTATTTGCAGAGTTCTGGGCCAGTCTGGGGCATCTAAGACATATTTATTCACAAGCATGGTGCCTTGGAAGGGACATCTAGAAAGCTGAGCTCAGGAGAGACCTTCTCTTTCTCCATTTAGTCAAGTTCTGTCCACATGATCTTTCAGGGTAGTGGGGCTTTTTTTCCTGAAAGGTTGGGGCCCCAAGCCCCCAAAGCAGAAGGTGCCAGCACTCTTGAAGGTTAGTCCTGCAATTGTCAGAGTATCATTTACAATGGACTTCATTGATCAAAGCAGCCACAAGTCAACTCGCATTCAGTGGGACAGGAGATAGAGCTTATGTCTCAATGGATGGAATGTCAACAATTGTGGCCCCTTGTAATCTATCACATGCAGGCACTCTACTCATTCTCGTTTTATAAATGAATAAGCAGTCCAAAAGATATCACGTAAGTATACGAAGGACACAATGTTAATAAGTGGGAGAGTTGAATGTTGAAACCAGGGAGCTGTCTGATTCATCGGTAATGAAAACCTGTGTCTAGAGGGGAAGTTACACAATTGTTTAATAGCATGTAAAGAGGAAAGTTTGTCTGAAGGGTTTTGAATCAGACACTATAAAAAGTTCACATCATCTTCAATATTTATTCTCCTCTTCTTAATAGAACATAGTAGTGTTTTCTGGTTTTGTTTGCTTATTTGTTTGAGGGAAGTGTTCCCCTTGTTCAGTATGTTCTCAGCCTTCTTTTTGGGTTAAAACTGGCCATGCAACATTGTCCTGGACAATGGGCTCAAAGCAGAAGTCACTAGGGTTTTCCAAAAGGACTGACTTAGGAAGTATGCACACTTTTGCCCTTTACTCGCTCTATTTTTTTCTGTCTGGAACATAGACCTAGTAACTGAAGCTCCTCAACTTATGTTATGAGGAGGAAGACAAAGTCCCTAGTCTATGAGGCAGGAAGTATAAATCTATAAAAAAATTCTGGTGATATCTGAAACCAAGATACCAACCCTAGACTGGTTGACATCAGACTTTTTACTAACTGAGTATAAAATGAACTAATTTTTTAGCTTCTTTCTTTCTTTCTTTCTTTCTTTCTTTCTTTCTTTCTTTCTTTCTTTCTTT